>NC_058131.1:292677760-292707409 GCF_016433145.1 Gracilinanus agilis
CCTGGCTCTCAATCCACTGAGCTACCCAGCTGCCCCCATAGTTTGATTTTTATCTTTGCAATAATCCCTTCTACACCATTCCTAGCAAATACGTTATTTAACTTTTACTTTTATAATGAAATGAAACCTACTTTGAGCTGAAACATCCAGTTGCAATTTTTAATAGCTCTGACACTTCGCGATTTATATATATATATATATATATATATATATATATATATATATATATATATATCAACCTTTTTTGTGGCAGCAAAGAATTAGAAATTAAAGGATGTCCATTACTTGGGGAATGTCTGAACAAATAGCGGTGATGCAATACTACCATGCTATAAGAAATGATGAGCAAGATGATTTCAGAAAGGTCTGGAAAGACCTAGATGAACTGATGCAGAGTGAAATAATCAGCATCAGGAGAACATTGTACACATGAACAGCAGTATTGCAGAATTATCAACTCTGAAAGACTCAGCTATTCTCAACAACATAATGATCCAGGACAATTCTGAGGGACTTGTGACTTGTGACAAAGAATTCTATCACCTCCAGAGAAAGACCTGTTGGAGTCAAAATGCAGTTCAAAGCATACTATTTTTCATTTTAGTTTGCTCGGATTTTTATTTAGGAATTTTGGTTTTATATGAATATTCTCTTAAAAATGGACATAGAAATATGTTTGACATAATAATACATGTATAACCCAGAACAAATTGCTTACCATCTCCAGGAAGATGGAGGGAATGGAGAAAAGGAAACAATTTGGGTCTTATAACTTCTGAAATTATGTGGGAAATTGTTATTACAAGTAATTGGAAAAATAAAATGTCTTTACCAAAAATACCAAAATAAAATGTCTATACCAAAAATACAAATATAGCTTTCTGCAACTTCCATCCAGTATTCCTAGTTTTATATTCTATATCCAAGACAAATGCTGAATCCTTCTTAGATATGTGGTTTCTTCAAATATATAAGATATATATCACAACTTCTTTTCTTCCTGCTAAATATTCCTAGTTCTTCTAATTCTCATTTGATATGATCTGTAATTCTTCAGCATACTTATTGTCATCCTGTAAATATTGTTCAGCTTGTCAATGTCTTTTATAAAACATGGTACCCCAAACTGAAAGCAGAATGCCAGATGTGACCTTACCAGGGCATAGTAGAAAAGAAACATTTGCCTCCTTTGTTGTGAGTATTATGTCTTTCAATACAACGTAAGATTATATCAAAATTTGGGGCCACTAGCTATTGACTCATAGTGATTTAGTAATTCAAAAAACAAGATCATTTTAGGCAAATTGCTGCTTATATAAATATCCCTCATTATTTAATGAAGTTAATGAAGAATATTTAATGAAGTTGCTATTTTTAAACCCATCTCTGAGACTTTATATGAATCTCTTTTATTTCATTATTAGCAAATGTCATCTTTCTAGATCCTGACTTTGGAATTCAATGTTTTATCTAGACCTCTTAGCTTTGTGTAACTATCTATTTTATTCCATTATCTGAGTTATTAGTATTCTTTAGTTCAGTGCCCATGACCACTCTTGGGCATTGAACCAGAAACTTCCATCCAAAGTTCACAGTCACTCATCAACGTCTACTTTTTAGGTCCAGCCACTCAACTGGTTCTGAATCCATATCATTGTGCTATCATCTAACCCACATTGCTTATCCACACCAAAAAAAGTTATGTGTCCATATTAAACACTTCACTAAAATCAAAGTACATTCATATTTATAGCATTCCCTTAATATTCTGGTCTATCAAACCTGTTAAAAATTAAAATATATATACACATATATAGGTGAGTCTAGCATAACTTTTTTCCTGATGAAGCCAAGCAGGCTCTTTGGGATTACTGCTTCCCTTTTGTAACAATTAAAAGGGCTAGTCATGAATGTTTGATAGAAGGGAGGCAGAGAAAGTCTAAGTGGCAAGTCTCTCTTCCAGCTCTCTCCTGGGGCCTGATATACACTGGGAGACTTTAAGGGGGTGTCACCCAGAAACTGGGTGACCTGGATGGTCCTGCCACCCTTCAAGAGCTGGGGGTGAGGCTTCCCTATAAGAGGAGGTATGTGGTATCCCAATCCTATCCTGAATAAGGATAGGGTTCACACAAACCTCCCCCCAATCAGTTAAATTCACAGTGGGTGGTCCAGCTTCAAGATCAAGCAGTGGTTCCCTTCTCCCTTGTTGTCTCTCAGAAACTCTGGAATGCTATCTGACTGTTGAATGGCTTTTATTATTTGCAATTCAGGGATTGGGGAACGTGGTGAAGGGCAGAGGGATTTGGGGGTGCCATCTTCTCTATTTCTATGGGGTCTGTCACTTAGGAAGGAACCTTTGGGTTTCCCACTCCTAGCTTCTTCCCCTTCCCCTTCTCCTATTTCTATTTCTAGTTTTCTATTTCTATCCTTTTCCATAATTGTAAGTTTTGCCTGAAAGGGGGTCTCTCAGCAAGGCTGGGTAATGGGAGAAGGAGATTAAGAGATCTCTCCCAAAATGGAGTCCAAAACTTAGCTAACTCTATGGTTGAAGTCTTGATGGGTGAGATGTGACAGAATGGCTTTGATCAGGGAATCAAGGCTTCAATTTCTAAAGAATGATTCTCAGGAAGCCCTCAGGCCTGGATCCAAACTGGGTTGTCCTTCTCCTCTCCCCTTTTCCTCAGAGAAATTCCCCAGAATCCTCTCAGTCTCAACTACCAGCAACTGCCTTCTCTGTCTCCTTTTGTCCCATTCCCCCTTGCACAAATCCCATCCTTTCATTTTCTAGTTGTTTGCTAACCATCTCTTTAATAGCATATTCTAGAATTTTTTGAGAATTTTAAATGAGATTCAGTGTTATGTAGCTTGTGAATTTCCCTCTCTTCCTCTTTTTTGAAAACTGGGACATTTCCTTTTCTCCAAAGTTACAAAACCTCTCTTATTCTCCATGATCTTTCAAAGACACAGGAAACAGTTAATGAAAAAGTATAGAGTTGGAAGATTGAATGTCATGTATAAGTAATGACAAGTAGACCAATATAGATGAGTCATAGAGTGCATGAAAGAAAGGAAAGTATAAGACTGTAAAGGTAGGAAGAACTTGAATTCTAATCTAGACTTACTCTATGACTGCATTTAGTTTCTTTGAGACTGATTTCTCATCCTTTGGATGACCATAGTAATGCTTCCTCTCTATCTTGCTGGTGTGTTTCCAAGCAAATGAGTCAATTGACATGAAAACAATATGGAATCTATAATATACTATACAAAACTAAGAGTTGATGATGGTTGAGAAAATGTTGGTGTGTACATAATCTAGTAGGGGTAGTGTTGTGTAGTGGATAGCAGAATAGACTAAGAATTAAGAAAGCAAAGTTCCCAGCTCAGTTCTGGCACCACTGATTCATCCTTTGGTGATCCAAGTGATCACCTCTATCAGTGTTGGTTTCCTGCTCTAAAAATAATAGAGTGAGGACACAACCCCAACTGCCCTAGCCCTTATTACTCTTTTGCCTTAGAACTGATGCTCAATATTGATTTTATGACAGAAAAGGTAAAAATTTTTAAATGATACAACTCAAGACCAGATGGTTCTTTACTTTCAGTTTGAGAAAAAAATAAAATTACTTTAATGTTCAAATCACTATGGGTCAGCCTTCCATGTACAGAGATCACAATCCATTCATTAAGTTCCAATTCCATGTAACTTTTTTATGTCCTATAAATCTAACACAGAGAATATTCTCACTGAAAGAGGCCTTTCTCTAGGTCTTATGCTGATGTGGTACCACAACTAGCTATGTGACCAACATTTTTCTGCTCATGTATGTCCTCCATGATTTCTTGGTTGATACCATTTCTCATGCAATTAATTGCTGGTAATATGCTTTAGTCTGCTTAGGCTACCCATAATTTTTATTTTCCTAAGATAATGGCATTCCAATTTTAATAGCAAATTACTATAATCTAATAATCCTAAAAAATATTTGACAGAGATGCTGGAGGCAGAGATACTTAAACTGTCAATTTTTTAAATTTTCACAAAATTTTAAACAAATTAGATGCCTATTGATTGGGAAATGATTAAAAAGGCATTCATACATGAATGTAATGGGAAGGCATCCCAAGATTAAATAAAGTTATGAATGGGAAGACTACCGACAAGGAAGATATATGAACTGATTCAGTGAAGTAAGCTCAACCAGGAAAATGCCATATGTGACTAATCAATTAAAAAATAATTACAACAAAACAATTGAAATTGATGCTGCAAATTACAATAAACAAAATTAATCACAAAGAAAATATGAGAAGGTACTCTTTATTCTTTTCAGAGATGGGGCAATGTATTGTCTAGAATGTCAAGTTCTTTCCATTTGTTGGTTAGTTTTGATGAATTGATGTTCTCCCTCTCTCTCTCTCTCTCTTTCTCTCTCTCTCTCTCTCTCTCTCTCTCTCTCTCTCTCTCTCTCATACTCTCTTTTTCTCTTTCTTTTTCATTAAAAGGAATAGCTCTCTGGAAGAGGAGGTAAGAATCCATTGGGAAATGCAAGTGACATTAAAACCATAGATATTAATAAAATTATTTTAAACTAAAACAATTAGGACTGACTGAAGAACAATCAGAAAAGAAGAAAAATTCTTAGGTGGCATAGAAGATATCCTTTATTGTTCTGTCTCCATTTCCTTGATGGAGAATAAGTTGTAAAATAGATCTAGACCAGACATAGTAATTCATACAGTATTAGAACAATCCATGATGTAGAGAGGAAATCACTTGAAACAGTCTTTATTTACAGTAAAGCACGTACATGGAGGAAGAAAGGCAGACATCTCAAAAGAGACTACATTTACCAGAGCTTTCGACATCTTGAGCACATACAACAACAGTATACATCACATACACCTAGATTTGTAAGGAACAGGATCAAGCCCATTACTTACATTCATATGTAGATATGCTACCCTCAGATTTCTCAACAAAAAGAAAAATTGAAATATGGAGTTAGTTGAATTCTTTTTATTCTTTCTTTCATTCAATTTTTCTTTCTCTCATTAAACAATTGTAAAAGGAAACTGCTACATTGGTGGATCTAAGTCTTGAATGCAATATATAAATCAAATCTCCTTGATCAGTATATTTATAATCACTTTGGAGATCATTAGAGCAACAAATGAGGCACCTCTATCTTGAATTTAGCACGAAGCATGCCACTTTTCCTAAAAGTTGTCTAAAAGCAGTGACCTCCTTATGACTTCTTTCCTATGAAATAACCTCTTTGGTATATTTCTTGAGTTCCTCATCACTCAGGCTAGATGCATACTTGGATTGCTTGAGAAGAGAAAGCCCAGAGCCCAGGAGGTCTCTTTGAGAGATTAAGGCATCAGTGGGGACTATGGAATATGGTATATCTGGCTGTAGATAGCAATATTCCATTCTTCTTAATAATTTATTTTGTTATCTGCAGGCTTACAGGTCTTGCAATAGGTTCCTTGTGTAGAGATGGCCTCTGTGAGACCAAGTGATTGCCTAGCTAATTTTCTGATATTAAAAGTATTTGCTCTTTACAAAAAATGGAGACAAATGGGGATGGGACAGAAAAATATCAAAAGAGTAATATACAGTACACAGAGGTACCTATGTTTCAGGGAACCTTTACTATAAAAAAAGCAGTAAAAATTAAGTGGAATATTACTTATGTAAACAAAGGAACCCTTTCTTACAAACGTCTAAGTGTAAGGCAAACCCAATGACAATATGTAGTTTCATCAGTAATCTCAAGTCCACTAGTGTGGCTTGATATCCACTGGTCAAAAAGAGAGTACTCATCTATGGTAGAGAAACAAGTCACCTCACAGGGAGGGATCTACGCCTGGAAACTTCATTGTGGAGAGATGACTTATCATCTTAGAACTTCTGAGCTAGCACCACTTCTTTTCCTTTTTAACTGATTAGAGACCAAAGAATCACTGATAGCTACAGAAAAATAAAAGGTTTTGTTTGGACCCATCTGCCCACCCCACTCCCTTATCTGACATTGTACATCCACTGAGGCTTTGTTCTCACCCATTCCTCCAAATGTCCTTTCTTTTTCATGTCCTACTGCTCCAAAGAGTGATTATTGTAATCAACTCACAACAGCTGAATAATTTTCCCTTTGGCAACCAACTAGAAGAAAATAAATGATGCCTTCATTCCTCTTCCATTCCACCACTTTGTTTTGTCTTTTTTTTGCCAAGTAATATGTAGTGTCCATTTAAATACAACAGTTTTTTTTTTAATCAAAGCACTCTAGTTTCCCATACTAATAACCAGATGAGAGGGGAGAAGCAAATGGTATTCTGAAAGTTATGGTAATTTTGAATTTTAGTTACAAATCTTTACTACCCAGCTACTACAATGGTGTCACATACTAGAGTTATTGGCTCCCAGTGACACTGTCTGCCCTAGTCTTTAACTATACCTATGGATTTCGAAGTCTTAGCTAAACTCTTAAGGTTCAGTCTTTGAGCCATCTTTGCAATCTACCAATAAGAATTGGAGAAAATAAATAATCCCTCTTTGCTTCTACTCCTATCTTTTAAGGACATCCTGTGAATTTTACCTTGTGATTGAAAAACTACCTCGGAAATTCAAGCTACTTCTATGAAGAGGCACTGTAGTTAAGTGGTATTAATTGAGGCACCAGAAATGATAGTTCTATAATGAATTATTTGGGAAATACATTCAGAACCTCTAGACAATGCTATGTTATTTCCTCTAAAACCCTTTATTGATTCTTCTATCAAGAGAGAATCCTGGGAACGATAGCCCTCAAGACTCCTATAAGAAAGCAGTCCTTACACTCTTATGTCTAGATTGTCCCTACCAGGTAACAAGACATGATGGTATTCTTGATGCAGACCTGTGTATTGAATGAATGAACTAATTCTCCACCCTTTAAGCTGACTAAGCAATATCAAGGGAATGTTGAACATCTGTCCATTACACTAGTGTGACCACGACCCAAGCTGGGAAATCAGATTTCTGCATTTTTAAACGAAGGCTATATATTTTGGGTCTTTCAATACATGTCTTGAGGGGAAGAGCAAAGATTAAAATAACAAATTGTCAAAACCTAGAAAGTTGGCCATTTCCCTATATGATCACCATACCTTTTGCCATAATTATCCTTTGGGCTCAGAGTTGTCTAGGCTCCCACTTATAGCAATTTACCTACTTGGGAGAACATTTTACAATTTTGGTATTAGTATCTACTTTTTTGTAGTGGGAAGCCACAATGGAGCACAAAGATGTCACTGATTATTCTGTGGGGCTGCTTCTGTGTAGAAAACTGAAGGCTATATTTCAGGCCTTTGGGTTTCTCTAAAGTACTATTTCGCCATGTTTCTCCTGTGCCCCTGCCTAACATTGCATTGCCCTTGGGGGGGCATTGGCAAATTTATGTACTTCTATCAACCTAAAATTTGGGGTGAGACTTATGAGAAAAAAGATTCCAAACTCAGGGTAGAAGGACATCAAGGTGCTAAGAACCATCACAGCAAGAATGTAAACCACTTGGGTCATTTGACTTCTGACAGAGGCTTTTAGGGGATGAACAGTTCACATAACCCTTCCTTGGCCATTCTAGAATTTTATTTCCTTAACATTGAAGAAATTCATTCTTTTATCCAACAAATCACACCTGATTTCGTTTAAATTATTGCCCTTTTGTTGGTTTTTCTATAGACAAAGAGTATTTAATGTCTTAAAGACAGTACAGAGGTCATACAACTCTAATTCTTTAACCTACCCTTCACAGAATTCATTTTTTAACTCTTGGAGGCCCATCTTGAAGTGTATTAATAGGACCAATTTGAGAAGTTCTAGAAAGTTTCTCTTTAACCCTATAGCCTCTTGCCCTCACCACCCTTCCAAAACATTTCTACAAGTGGGTAAGAGAATAGAAAGATGGTTGTTTTTTGTACAATGCATCTTCAATCAGTTTAGACACAAGAAGTATCTCATCTCTCCTCTATGATTTTATTCTCTGTGAAGCACAGTTGTCTCTGAAGTTAATGTCTTCTCCAAGGCCATACAGCATGGTGATGAGAACCCAAGTTCTTACTCTCAGTAGAACTGCAATTGAGCTGAGCTATGAACCAGCAATTAGAAAGAACCAGCACTACAGCACTAATTGGGCCAATCTCCAAACCAAATTCAGGGACTGATTTTTTTTAAGAGTAAGTATGAACCAGTTTGAGCTGACATTACCTATAACTATTGAACTGGGACATCCAATTAAAGTATTTTCTGGCCTAGACCTGCCCTAAATTAATACAACTTTTAGGTCAGTTAGTTAATTCCTTGTTGATTCATTGTTTTGAAAAACAATGTTGTACAGTGGAAAGCATGCTAACTTAGGAGTTGGAAGGCATGAATTGGAATCCTAATACTGACTCTTGGTAGCTATGTGAACTTAGGCAAATCATTGTATTTCTCTGAATCTCACTTTCCTCATCTGTAAAAAGGAGATGAATATATTGGCACTGTTGACCTAATAAGGTTGTTATGAGGGAAGTGATTTATAAATCTTAAAGTCACATAGAAATGTGAATAATTATATTTTTATTTAATTTAAATTCCCACTACATATACTCTCTCCCTGCTAACTTTTGGAAAGTGACCAGACTATCTATCTTATCTTCACTAATGAAACATCATGGGGAGAGCTCTGGGGTAAGAATCACAAAACTGGAAGCACATGCTATAATCCAGAGTGGATTACATCTGGATCCTGTATAGACTTAGGTTAAAAACAAATAAATAGGATCAATTGGCAAGCAGTATTTTGGCACTAGGCAAAGAAGCTAAGTCCCAAGCTGAGAAAATAATCAACTGCATAGTTTTGGCCTTCTTTCTGATTTCTCTAGGAGAAGTCTCAAAATCAACTAGGTCAATCCCAAGGACTGATGCTCTGAAAACTGTAAATAAGCTTTCTTGCTTCTCTGCTGAAAAGAATAAGAACAGCACTATCTATTTCTATGAGGCCCCTTATCCATGAATCTCCACAAGTTTAGCTTTAAACAGATATAGTTTTCAATGATCTACTTGATCATGGAAGTTCTACTGGTTAGCTTATGATGATGTATCTTTAGTCCAGAGCAGTTATTCTTTGTCCTTTAAGCAAGCTCCTGGTTCATCCTCCCACCAGCCACAGGTATTCCAAAATTCCATCAAAAGCAATCTCAATGACAACAAACTATGAAGGTAGAGTCGTTGCAAAATGACAACAATAACAACCCATCTGGTCATCCCATGAACAAACCAGCATTAATTCTGGATTACCCAGGCCATTGTTCCTTTCAACTAACACAGAATTCAAGAGCTATCTTTAGTTATTTGATGAGGAGGGGAAGAAAAAGAGGCCTCATTGAATATCACAACAAAGTTGGGGGTCTGGTTTCTCTGGATCAAAAGAGAACTATTATTTGAAAGAATTACCCATGCAGCTATGAACCAAGAAATTTTCTTTTTGGCAGAAATATCAGAAAAGACAATAGAATAAGATTTGCCTCTCATGTTTAAGAAACTGGAAGTCTCCAAGTGCTGCACCAATTTTCATGAAATATCAACCCAGAGGAATATCTCTAGCATCCCTATGCACAACTGATGGAAATACATGCACAAGAATCCTCCAAGATAAGAATGTGTGTGGAAGGGTTGCAATCTGCACCAGAGGAAAGAGCACCCACAGCAATGAATCATGGATCCACTGAAGCATTAAAGTCAACTGAACAAGGCAAGTGAACCTATCTCACACGATACATAAAAGTCTCTAAATTATCAATTTTAGAAAACTACTTTCTGTTACTAAAACACATATCAGAGAATAACTTATAGCATTATCTGTGGCTCCCTAAGTTATGATTCCAAACCTATCCATCTTATTACAAATTAAATGGAACAGAAATGACCCGGCTCTCCCATTCTCCTTCTCTGGAAAACAAAAGTATCAGGCAGGGGAAGAATTGAGAATAACAACATGTCAATTCATACCATATAATTTAGAAGGATGTAGAATTCAGCCCAGTATGACATTGGGGATAGCAGCAAGCATCTAAATGTGTTTCTCAAAGAGAATGTAGTAACCAACTGATTAAACAAGGGTTTACCAGTATTAACCACAGACATTATCTTGTCTTAACGTTTTGCAAGTAATAGAGGCTTTGCGTGAAGAAACATGTCTCTCCCATTCCCTTCACTACCCATGTCTTCCCTAAACCTTAGCAAATCTATTTCAGCAAGTAATCCATAAAACCAGTGGCTCAAAGGGAAGTAAAAACCAGATTCAATGAATTAATTTACAAATAAGTGGAGGAAAAGAAATCTTAAAGGAAAATTCTCTCCCCTTAACAGAATCCATGGGTCAATTCAACAGTGACTGGTAAAATACAATCAAGAGGGCTTCAACTTTGACATTGTCACTAATCCCATTTGAACGTGTTACAGAAGATAGGGTTCTTCCTCAGGAGAGTGCAGTCAAATTGCTAGCCAATGCTGGAGCTGAAAAATAAAAGATTCATTAAAAAAAAAGTCACTTTTTCCCAAGGTCTTACAGCTAGTAAATTTTGGGGGCAGAGTTTGCATACAGGCCTTCCTGACTTTAAGTCCAGAATTTTACCCAATACATAATGTTACTTCTCTAAGAGTCTGTTGTTTTTTTAAGAAATTTTAGATTCTCACTACCTTCCCTCTATTGCCCAAACCATCTGGCATTTTAAACAGTTCCCCCACTCCCTCCATACTGTGAGCAGGATAAAAAAGAAAAGAAAAGCTATGAGAAGTAGAGCTAAGTTTTGTTCTACTTTTAATAAGGAGTAATCTTTCCCATATATGCCACTCTGAGCAAGTTTTACCCTATTTCCATTCCTTATACCCACTTTATATTCCACTGTATTTTTTACCCTTCTTTATCCTTCTTCACCAACTCTCCACATTGACCTTCTGACTATTTCTATACTTCCTATTATTTCACTTCTCCACATGATCCCCAACAATCAACCATTCAAAATATGTGGAAGAATGGGAGAACAAAAGAAAGGAGATAAAAACAAGGGCAGTTCAGGAAGCAGGGAGAACCATGTAATAGAAAGGACACTGGATTTGAAATCAAAAGGTCTAAATTAGCATCCACGTTCAAGGCACTGTGCTAGATTCTAAATTCCAGCTGTGTGATTTTGGGCAAGTCATTTCCCCTTTCTGGATCTCATTCTCCTTATCTACAAAATGAGAATTTTGGTCATGAATATTTCTAAAGCTCCCCTACAACTTTGATGTTCTATAATCTTTATGGAACATAGTTTTGGTCACCAAATTCCAGTCGCAATAACTTTATACTTCTCTTGAAACCCTACCTCAACACGGATTATAATTCTTGGAAATTTGTGAGAACTCCCCAGATTGTTGACTTTTACTCCATATTTTCCTAGGTGGTTCTGTTTCTGCCCTATTACCATGGTGACAGGGGCCCCAGTTCTGAAACCTACTCTGGATATGTGCTTCTTGGGGAAGTTCTGGGACAGGTACAAACCTTGAACTGCCTGACATTCCTTTGTGCCACAAGGTGGTGCTCATTTTCCGGAGTAATGCAGTAAGCCAGTCTCTAAGAATTAAGCAGAAAGAGACAAGAGAAAGTCAGTGCTTCCCAAATATGCCAGCTGCCGCTCAAAGTGGGACTGATCTAGTATGTGACTGAAGGAGGTTACCTCCAAAGAAATCACCTTTCTAATATTTCTTCAATTTTCTTCGTATGATATGAAACACAAAGTAAACTATCTTATCAACGCCTATTTATCCAATGGGAATGGAGGTTAACCCCACTTTAAATGAGTTTAGCATATGGAAATCTGGATTTATCTTTAAGAAATTAGATGAGTATTTCATGAGCACATATGATGTGTAGGCATTGTGGGGAATGCCAGAAAATAATAAGGCTTTGTAGCCTCTGTACTCAGAGATTTTAAGCTCCTTCAGAAATTCATGGTATGTTGTTGTGGAAAGAACATTAGAGTCAGAGGTTCTGAGTTCAAGTTCCAGCTACTTTCCATATTTTGTGTGTCATATTCCTCACTCTAGGTCTCAGTTTCCTCTACTTTAAAAATGATGGGGTTGGATTACACAGCTCCAAGCAATCAATCTTTATTCATTGAGTATATATTAAGTATCATGTGAGAGGAACCGTGCTCAACACTGAAGATACAAAGACAGAACTGAAGTAGTTCCTAAAGTCGAGGAGAACATATTATATGAGGGGAGGGGGAGAAACAAGTAGATAGTGATGTATATATAAATAGTTGTGCAAAATTAATTCTGTAGTTATTGAGAGGGAGGATATTAGTATCTGAGGGCCAGGGAACAGTCAGGAAAGGCTCTGCAGTATTTGAGCTGACTATAGAAGAAAATCATGGATTCTATGAAAGAGAAGGGAGGAAGGGTTGTTTTCTCTAAGTTCTCATCTAGCTCAAAATCACAAAATAAATCTATTGATACCCCACAGTTCCAGCATACTACCTTACATACAGCAAGCCATTAATAAATGTTTGTCCAATTTACTACAGTCTAGTTGGGTCAAAAAGTTCTACCCATGCGAAACAAAGTCTGGTAGACAGAGAATGATGTAAGATAGACATAGTGGTGTTGGTTATTAGTGATAAAATGAGTAGATTACTGAGGAAACCATAGATGACCTTTTGGGTGCTCTGAAAAGAATTGTATCCTAGCAGTAATAAGAAATACTTATCAAGTGTTGACTATCAGCAAGCACTATGCTACATGATGGAAATGATGCAGATACAAAATGACAAGCTGTCCCTTGCCCTTAAGGAATTGACATCCTCACCCATAATAGCTTTTATCATCCAAACTTGCTTTCCAGTGGCCAAGAGAGGAGAAAATTAGCAATGACTCAAAAATTTGACAAGACCTGGGTTTGAGTCCCAGTTTTGCTACTTAATAGTTTTATAACCCTGGTCAAATCCTTTAACCACTTTACACCAAAATTTCTTAATTTGTGAAATAAAAGGATGATGGGAAATATAACTGATTTTTAAAGTTTCTTATAGCTTTGTCTATGAGAGTAGTCCCTGATCTGACATTAGATTCCTATGGGATGTTGATAAAGTTTTGTCCTTTTCTGAAGCTGTTTCTTTATCTATCAAACTTGAAGGTTGGATTAATGATCCATAAGGTCCCTTTCATAACTGGTGTTCTGAAACCCTAAACCCTAATCACTAATTCATTTTTCTGGGTACTGAATGGCCAAAATGTTTGCCCTTATTCCCTCAACTCTGTGTTTGTAATCAGTTCTTGATTCTGTCCTACCTAGAGTACTCACCTCTCTTAAGGAACCCCTCAAGCTCAGGAATTTGTAGATAATGTAGGCAGGCACTAATACCATGGAGGAGAGGGCAATGCCCCAGCCCACACAGTTGGCCCACAAAGGGAAGACATAATCATCATAGGTGAGGGGCTTGAAGTTGATGATGCTGACAACCACCACGAACTAAGGAGGGAAGAAGAGAATTTGATTTAACAAATGCCAAGTATTTAGTGTGTACCAAACACCATAGTAAATACTTGAGATACAAATATATAAGGAGTACACAGTCCCTGCCCTCAGAAAAGAGGAAGAGCAGAAGATACAGAATTAAGACTAGTACCTAGAATGTACATAGTATGTTCTCAATAAATGTTTTGGGGGGAAGAAGACAGAGAAAGTAAGAAGAAGAGGAAGAGGAGAAAAGTATACAATGGAAATAAGGAAAAAGAAGAGAGGAAAGTATGACAATGAGGGGAAAAATAACAAAGAGAAAGGAGAGAGGATGGAGTAGGTGGAAGGTGAGAGAAAAAGAGAACTGGCAGGAGAATATGAGTAAAAAGCAACATTGGATGGGTAAGTGTGATCATATGACAGTACCTCTGGAAAAAAATGGGGACTTTAGTGGATTGTAGCTTAATACAAGTAAGTGGTACAATATAATGTCCTCTGAAAAAAACCTACTGTGATCAGACTGCCTAGGGAAGAACAGAACAGAAAGGTAAAAAACCCAATGTATTCTGCATTGGAAAGGCTACATCTAGAATACTGCTTATAGTCTCAGTGCCATATTTTAGCAATGACATTAATAACTTAAAGAAAATCCAGAGGAGGAAGGATGGGGAAGGGAATATAAAAATTCAATACAAGGATCAGTTGAAGGAATTGGAATGTTTAGTCTAGAAAAAGAGAAAACAAAAGGGGAACATGATAATTTAAGTATCTAAAATGTGATCAAATGAAAGAAATATTAGACTTGCTCTGCTTGGTACCTGAAGGCAAAGCCAGGATCAATAAATGGAAGTTATGGAGAGATAAGTTTAAGTTCAATTCAAGGACAAAGTTACTAATAATCAGAATTGTTCACAGTGCAATCAGTTGCTTTAAGAAGTTGGGGGGGGGCAGCTGGGTGGCTCAGTGGATTGAGAGCCAGGCCTAGAGACAGGAGGTCCTAAGCTCAAATCTGGCCTCAGACACTTCTTAGCTGTGTAACCCTGGGCAAGTCACTTAACTCCCATTGCCTAGCCCTTAACACTCTTCTGCCTTGGAACCAATGTTGGCTCCAAGACGGAAGGTAAGGGCTTAAAAAAAGAAGAATTTGTGGGTCCTCTTTAACTAGAGATCTTCAAGCAAAACCCAGATGGTCCCTTTCAGCTCTAAGAGTCTATGACTATGGAGGAAGTGGAAAAAATGAAGAGAAGGAAAGAAGAGAAAGAGAATGAGAATTGAACTAATAAGAATGAGATAAAAGTTCAGAGCAGGAGTGCAAGTCACTAAAAATCAGGTCCAGGTCGGACAAGGTTTGTCAGTCAAAGAGTCAGTCAACAAGTGTTTGTGTAGGTATAGAAAGGGGGAAAACATGTTCCATCCTCTCAAATACTGCACATTCAACAACATGTAAGTAAATAAATACCTATACATATGTGGAAATAGATGGAGATCTCAGAGAGGCATTGGGGGACTGGAAAAGCCCTACACAAGATGAGATCTGAACTGAATTTTGAAGGAAACCATTGAAGCAAAGAGATTGAGAGGAGGAAGGAGAGAATCCCCAGGTATGATGAATAGACAGTATAAAGGCATTTAAATAAAAGATAAGGTGTCATGTGTGTGCAACAGATAGGCCAGTGTAGCTGGATTATGGAATATATGATGGGGAATAAGGCATAAGAATACTGGGAAGGTAGGAAGGAGTCGTGCTATAAAGAACCTTAAATGCCAAAAGGAAGACATTAGTTTACAGGGAACTACCAATGTTGATGAAACGGTGGATCTGAAGTAACAAAGACTCAAGTTCAAATCTGATCCCAGACACTTATTAGCTATGTGACTTTAGGAAAGTCATTTAACCTTGTTGGTCTCATTTTTCTCATCCATCAAATGATCTAGAGAAGGAAATGGCAAACTATTACAGTATCTTTGCCAGGAAAATCCCAAATGATGTCATGAAGAGTCAGATATGACTGAAATGACTGAATAACAAATGGTCAGTTTTAGAAAAATCACTTTGTCTGCTAAGTGGAGAATGGACCACTGGAGTGAAAGGGGAGTTTACACAAGGAGACCAATTAGAAGACTATTACAATAGCCCAGGAAAAAGGTGATGAGAATCTGAACTAGGTTATATATGGGAGAGTTGAGAGAAAAAGAAACTTATACAATATATGTTCTGAATAAAGAAGTGACATTTGACAACATACTACATATGTGGAGTGAGTCTGAGTAAGCTGAGGAGGATGATTATTGTGGTTGTGAGCTAATGACATGGAAGATGATAATAGGAAATCTGAAGAGGGGTGGGATAGCCAGACAGTTGGTGGGGAAAGATAATAGGTTCTTTGAACATTTTGAGTTTCCGATATCTAGGACATCCAATTTGAATTGATTTGGCAGTTAGGAAAATAGTATCTCAGGAAAGAGACAAGGACTGAACATATCTATCTGAAAACCTTCTTAATAGAAGTGATAGTTGAATCTATGGAAGATGACAAAAAGAAATGGCTTTAAATTAAGTACACTATCCTTATCCCCAAAGTGTTTCACATCCCTTACAGCCCGGGAGACATAATTCCATGTCCCCATGTCCTTCTTTCAACAATCCAAACTACTCACCAATAGGAAGGCCGGGCTCACAAATTTCCAGCAGAGCCTCCAGTAAAGTCCGGGTTTGAACCCCATCATCTGCTGAATATCATTGCTGAATCTGTCCACACCTGAGGAACACACACACACACACATACACACACAAACACACACACACAAATATATATATATATATATATATATATATATATANATTCTGTCCTACCTAGAGTACTCACCTCTCTTAAGGAACCCCTCAAGCTCAGGAATTTGTAGATAATGTAGGCAGGCACTAATACCATGGAGGAGAGGGCAATGCCCCAGCCCACACAGTTGGCCCACAAAGGGAAGACATAATCATCATAGGTGAGGGGCTTGAAGTTGATGATGCTGACAACCACCACGAACTAAGGAGGGAAGAAGAGAATTTGATTTAACAAATGCCAAGTATTTAGTGTGTACCAAACACCATAGTAAATACTTGAGATACAAATATATAAGGAGTACACAGTCCCTGCCCTCAGAAAAGAGGAAGAGCAGAAGATACAGAATTAAGACTAGTACCTAGAATGTACATAGTATGTTCTCAATAAATGTTTTGGGGGGAAGAAGACAGAGAAAGTAAGAAGAAGAGGAAGAGGAGAAAAGTATACAATGGAAATAAGGAAAAAGAAGAGAGGAAAGTATGACAATGAGGGGAAAAATAACAAAGAGAAAGGAGAGAGGATGGAGTAGGTGGAAGGTGAGAGAAAAAGAGAACTGGCAGGAGAATATGAGTAAAAAGCAACATTGGATGGGTAAGTGTGATCATATGACAGTACCTCTGGAAAAAAATGGGGACTTTAGTGGATTGTAGCTTAATACAAGTAAGTGGTACAATATAATGTCCTCTGAAAAAAACCTACTGTGATCAGACTGCCTAGGGAAGAACAGAACAGAAAGGTAAAAAACCCAATGTATTCTGCATTGGAAAGGCTACATCTAGAATACTGCTTATAGTCTCAGTGCCATATTTTAGCAATGACATTAATAACTTAAAGAAAATCCAGAGGAGGAAGGATGGGGAAGGGAATATAAAAATTCAATACAAGGATCAGTTGAAGGAATTGGAATGTTTAGTCTAGAAAAAGAGAAAACAAAAGGGGAACATGATAATTTAAGTATCTAAAATGTGATCAAATGAAAGAAATATTAGACTTGCTCTGCTTGGTACCTGAAGGCAAAGCCAGGATCAATAAATGGAAGTTATGGAGAGATAAGTTTAAGTTCAATTCAAGGACAAAGTTACTAATAATCAGAATTGTTCACAGTGCAATCAGTTGCTTTAAGAAGTTGGGGGGGGGCAGCTGGGTGGCTCAGTGGATTGAGAGCCAGGCCTAGAGACAGGAGGTCCTAAGCTCAAATCTGGCCTCAGACACTTCTTAGCTGTGTAACCCTGGGCAAGTCACTTAACTCCCATTGCCTAGCCCTTAACACTCTTCTGCCTTGGAACCAATGTTGGCTCCAAGACGGAAGGTAAGGGCTTAAAAAAAGAAGAATTTGTGGGTCCTCTTTAACTAGAGATCTTCAAGCAAAACCCAGATGGTCCCTTTCAGCTCTAAGAGTCTATGACTATGGAGGAAGTGGAAAAAATGAAGAGAAGGAAAGAAGAGAAAGAGAATGAGAATTGAACTAATAAGAATGAGATAAAAGTTCAGAGCAGGAGTGCAAGTCACTAAAAATCAGGTCCAGGTCGGACAAGGTTTGTCAGTCAAAGAGTCAGTCAACAAGTGTTTGTGTAGGTATAGAAAGGGGGAAAACATGTTCCATCCTCTCAAATACTGCACATTCAACAACATGTAAGTAAATAAATACCTATACATATGTGGAAATAGATGGAGATCTCAGAGAGGCATTGGGGGACTGGAAAAGCCCTACACAAGATGAGATCTGAACTGAATTTTGAAGGAAACCATTGAAGCAAAGAGATTGAGAGGAGGAAGGAGAGAATCCCCAGGTATGATGAATAGACAGTATAAAGGCATTTAAATAAAAGATAAGGTGTCATGTGTGTGCAACAGATAGGCCAGTGTAGCTGGATTATGGAATATATGATGGGGAATAAGGCATAAGAATACTGGGAAGGTAGGAAGGAGTCGTGCTATAAAGAACCTTAAATGCCAAAAGGAAGACATTAGTTTACAGGGAACTACCAATGTTGATGAAACGGTGGATCTGAAGTAACAAAGACTCAAGTTCAAATCTGATCCCAGACACTTATTAGCTATGTGACTTTAGGAAAGTCATTTAACCTTGTTGGTCTCATTTTTCTCATCCATCAAATGATCTAGAGAAGGAAATGGCAAACTATTACAGTATCTTTGCCAGGAAAATCCCAAATGATGTCATGAAGAGTCAGATATGACTGAAATGACTGAATAACAAATGGTCAGTTTTAGAAAAATCACTTTGTCTGCTAAGTGGAGAATGGACCACTGGAGTGAAAGGGGAGTTTACACAAGGAGACCAATTAGAAGACTATTACAATAGCCCAGGAAAAAGGTGATGAGAATCTGAACTAGGTTATATATGGGAGAGTTGAGAGAAAAAGAAACTTATACAATATATGTTCTGAATAAAGAAGTGACATTTGACAACATACTACATATGTGGAGTGAGTCTGAGTAAGCTGAGGAGGATGATTATTGTGGTTGTGAGCTAATGACATGGAAGATGATAATAGGAAATCTGAAGAGGGGTGGGATAGCCAGACAGTTGGTGGGGAAAGATAATAGGTTCTTTGAACATTTTGAGTTTCCGATATCTAGGACATCCAATTTGAATTGATTTGGCAGTTAGGAAAATAGTATCTCAGGAAAGAGACAAGGACTGAACATATCTATCTGAAAACCTTCTTAATAGAAGTGATAGTTGAATCTATGGAAGATGACAAAAAGAAATGGCTTTAAATTAAG
Organism: Gracilinanus agilis; assembly: GCF_016433145.1. NCBI lineage: Eukaryota > Metazoa > Chordata > Mammalia > Didelphimorphia > Didelphidae > Gracilinanus > Gracilinanus agilis. The sequence continues at coordinate 292,696,875 of NC_058131.1, forward strand.
TACACTATCCTTATCCCCAAAGTGTTTCACATCCCTTACAGCCCGGGAGACATAATTCCATGTCCCCATGTCCTTCTTTCAACAATCCAAACTACTCACCAATAGGAAGGCCGGGCTCACAAATTTCCAGCAGAGCCTCCAGTAAAGTCCGGGTTTGAACCCCATCATCTGCTGAATATCATTGCTGAATCTGTCCACACCTGAGGAACACACACACACACACATACACACACAAACACACACACACAAATATATATATATATATATATATACATTAGACAAGCACAAAACATTTATCCAAGATAAATCACAAACAGGAATAGATGCCCAAATACCACCTAAAACAGAATAGCTACTCTTTAGAGTAATTAATAATACCTCATAAAGTCAAATCCAATGCTGACCTACCCTGTGGTAAATGAGCAAGAAAGCAGTTTTGTTTCTTAAAAGGTATCTGGTATTTTTTTTCCTACAGACAGCATCTCCTCTTGATTATTGATGGAATAGAGATAATTTAGAATAATAAATAATCCAATAAACAAGGCATTGTGTTAACACTTGAATCATATGATCAACTTCCTTTTCCTAAAAATTATTAATCTTAAGATTTATGCTTTGGGAAAGAGGAAAGTTCCAGATATGAAGTCGAATGTTCAAATCCTGGTACATTTACTTACTACATTGCAACTTTGGGCCAGTCACTAAAGCCCAGTGGCCTCTGTTTCCTATTCTATAAAATAAGGGGATTGGACTAACTGTCCTGTGAATACAGTCCTAGATCTTTGCTCCTATAAGATGCTCCTACATACATGCCAGCTTGTGTCAAAAACTAGTTGTCCAGGAGTATGAAGCAAGCTTATGTTAAAGATTTTCAAGATTGATCCATTAAATGGATAATCTGGAGCTATCTTTGTAGATTAAGAGGAGAACACAATTACAATTCACCACTTCTGCAACAAACCTACATACCAGACCAGTGTGGAGGTTACAGTCTCTCTAAGACCTCAGAGGATCGAGAACACTTACCATAGAACCATGAAACACCAATGGCTTCCATTAAAACAGCAAACAAGATGGAAGTTCCAGCAGCAAATGTATCCAGTAATGTCAGCACATATATTCCACCCTGAAGCACAGAGTAAACCCCCCCAAAAAATTCATATTCACTTAAATTCAACAAAAATTACTTGTTTCCTACTATGTGAAGAAGAGCCTGGTGTTCCAAGATTTTTAAAAAATGACACAGTCCTAGATCTCAAGGAACTTAGGTTCTCTTGGGGTAAGCTGGAGTGGGATAAGTACTATAACAGATACCCAAATGTAAAATGATTTCTCCCCTGAAGATAGTTAATATATAATGAGGGAGAATATGATGTGGAAACACATTAATATAGGACAATATTGTCTATGGTGGAATTGTAGGGAAGATCTATGCCATGTACTCTAAGAAAAAATTTGAGGAGAAACCATCTTTAAATGGGGAGATCAAGAAAGGCTCCATGGAGAGGATATTTCCTGAGTAGAACCTTTAAGGATGAAAAAGTCTTAAAGACAGAGAAAATGGAGGCTTGGGGGATAGCCTTTAAGAATTAATGGAGGGAGAGATAGCATAGCAACTTTGGGGGGCATCAGTGGTCCATTTGAGCTGAAATTTGGGGTATATGAGCAGGAAGAAGATAAAATACACCTAGAAAAGTAGGTGGGGACCAGATTGCAAAAATCCTTAAATTCCAGGTTAAGGGATTTGTATTTTATCTTCAAAGCAATAGGAAATCACTGATTATTATTGAGCAAATATATAACATAACCTATTTTGGCAGAAATGTGGAAAATGAATCAATGAGGAGAGGGGATGTAAGAGCAGTTAAAGAGTCTATTATAATAGTTCAAGTGAAAAGTGATGAGGGCTTAATCAAAGAAGGTGACTTTGTAAGTACACAGAAGAGAATGGTGCTAATGGTATTTGTAGAGTTAATGGGACTTGGCAACTGACTAGATAAGGGAGGAGGGCAGTTGTTGGAGAAAGGAAAGAATTTTGGATAATTGCAAGAATGGAAATAATTGGGGAGCTGGGGAGCTCAGTGGATTGAGAGTCAGGCCTAGAGACGGGAGGTCCTAGGTTCAAATCTGACCTCAGACACTTCCCAGATGTGTGACCCTGGGCAAGTCATTTGACCCCCATTGCTCACCCTTACCACTCTTCCACCTAGGAACCAATACACAGAAGTTAAGGGTTTAAACAATTTAAAAAAAAAGAATGGAAATAATGCCTGATATCTAAGTGGAAAGGATCTGAGTGGTAACTCTTTCTCAAAGTTGCTTTAGCTCACCAAGAAGGTCTTATTTTCTAGACTCCTCCATGAAATACTCCATAAGTAGTATATTTCCTTCTTTGTGTATTTTTCCCTGCCCCCTAAAACATGTTTCTGACAAAGTGATCATCTCAAAAAGTCACACTGTGACAGCTAGGTGTCTGAGTGCATAGAGAGCCAGTCCTGGAGACAAGAGGTCCTAGGGCAAATCATTTAACCCCAATAGCCTAGCCCTTATTGTTCTTCTGCCTTGGAACCAATAGTTAGTATCCATTCTAAGAGAAAAAGCAAGGTTGTCTGTTTTTGTTTTCGTTTTTGTTTTTTAAAGATCATAGAAATACTGATATCTCAGCTTTATGCATACACATGTGTATATATGAATATGTATACATATATATTATCTATATGTCCTAAAGCAAGTCATTTAATTTCTCTGGACCTCAGTTTCTCATCTGTAAAATAAGAAGGTTGGACTAAATGGACCCTAAATTCCCTCTAGTTTTAGTCTATGATCCTATGACTGCTTTATGTTTTACAAACTATTTTCAAATGCATTATAACAGCTGATCCTCACAACAATGTTTCAAGGCAAGGAATTATGATTTTTATTTGGCAAATGAAGAAACTAAGGTCAAGACTAGAGAAATCACTTGCCCAATGTCATAGAGCTAGAATGGTCGAGCTGGGTCTTGAATTAAGGACTCAAAACTAAGATTAGGCTTTTTTTCCCCCTACCCAGCTAATAGGTTTAACCAGAAACAGTGGTTGACAAAAACGTGATTTCAGAAACTCCTCCCATTGACACCTTCCCCAGTCAACAACTTACCTTAGTGATACAAAACAGAGCCATCAGGAAGGTGCCAAAGGTGACAGCAAATGTGAAAAGTTTCCTGTGACGCTTAAGGATCTGGAAATCATCTGCAAGGCCAGTGATGACAGCCTCCATGCCTCCCATCTAGAAAGAACCATAACAAGCACAGAATCCTTTGTTGTGAAAAAAGAGACCATGGTTGCCCAACAGCAGGATGAAAGATATCATGAAGGAGCCAGCAAATGGGTAGAGAGGGGAAGGGGCAGCTCTCTCAGGAAACAGCCAATACCAAGAAACATACCATCTGGGGACCTGTATCAGTTCTCTGAGAAAAATGTCCAAGCCTCACTAGATGGGTATGTGAGACACGTCTTCATTCATGGACAGGCCTCTAATAACTTTTCTTACAAATCCTTCCTTCCCCTCCCCATCCTTGAATCACTCTTCCATTCTGCTCCTATCTAAATCACTAGAGCTACCGTGTATATGCATGAACTTGTGTAATGAAGTTGTTCCTCAAGTGCTGCCTCCTCAGGACTCTGCCCTCTACTAAAGACTTGATAATCATATAATACGTACTAATTACTTAACATGTCATACTTTGCATTTCTATGAAGTCACTTTTTTACATTTTAAAAGAGGTCTTTGGGAGGCCATACTTTAAACTAAAGCAGTAATTTTAACAGCCATCATTCTAGGAACCATGGAAAGTCAGTAAAGGGAGCATATCTGGTCAGGAAAGGAAAAGCTTTGGCTGCCCTTCAAAGCATATCATGTGGAAGACAGGAACATGTTACCCCAAGGCAGGATAAAGAGATGGGAAGTATAAATGGCCCCTTTTTGTATAAGATCCATACATAAAAGTGATGCCAACCAAACACGATGGCCTATATTCAAGAGGTGTCTCCTCATACAAGCACTTTTGGTAACTATGGATATGTTGTATTTTGAATTCCCTGTTAGACAATCTGGTATAATTGAAAACATACTAGAAAAGGAAGGAGCCAGGGGATTTAGCTCTAACCCTTCCTTCTCTGTTATTAACTTTCCATGTGACTAAGGTCAAATCATTCAATCTCTCTGATTCTATTGAATAGTAAAGATAACTCCCTCCTGGTTTGTCATCCTAACTGTCTCCCTCCCAGCTGCCAGAGTTACTGTAAAATTTGAATGAGATTTTGCCAATAAAAGTGCTTGATTGACTCTAAAGTTCTCTGCACATGCAAAGGGAAAGGGAGTGTTATATAAAGCTGTTCCACAATCTATTATATGATATTTTCAAAGTTCTTCATAGCTGATTTCCCCACCCCACATAATGAGATGGGGAAAATGAGGAAATGAACTGCAATTTATTCATCTTCTCTAGATTCAATTTCCTCCTATATAAATTGAGGGAGTTGTAATAGATGAATTCTAGGGTGCCTTTCAACAATGGCATTCCATGTACAAGGGGTCATTATACCTCTGAATATTCTATTTTTATGGTCTCTTCTAACTGTGTCATTCTGTGTTTTCAGTTCCTTCCATAGTTGACATTCCCTGACCTAAGGTCCCTTTTAATTCTGGCATTCTATGATTCTTACTCTAATGCATTTGTCAGTCTGAATTGCCTAACATTAGCACACATTCCCTCCTCAATTACCAAGGTCCTGGGCTATGCATGTTGGTCTGACTCCAGTTTGGATGCCTTTATGCCCTGGAATGGAAGGAGCATTCTTGCCCTCACGGGATCATGAAGAAGAGAGTAAATAGAGGGCACATACCGAGCTATCAATACCCAGAGCCAACAGCATGATAAAGAAAACGATGGCCCAAAAAGTGGATCCTGACAAGGTGGAGATGGCTTCTGGATAAAGGATGAAAACCAAACCAGCACCTAAAAGACAGAAATGCAATCCATCCTGTCAGCCTTCATGGCTAATAGCACTGCACACTGGAAACTTCTGAGAGTCAGTACTAGTGGAAGAAGTTCTCTCCTTGACATCAACAACATTTTTGGAGCTTGGATAGCTCTGGCATCAGCTCAAAGTCCTAGCCTGTGTCCTGGGACAGTGAAGACCACTGAATCAGAAGCAGGATGTGGAGGCTCTCCTCTTGACTTTGTTGTATGCTGTATTCTCCATTTCATCCTCCTTTTTCTCCTCCAGTTAATACTCATCCTTCATGACCTAGATCATAGCTCATCCTCTGTAAAGCCTTTTCTAACTATTCCCATTCAATGGATTTCTCCCCTGTGCTTCCATGCAAAAATATATGCCTCACACAGATGAAAATTGACCACAGATATTTCTGCATTGTTCTTTGGATGTTTCCTGTGAGAACATCTCAGCCAATAATCAGTCAACAAGCATGTCTTTGCCCTTGTACCCTTGGTTTAAGGTAAAATTTCAAATATGAAGGATGAAAGTAGCTAAATAAATTGCTAACTCTCAGAGACCTGCTTTTGGGTTGGAAAATGACTTTTTTTTCCTAAACTTTACTTTCCATCTTAGAATCAATACTGTGCATTGGTTCCAAGGCAGCAGAATGGTAAGAGTTGGGCAATGGAAGTTAAGTGACTAGCCCTTGATCACACAGCTAAGAAGTGTTTGAGGCAAGATTCGAACCCAGGACATCGGTCTCTAGGACTGACTCTCAATGTACTAAGCCATCTAGCTACCTCCATTAAAAATGACTTGTTAGAGAGGCTTAAAATTTGACAGCAAAAGATCTAGATTTTAGAAGTTTGAAGATCTGGATTTGAAGCCTAAGGGCTTCAAATTCCCACCCCTTTGAATTCCTAATCTTCAAAGCTCAGCCCAAATGCTACAATTCTCTATGAGCCCTTTCCTGATTATTGTTAGTGCCTCCTGAAACAACTTTGTATACATTTTTCATTTATAATATGTGTAATTGTTTTCCCCAACAGAATACAAATTCCCACTTGCAGGACTGTTGTAGGAACTGTTTTATTTTTACCTATATACCTCTGTTGCATAATATGCAGTAAACACTAAATAAATACTTGCTAAATGAATGAAAATCATTATAACTTCCCTAAAATTGAGTTTTCTCATCTGTAAAATGGGAATTATAATCATAATACTATCTCACAAAACAATTGTGAGGAAATTGCTTTCTAAATGTTAGCATTTTATGAGAATAGCTATTCATTAGACTGTGGAGGTATCTTTACTAGTTTAGAGTTCTGGATGGGGCTGGACATAGAATCGGGAAAGTTTCAAATCATGCTTCTAACACTTAACTGGATATTTCACCTTGGTCAATTCATTCAACTTTTGTCTGTCTCAGGCAACTCCCTCTGATTTATCTACTAAGTTATAGATAGGTTCTGATTGGTTCTAGGAGACAGTATAGCAGAGAAAATGGGGATCTTTTAGCCAAAGGAGTCCTGGGTTTAAATCATGTCTCTGTTACATACTAATAGAAACACCATGGGCAAATCACTTAAGCTCTCAGGGCCTCTGACAACTTTCTAAGATGCTAAATTATAATCAAGGTGCTGATTTGAATCTGTGGACTAAGTTTCTGCACCAGCAATTGTCCATAGCAACTAAATCATAATTACAGATTTCCTTCTCTATGCCTCCCCCATCCCATTTTTTTGCTTGTTTGTTTGTATTTTTACTAAGACTAGAACCAGATTGTAAAGCTTTAGTTTTAGAGTTGCGGTTGAAAAAAGTTTCCCTACCTTCTGTTGCCACATCTTCAATCTTGACCTTGTGTTCATGAGCCATGTAGCCCAATATGGAGAAGATTGCAAACCCAGAGATGAAACTTGTGACACAGTTGATAGTGCTAGTTAGCAGAGCATCCCTGGGGTGAAAGAAAAACAAGCCAGTAAAAACTCATAAGGAATGGAAGGAAAGATGCCATTCACCTTTGGCAATTCTTCTATCACCCACCCCCAAACTTTTAGGAAACTAAAGAAGTTTGCAATGAGGAAGAAAAATCACACAAAATGTATCTGATATGGCTAGCAGTTCCAGAATCGACCACATCCAGTGCCTCCTCAACACATTGAACAGATTCATTTACTTGTTCTCATCTACAGGCTAAAAGATACTTAGAACCTAGGATAAGTGCCTGGCCTAGAAGGAAATATATGAGTGCCCAAGAAAATCTAGAATCTACTTTGGTGTTGAGGTCATTGCATTTCAATTGCTAGTGCCTCCTATTGGCTCTCCTATCTGTCTGGTCTGAGTGTTGGATATCTTTGATAAGGACATTCTGTGAATATTACTCCCTCCAAAGCCCAATTCAGGCAAAATCTTCTCCAAAAAATCTTCCTTGGACTCCCTGACTGGTGCTGGAGTCATAGAATTGGAAGAACTTATAGGTCATCTAGTCCAATTCCTATCTGAGAATCCTTTCTTTGAAAGCCAAAGAGGCTATTGAGCCTTCACTGGAAGGTCTCTAATGATGAAGAATTTATTACTTTCTGAGATATTCTATTTAAAGTAAGTCTAAATGTTAAGAAAGTTGTCCTTACTTAAAGCCCAAATTAACTACCTTGCAGCTTCTACATATTGCTTCTTGTCCTGCCTTCTGGGGCCAAACAAAAGACAGCAGACTCTTTCAACATGGTTGTTCTTCCAATATTTTGAAGCTGTTTTCTTTTTTCCCTCATCATTCTTCTCTAGGCTAAAAATCTCTGATTCCTTCCAAAGTGTTCTTTACATGCCCCAAATGGTCCAGTCTTTTATCATGTTGGTCATCCTCTTCTGTATCAGCTTAAATTTATTCATGTCTTTCTCAAAATACAACCTTGTACAGCCTAAACATTGTACTCCTGATAGCTCTCTTAATGCAGTCCCTCTTTATACCATGAGCTTTTTCTTTTACTTCTACATCAACTTTTAACATATTCTGAGCTCATACACCATTGAAACATTCAGACCTTTTTGCATGGTTGTTGGTTAGTCATGCCTTTTCCATTTTAATTGGGGTAAAGGGGAGAACTTTAAATTTGTCCCAATTAAATTTCATCCGGAGAGTCAGTTTGGTATGTACTGCTTAGAAAGCTATCTAACCATGAAATCATAAAGCCCTGAGTTCAAATTCTGCATATTAGCTATGTAAATGAAAAATAAGTAGTTGGGAATGTGCCTATCTGCATTGGTACAGGCAGTTCCTCACCTTGAGCTCCTTATGCTGAAGAAATCACAAATTAATCCTAATTCAGTTGTTCTGTCCAAACTCAAATTTCCCTCATGCTTCAAGATTCTGTTGTGCACTTGGCATATCTAAGATACTTGTGTTACAACTTTTTGCCTCATTCCCTATCATATCAGAAAACCTTTTCTTCTTTATTTTACTTAAAAAAGTCCTTCTCGGGGCAACTGGGTAGCTCAGTGGAGTGAGAGTCAGGCCTAGAGACAGGAGGTCCTAGGTTCAAACCTGGCCTCAGCCACTTCCCAAGTGACCCTGGGCAAGTCACTTGACCCCCATTGCCCACCCTTACCAATCTTCCACCTATGAGACAATACACCAAAGTACAAGGGTTTAAAAAAAAATAAAAAGGTTTATTATAAAAAAAAAAGTCCTTCTCCTCCTCCTCCCTAACCAAACATATCCTTTTATGTCAAGTGATTTCAACTCCTATATCACAGAGAAGACTGAAGACATCCAACACAAATTCTCTTTTCATTCTTCAAAACTTCTCAGCTTTATTGCCCATTCTCTTGGGTCAGGAAAAAAAGAAAGAAATGTAGCTCTACTTCTCACTAAGGCCAATTTCTCCTTCTATGCCCTTATCCCCATTCCTTTCAACCTCCTCTAAGACCTGGTTCCTTTGGCAGCCCTTCTCTTCTCTTACCCCCCATCAACATCTCCATCTCTATCTGCTTAGAGATAATTAGATGCCCGTAGGCAAAAAGCAAGCAAACAAACAAAAACCCTTCTAATTGACATTCTGTTACCAACACTCTGATACTGCTCCTATCTGCTTTCACTTTTAAGCTTCTAGAGAGGGGGGGAAAAAAGCTTTCACTATCTCCTCAACCCCTTACAATTTGGTTTTTGCCTTTTCCAGGCTACTGAAACTATACTCTCTCCCTCAAATCCATCAGTAATGTCCTACTTATAAAATCTACTGGGGGCAGCTAGGTAGGACGGTGGATAGAGAGCCAGGCCTGGAATAGGGAGGACTGGGGTTCAAATCTATCTTCATATATATTTTAACTGCCTTACCATTCTTAGAATTGATGTTAAGAGACAAGGTAAGGTCATGTAACCATGGAAAAATATTCTAAATTTAAAAAAGGGAAAAAAAGAGAAGGTAAGGGTTAGAAACTTTCTATTGGCCTTATTTTTAGTCCTTATCTTCCTTGATTTTCTCACAGCTTTTGTACATTTATTTTAAGCCCTTACCTTCCATCTTAGAATCAACACTGTGTATTGGTTCCAAGGCAGAAGAGCAATAAAGACTAGGTGATGGGGGTTAAGTGACTTACCCAGGGTCACACAGCTAGGAAGGGTCTGAGACCAGATTTGAACCTAAGACCTCCCATCTTTAGGCCTGGCTCTCAATCCACTGAACAACCCAGCTTCCCCACGATTTTGTACATTCTTGACCAGTGTCAAGAGTCAGACTGGGGACATAGGAGAAAGTGATTTGGCCTTAGAGTCAGAAGAGACCTGGGTTCAAGTCCCATCTTTGTACTTTACTAGCTAGTGTGATGTGGCCAAGTAATCTAACCTCTGAGACTCAATTTCCTCCTTTGCAAAATCATGATAATACTTGTACTACCTACCTCACACTTAATAACAGTTCATTGTTGTTATTATACAATCTGAACTTCTCTTTTTTCTAGCATATGACTTATGATCTCGACTCTGCCTCTACTCACATGAGAAAAAGATTATTAGCAAGGTAGAGTCCTGGATTATTCCTTTCCTTCTGCCTCTCCACCCTGTTTCTCATATGGAAATGTTCTGAATTAAGGATGAATTCAATTGAGGAACACTCATATTACCCATCAACTAATCAAAAAGAAAGAAAGAAAGAAAGAAAGAAAGAAAGAAAGAAAGAAAGAAAGAAAGAAAGAAAGAAAGAAAGAAAGAAAGAAAGAAAGAAAGAAAAACTGCACTGATATTCTAGAATCAGAAGGCAAACTAGAAATTGAAAGAATTAATGATCACCTTCTGAAAAGATCCTAAAAGGATAACTCCCAGGAATATTATAGCCACATTCCAGAATTCCCAGATCAAGGAGAAAATATTGCAAATAACCAAAAAGAAACAATTCAAATATCATAGAGTCATAGTCAAGAAAACACAAACATAGCACCTTTTACATTAAAGGTTTGGAGGACTTGGAATATGATATTCTAGAGAGCAAAGGAATTAGGACTTCAACCAAGAATCAGTTACTCAGCAAAACTGAGCATAATCTTTCAAGGGAATAAATG
>NC_058131.1:292709965-292739587 GCF_016433145.1 Gracilinanus agilis
ATATATATATATATATATATATATATATGAAAATGAAGGCTATACAAAAACCAAAGATATTGATGAAAATTTATTCTAAATAATAAATATTCTAAATAGAGATTTGTTGAATAAGTGAAGTTGAATGACTGTAGTTGGCAGCTGATAGACTGTGCAACTCAGATTATCAAAATCAGATCTTTAGATTCTTGCCAGGAAACAGGCATGGGGAGACTTGTATATGTAGAGTGTGGGCCAAAGGACATGATCAAGAGCCTCAGGACCTCAAAGAGAGGCAGGGAGGAAAAGAGCCCTTAAGATCCCTATCCTTTTCCTGAAAAAGTGGCATTTTGTCCTCTTATTTGGAAATCTACAACTACATTCAAAAGTCATCATTCAGTGAGTTGCAGCTAAGACATTGAAAAAAAAAAGGTTCTCAGAACCTCTCCATGGCTGCCTGAGATTTAGGTTTATTTGCCTATGATCCTGTGATGACACGTTAAGTCCTTGCCACAGATTGTATCAGTCCATTGTAAAGCAGCTTATGTGCGCATGTTCCCTGTTCACACTTCTTGTGAGTAAAAAACACACAGCTTTCAGCTATTTGCCTGTGCCTGCCAATGCCTCTCTTCATATGGTCAAGGCAAAGAAGATGGATAAGCCCTAAAACTAGGGGTTCGGGTTCTGTTCCTGGGAATTATGACAAGTTAGAGCCTGAAGTGTAGAAAATCACAAAGGGCCACTTAGGTAATAAAATCACACAATCTCAGAGCTGGAAGGGATCAGAAACTCTTCATATTTAGTCAGCCTAAAATTTCCATCTAGTCCAATGGTCTTGAAAGAAACAAAAAGGAATAGAGATCAGGAAGTTCTGAGAAAGAGGTATGGCATGGGATCATATATTTAAAAAACAAAAGGAACCTCAGTGTCATCTAATTGAACCCTTTAAAATTTTTCTTATAGATCAAGAACTTGAGAATCAAAAAAGGTAGGTGACTGTGCCCAACATCGTGCAGGTATTAAGGAGCAGAAACAAGATCCAAAACTATTCCCTCTGACTGTGGTATAGTGGAAAGAACTCTAAATTTGGAGTCATAAGACATGAGTCCAAATATCATGTCTACCACTGACTTGCTGGGTGACTCTGGGCAAGTCACTTAATCTCTTTCATCCTCAGTTTCCTCATCTGCAGAATGAGGAAGTTAGGCTACATGATTTCTAATGTTTCTTTAAGATTCTAAATCTATGATCCCAAAATCCCTTGAAGTAACCATCCTGACCTTCAAGAGACAGTGAAGTTTTTATATTCCATCAGTCTTACAACCTTATTCTTTCAGACCCCATATAGTCATAATTTGTGGTCATTTGATTGGGACCTTGGGTAATTTTTAGCCAAGGATGCAAGGGATGGAGTGTTTATTTCACTTAGAAAGCTTTTAACAAATATATTGTCTCCAAATCAATACTACTAAGTAAAAGTCTAATCTGGAGACATAGTAGATGGAGTGGTGATCTTGGAGTTAGGAAAGACCTGACTGAATCCTGCCTCTGACACTTGCTAGCTGTGTTCATTGGGAAAATCATTAATCTCACTCAACATCAATTTCCTCATCTGTAAAAGGGAAATAATTATAGCACTCAACTCATAGTGTTATTGTAAGGATCAAAAGAAATAACATTTATAAAGTGCTTTGCAAACCTTAAAGCACTAGATAAATGCAAGTTATTATTTGTTAAGTATTCCAGAACTTCCATTTAATAACACTAGAAATTCCTCAAAGACAGGTTAGTGCCCCTCAAATGAAAGAATTTATGTTAGAAGTTGGTTGGAGTTACTATTTGTATCTAAAGTAATAAAATTGCATTTTTAAAGGTTCTATTATTCAAAATTTTCACAAGCACTTATTAAGCATTCCTTACTTTCCAGAAACTGTGCTTGAGAGACCCTGCCCTCAAGGAGTTTACTTAATATTGAAGTAGGTCATGGTGGGATACAACTTTGTTCATAGTATAAACAAGATGGATATAGAATTAATAGGAAATGACTGTGGGATGCTAACAACTGAAAGAATCAGGAAAGGCCTCTTGAAGTCTGAGCCTTGAAAAGGATATTAAGGGTCCCAAGAAATAAAGATGAGGAAGAAAAGCATTCCAAGAAGGAGGGGTTAGAATGTACAAATGCACAAAGGCAGGAGACTGAATCTCATGGAAGGAGAACATTAAAGCAAGTGAGTTTGAAAGAGAGGCTGAAGCCAGAACATAGGGGGTTTAAGTACCAAAGAGTTTTTTTGAATGCATAAGGTCTGACTTTCTTTTGTTCCCATAATAGTTATGAGTTTGTTGGATGGACACAAGCACACTATGCCTAGGTATTGCTTCAGAAAATGATAAACATTCTTTGTCAGCAAACTTAATTTCTGAGGGACATTATTCTGATTCTGACTCTATCAATGGTATTCAGCCTGGCAGTTTACTGATGCAAGAAATCTGAAATGTTGCTGTAGTACCTCCCATTTCATTTCTTTTCCCCATATTTGCCTCCTTCTCCAAGTCCCTTTTTTTGGGCTAGCCTTTGCCCTGGGATTTAGTATCATGGAAAATTTCCCAATAGATTCTTGGCTCTGATGGAATGGATTCTAACAAGTAGCAAAAGAGACTGAGAGTAAAACGTAGTCTCCATCCCAAGTTCCTCTTGCATCCTGAAAGCATCCTTTTCCCCAATAAATGTTTATCCCAGTCTCCCTCTCTGCTTCTGCTCCTGCTTGTTCAAGCCACAATGAAGATCACAGGTGAATGAGATCATACCACTTTCTAAATAGCTATGGGCTCAAAGAACATGCCCAAAACATGGGTTCCAGCCAAAACTAGAAGTATAAGCATTTACAATCCATTTCTAAGTCTTGGCATTGAGACCAGGGAAACCTACTAATGGAAGTACTGTGTTCCTCACAGGATGCCTCTCCAGGAAAAAAAAAACGGGAAAAATGCTCATTTTTCCATAAGATAACTTGCAATGATAACTGGAGACTGAGAAGGAGGAAAGCTGTGTGTCCAGTTGTACGAAGTCCCTCTCCCATTACCTTTGGGCTATGCTGGGTCCCCTGCCCTGTCAGCTGGTGGAGATTAGCCAAGTGGAGTTATCAGTGTGCCTATTCTGAATAGCATAGTTGCTATGGCCAGGGCAGCTGACCAAGCTAGTAAAGGCTGTGCTCCTCATGAGTTAGCACAAGGCTAAGGAGCTAGTGCTGCCGACACATTTAGACATCTTCCTGAATCTATTGCAGCTTCTGTGTCTGATGGTATCAGAGAGCTAGGAAGGAGAGTTATTGCTGGAGGCCCTCTTTTGAGATGAGGCCATCTTAAAAGAAGAATTATGCTCACACTTCCCAGGAATTCTTTTGGCCATAGGCATAATCATTAATGGAATTTTATTGCTTTCATAAGAAAAGAAGTTAAGAGATCATTTCCCCCAAGAGCTTTTTCCCAGCATCCACTTGAAAAAAAAAAAGAGAAATTCAGTAGGATTAAGAGATTCTTTAGTGGAAAATGCTATTTGAATAGAAATATTTGGTGACTCCTTTTCCCTTTTCCCTTTTCCCACTCCCAGAATTCATTTCTTAATAGTAAAGTAAGTTTATTTGTGCCAAAAGAAGCATTCTAAGCTGTGCTTTGAAATACTTCCTCTTTTTAGACACTCCTCCCCATTTTTCTTGACAAATGACATACTCCCCTATTCCTTTACCCTTGACTTACACACTCTTATAAATGAATGAATGAATGCTGTAATCATAATATTGGCAAGAAAGAATCTTAGTCTCAGAGATCATTTTTTCCAACTCCTGCTCAAATCATGATCTCCTCTACAACATTCCCAACAAATAGATTATTCTTCATTTGTTCAGGGAGCCCATTCTACTCTGGATCAGCTTAGGAAGGGCATGCACCTTCATAGAGTAGAACCATATCTCTATGAGTGTCTCCTTCATAAGCCCCTGGTCTGTTCTTTCTAAAACCAATCAGGTAAATCAATGCCCAGCAATGTGTGTGAGAGCCTATGCTTCACAAGGAGAGTAGGGGAGACAGGCAGTGGGGAAAGGGCAAGAATTCTCCGAGAGGCAATTTGCTCCAACATGGTTCACCTTCTCAAAAAGTAGCTGATAGCTCTAGTGGAAAATGTTATTGTTTTAGACCCATCCTGCAGCCACATTCCATGTAGTCCAAATAAGCAATGATGAGTGGGTACATATTGAATCACACTAAAATGCTCTTAGTCATGAGATCTTAGATATATGATCACATGCCATATCTTTGTATGTTGCATCATGATTCCATGTCCACTGATTGTCTGGGTCTTGCAACCTCTGACATAAAAATGTCTAAGGACCTGGAGGCAGAAAGAGGAGTTCAAATCTTCCTTCATATATTTACTGGTTATATCATTCTGATCAAATAATTTAACCTTTATTACCTTCAATATCCTTATATGTTAAATGCCAGCCATAGTATTATTAATATATTATATTTTATTATTTTATGTGTATTATATGAATAGGAAAAGGCTGAGAAGGTAATATTAAGGATATGACTGTTCATAACCTTGTGGCACAGTTGGTATATACCATACCTAAGATGCAAACAACTTGTGCTATAGCCCAATGAAAAATATCTTCCCCAAGGAGACACAAAACATAGGAGAACCCAAACACCGACAAATAAGAAAAGACAGCTACGTAATATGCTAGAGCTATATTGATTCTCCACAAAATAGTTTTGCCTACTTCCTAACTTTCTTAGTCTCTTTCCTTTCAAAACACACATTTCAATCACCATAATATGAGTTGGGCTTAAATATCATTCCAAAGAGATAGGTTCTCTATAGAAGCAGCCTTAGAGCAGGAGAGAGAGATCAGTTCCCTTCTTAGTGTAACTGGCAATAGTGATTGCCTTACCAGTTAGTTCATGCTACCACTCCCAGGAGCCTGTCCCAGAGATTGAGAATTCTTAATGAGGCATGGAATCATTCTATCTTAAAATATTCATTAGAATAAGAAAGACCATCATTAACTGAGGAAGAATCACAACATACAATGGGCTAAATAATTTCAAAGGTTGCTTCCAGTTCTAGATATTTTCTGTTAGTAGAGATCATTACCTTTCCAGATGTCTTCACTCCTTTCCATAAGCTAAAAAAGAGGATGACGACGACAACCATCAGGCACAGAGAGAGCTGCCACTGGGGCATGCCAATGTCATGAATTCCATTGCTCTCATGAAGGTGAAGCACACCACGCCTGGTCAGGTGAGGGGAAAGTAGCAGAGGATATAATCAATGCTTAGCATTATAAGACTTGGAATGGGTGATTGATACAATGAATTTCCTCCTTTCTCTACTAAAGGATTTCCTCCTTTCTCTACTAAAGTGGCCAGAAATAATAGTTCTGAATCTTCCCTAGGGGAGAGGCTGTCTTCTTTATCATTGTTTCTTCACCAGCCATTAATTCATGGACTATAACATGGCAGAATTGAATTGCAGAATTGGTGCTGTCTCTGGAGTCTATAAGGCCTGAGTTCAAATCTTGACTTTTCTAGGCTTCAGTTTTGTCATCTTTAAAATAAGGGCTTGAGGGTGAGTCCCAATAGTCTTTTCAACCAAATATTTATAACCCTATGTTCAATATATAACAAATGTTTGCAGATCTATAAGACTTGTTTTTGCTATGGTACCTATAAATGTTTTAAAACTGACAATATGTTTTTACCCATCTCCATCTTTTCTACTGCTCACAGTTCAGAACCCATCTCTCTCTTCTGTTCAGTAAAGAATTTGGATATGCTATCTTGTCATATTATTATCTCAGTTGAGAGACACTGCTCTAGACTGTTGGTATCAAATGAATAGAAATGAGCTAATCCACATATAAGATCCCTGCAGGCTGAAAATGACTTGGTTTTAAAATATAATAGCAGGTAGGCAGCTGGGTAGTTCAATGGTTTGAGATCCAAGCCTAGAGACTGGAGATCTCTAATTCAACTTCATAGCTGTGTGACCCTGGGCAAGTCACTTAATCCTCATTGCCTAGTCATTACCACTCTTCTGCCTTAGAACCAATACATTATTGATTCTAAGGTGGAAGGTAAGAGTTTTTAAAATTATATGTATATATACATGTATATATAAACACCATTTATTCTATATTGTATTTTTATTAATTACTTCAAATGTTACCCAAAGACATTCTAATCTGTTTCAGCTTCCCTTAGGAGTATTAGGGAGGCCGCGTGTTTGACACTTCTGGTCTACATCTCTGGATATAGATTTCAATGGGTTCTTAGAAATCATCTAATCTGGCTCCTTCATTTTACAAATGAGTAAACTAAGGACCAATCTGTTTAAGTGACTAAGTGCCAGAGGTCACACAGGTATCAAGTAGCAGAACCAGACAGAATTTAAACCCAGCTCTCCTTATTTTGTGAGGAGAAATCTCCATTGTCCCTAGTTTTTATAAGCCTGGGGCCCCTCCAAGAACTGTAACTTAGATCATACACATACCTCCCCTCACCCTTCAGTAAGCTATGCATTTTATTGGAAATTCCACTGTTCCAGAGTTTGTCTTCATTTTCCTGGCAAAGCAGAGCTAACTTCCTGCTTCTGAAGGGAAAATCTCATAGTGACCCATTAAAAAAAGAGAATTAGGCTTATAAAATATTTTTGGATGTCTGATCTGTCCTACAAGACCACAAAACCAGAGCCAGGTAAATTTCCTTGATCGAAACAGCATGGCAAAGAGAATGGTGATTTATATTATACTCATGGGAAAAAAACGTACCCCATGTTTGGAGTCCTTCTCTGCTAAGTTGGTCACTTAGTCAGAGATTGCTGCTTACACAAATGGAAGGGCTTCTCTGCTGCTACTATTGCTGTTTCTGAGGTTTAATGGCAGTTTCAGACTCCATGCTGTCCACAGGTGGCCCATCCAAATAAATTGTGAGAGTGCCCAGTGACCTCCCCAGCTTTGTCTCAGATTACTTCCCTCTTTGTACTTGATGAGCTATGTCTCTTCTCTTTTCTTTAAATGCACCCTATTCTTTCCTGACCTTACACCCAGGATCCATCCTACCCCTATAGCCCCAATTTAGGGCTGTGGGTCCACTGGAGGACCTAGGATGGGAATGAGTATTGGGATTTCCAGGGAAAAAAATAGTGACAAGTGTGGTATAGTGGAAAGAATATTAGAGTAGGGGTCAAAAACTATACTCAAATGTTGACTCAATTTTCACTAGGTGGGTGGCCTTGAAAAAATTGTGCTACCTTTTAAGCCTCAATTTCCTCATCTATAAAATAAAAGAATAATCATTACAGTGCCAATCCCACAAGTTTATTGTGAGGCAAACCTTTTAAAGTGCTATAGAAATAGGAGATTGGCTCATGCTATTTCCTGTGTTGGGAACATCATAACACCCCCCCACACCTCCACTTTTGCCTCTTCAATTGCTACTTTCATTTAAGACCTTACACTAGCTTTGGAAACAGAGGACCTGGATTAAGATCCTTCCTTTGTCACTTACTAGCTGTGTAACATTGAGCAGATCATTTAATGTCTCTGGGTCCCAATTTCCTCATCTATAAAATGATTACTAAAGTCCTCTCCCACTCTAAATTTATGATCTTTAGAAGGAATCCTATTTGTGTTTTAATTAGAATAAATGCTAACTTCTTTGTAAATTTTTCCTGAAGCCTATCTGACAATAACCTTTCCCACATGGCTCTTTGTTTTATACTTCTTTGATACACTTATCATGTAATACAGCATTTTATAACTATCTCTGTGCTGTCTTTTCCTCCAAGTCTAAACTAACCTGTATATGAGGTCTCTGAGGATAGAAGCTATTGTTTCAAGGGGTAAGCTGGTAAATGTTTAATAAAAGGCCTCTGAAAATTCAAGCCATACTTTTAAGTTAATCTACATTATTAATATTTTACCCAATCAATTTCTTTAGTCAAGAGCAGGGGTCAGAGCCTGTTTTCACAGTTTCCTATGTATAAAATGTTCACATTGAAAATTTAACTATCAGCTATGAAGACTAGATTTAAGCTGTCTTCAGCACACTCCTGGTTGTATTTTAGCTTTGTTTATCACACTTAGTGCTCAGTGCTGGGCACATTTCAGGATCTATATCCCTCTCTATTATATTTAGCCCCCACAAAATAGGGGTGAAGTAAAAGATTTTTGTCTTAAATCCTACATATGTTATAGTATGTAGCATCAATGTGTATGACTGAATGCTATTTTTGTGTGAATGGATTTTGAGTGAGTGGGAGTAAATAGGTGTGAATGGATTTTGTAAGAATTGATTACCTGACATTTTTTATATTGTCATCACTGAATGAGATCAGCAAATCACTGGTAAAATTTGATCATTACGATTATGGAAACAATTTGGTCTACAATACATGGACTGGCATGTATTTATGGAATGGATATCTGCTCAGGTTGACCAGATGACCCCAAATGCCATCAGCACTACAACAGCTACAAGGTTCTTTAATTGTTTTCAGGAACTGGAGATCTGAATCTGTTTTTCTAGAAACACAAAGCACAAGCCACAAAGTCTTGACACAAGTAACTCAAGATCATTTGAATCTTCCAATAAATGCCCTGGAAACTAATCATATTCAGATATGCCTAAAGTGTCCTAGATTTACAAGCCAGAAAACCTCAGTGTCCCACTCAACATTTAACAAAAAGGGTTAGTTGGGAAAATGTCAGTTCTTAATCTTCACCAGAATCAGGCACAGAATAAAAAGTTATCACCAGGAGAATAAAGAGCCAAAGTGCCCTTTTAGAGACAAGCTTACTGGAAGGGCCAAAATCTCTTTCTGCAGCAGCTCTGGTTTGGCCTCAGACCCAAGACTTGGGGAAAAGAATAGTGGTTTTATTCTCAATACTTTCAATTCCTAGGTTTAAATGAATACAAGATGGCAACAAAACTAGCCAGGAGGCAAGAAGAAGAAAAAAATATGTAATCTTGCTAGGGTGAGTTAGCATGTCTGAATGTTGAATCCTCAGATTGGATATCATGTAATTACTTCAATGCCAGAGAGTTTCATAGTAGTGCACTTTCCATTTTCAAAAACAGAGTAAATGTATGGCTTTCTTTAGTTAAATTGTAGACATGTCAGAAGGAATAGAGGGAGAGGCTAAAAGGAAGAAGAATGGTTCCCCTTTATCTTCCCTGACCACACACCCAGAAAAGCCTTCTTTCTACCCTAAATGCAGGCCTTTGAATTGTTAGAGGTCTGGATGACCACAGTGGGATAAGAATGTGAGAGAGGGAGTGGAAGGAAGGAGCATGACTAGAGAGTGCTATGATGTACAGGATAAAGTGATGGAGTTAGGTCAGAAAGACCTGTATTCAGTTTCTGCTTCAGCTATTTGTT
Organism: Gracilinanus agilis; assembly: GCF_016433145.1. Lineage (NCBI taxonomy): Eukaryota > Metazoa > Chordata > Mammalia > Didelphimorphia > Didelphidae > Gracilinanus > Gracilinanus agilis. The sequence goes on from NC_058131.1 coordinate 292,719,384, forward strand.
ATCTATGTCACCCTGGAGAAGTCATTTAACCTCTGTTACTCAGTTCCCTCATTTCTAAAAGGAGGAGATTTAAATGTGAAGCTTGAGGTCTGTTCCAGATCCAAATCTATGATTTGCTAGTAGAGTTGTCTTACAAAGGAAAAAAAGTCAGGGAAATAAGCATTCATAGCATTATGCTAGGTGCCTTTATAAATATTCCTTCATTTGATCCTCGTAACAGCTTTAGGAGGTAGGAGCTATAATTATCTATTTTTCAGTTGAGGAAGCTAAGTCAAACAGTGATAAAGAGACTTGCTCTGATTCACCACAGCTAGTAAATATCTGAGGCTGGATTTGAATTCAGATCTTACTGACTCCAAGACTACTCCTCCTCTATCCACTGTACTACCAACTGCCTTATATAAGTCATCACCTTTTGAGCCTATAGTTCCTCATCTATAAAATAGAAATATTAATATTCTTACTTGACACCGAACAAAACATTGCTTTAGTTCCAACTTGGCTACTACCTTGATTTGTGAACAAAGGAAAATCCCCTATCTAATCTTGTACTCATCTAATCTTACTCATTTTTATTCCCTGTTAGCATGGTATATTGGGCAGAGTACTAGCCTCAGAGTCAGAAGATTAAGACTACAATGCCACATCTAACACATACTAGCTATATGAATTTGTATAAGTCACTTTTCTTTTTAAAGCTAGAGTCAATTCAATTTAATGCAACATATTAATTAATTAACCAGTTAATTGCCTTGTATGCAAGGCCCTATATGTTGGAATTGTCATTCTGTGGTTTTTCAGTTGGGTCAGACTCTTTGTGAACCCATTTGGGTTTTCTAGGCAAAGATACAGGAATGGTTTGCCATTTCCTCCTCCAGTTCATTTTATAGATGAGGAAACTGAGATAAATAGAGTTAAATGATTTGACTGGGTTGCGCAACTAGTAAGTGTCTTTCTGAAGCCAGATTTGAATTCAGAAGGAAGAGTCCTTCTGACTCCAGGCACAGTATTTTCTATCCAAAACACCATCGAGCTGCTCAACATTCAGTATACAAAGATCAAAAAGGAAAAAAAAAAGAATTTTCCTTGGCCCCAAGTGATTTACTTTTGGGAGGATGTGCATCAGCACAAAGTATAAAGTTATATAGATAAGTGAGTAGAATTCATGATAATTTGAAGAGAGAGAGACAGACAGACAGACAGAGAGAATAGCTGAGTCCTAGGCTTAACCCTGAAGGAAACCAAGAGTTCTTTAAATGGTTTAAGACAGATCCATTTAAAGAACAGGGAGTAAGGACCAGTTAGTTCTAATGTAAAGGTTTGGAAGATGGAGTGTCCAGCTTGGGGGAAAGCTAACCGGTCAGATTGACTAAATCATGGAATATGTGAAAGGAAATAATGTGAACTAAGTATTAAACTGAGATGTTAATGGATTATCCTAGAATGTTCTGTTATCTGTTGTAGGGATGAGAGCTATTGTCCATTATAGAAAGATAATATTGTATTCCTCCTCTATCTAATAGAACCCAGCCACCAATAGTGGCTTTTTCTAATAGAATGTGAATACAAAAACTTTGACAGGCAGGGTGAGGTGGAGTGGAGTGAGTTAGAAATCTAGGATTCCTCTCTCTCAGATCATTGATTTAGTCTGGAAATACTGACACCCAGAGAAGAGAAGGTCCTATCCAGCCTAGGACTTGGCCCAAGATCACTTAGATAGTAAATAGCAGAGCTACACTTGAAATGAAGAACTTCAGACTGCAAAACCAATGCTCTACTCTTTCTATCATACTTCATTCCATAGCTGCTGCCCTAGATTTACAAGTTTAAATGACTTATAGAAGTCTAAATCCTCTGAGTTTATATTTCAATGAACCCTCTTTCCAATAGAAATGTAGAATTATAGTCAACTGTACTCTTGCTGACTGGAAAGAGCAGATGCTAAAAAGAACTCCCTACTCTAGCTGGGCTGCCATTTTATTCCCTCTTGGGGTCTGAGGCTACTCTCAGTGCTTTCTTCTCTATTGTTCTTTAAGCTAGCAGGGGGAAACAGATGCAATCAAGGATCAGAGAGATTCTTGCCTGAGGATACCCTCCAGAGAACCTAAGTCTTTCTCCTTAATATGAAAAGGAGCTTTATGTCTCATCTTTGTGTTGCAGAAACTCACAGATGCCCAAGAAATTTCCTAGAGCTGGGCACTTGGCTGCCCTGCTTTCTACACCTTGAAATTCAGTCAAGTGTCAAAGTTTCTATCTCCTTTGTGATGCATAAACTATAAAGCTTCTGCCTTTATGTGCCTGAATTCCAAAACAATGGAAATAGCATTGTGTAAATGGTTCATAAGATCATAGGTGTAGACTTACATAAGGAAACTTAGAGGCCATCTAGACCCACCCTTCATATTACAGATGAAGAAAATGGGGCTCAGAATTGTTGAACAACCAGTCCAAGGTCATATTTGAACATAGGTGAAATTTGGACTTGGGTCTTCTGATTCCAAATCCAACACACATTTTATTAGCCCCAATTGATACTTCCTTGTCCTATGTTATTCTACTGGCTCTTCACCTTCTAACCCTCTTCACCTGCTGGCATTGTCATCATCATCTCCTAAAGCTAGCCTTAACCAACCATTATGACTGATACAGAATGCTATAGAGAGGCAAGTTGGTTTCATAGATTTTGAACTAGAAGGAATGTCAGTAGTTATCTAGCTTGACTTCCTTATTTTCTATCTGAGAAAAATCAGACACAGAAATGTTAAGTGACTTGGCTGAAGTCATACATTCTTACATGATGATTTGGAAAGAACACAGGACTAGGGAAGAGTAGAACTAGCTCCTGGTCCTGACTTTATGTATGTCCTTGGGTTCTTTACCTTTCTGGACCTGAAGATTATAATAGATAAAAAAATAAGTAAATAAAAGATAATTTGAAGACAAAAAAAGCATCAACAGATAACTATGGGGATCAAAAAAAAAGACTTACGAATAAGAATTATTTAATTCATTGACATTACACTTTGGTGCCAAGCTTGGTGCACATGGCACATATTAATTACTTAATAAATGCTTCTTGGTGGATTGATTGATTGATGTAAGGAGAAGCATTTAAGTTGAACCTTGAATTGTGTGTGTGTGTGTGTGTGTGTGTGTGTGTGTGTGTGTGTGTGTTCAGGGTAAGGTAGGAATCTGCGAAGTTCAGAGGTTTTTCTAATTAAGCTTTAAATTTCCCTTTAACTCTAAATGTTTAAATGTCTATAGTTGTTCATTTCATTCAAGTAACAGATGGAACCACTTCCTATGAAATCGCAAAAAACTGATTCAGAATAAAAGTCCACAGGAGAACAATGAATGTGGCAGAGAATGGCCTCATCCTATTGGCCAATGGACCATAATATGAATTAGAGACCTTGTATGGAATGAATCTTTTATTTCTGCCTTGATACTTCAAGGATCCCTGGTTAGAACTGCAATACCCTCCACTATAGCCAATTAAAGCCCCTCTCTATAAATCTCATGAAACTATTTTATAAATTGGCCTAGCCAAAAAATATTAATCAACTCAGGCATGATATTTCAGTGCCTTTGAAGTTGGGTAGTCTGATCATAACATCATAGATCCAGAGTTAGAAGGAAGCTCAAAAGACATCTAGTTTAAATTTTTCATTTTACATATGGAAAAACTAGAGCCTAAAAAGGTTAGATAACTTATCCAAGGTCATATCCAAGGTAGTAAGAGACAGACATAGGATGTGAACACAGGTCTCATTCAAGAGTCAGTGCCTTTTCCACAGTATTTCTAGTGCTTGAATGGCAAATGTAATATCTAATACAGAGGCCATATTTAATTTTTTTAGCTTTACAAGGCTCAGAAGAACTTGAGTTGCAATGGCATAGCCTTCAAGAGGCTAGAGTCTTCTACATGTCAAGGTGGGAAGATAATGTGTATCAGAGAAGGGGTCCATGGGAATTTGAAGCTGATATATTGTGAAAAATTCTATAAGCTGATCTAAGGGGTTAGATAATATGTAAGAGTTGGAACCCATGTTCATTTAAACCAGATGATTACATGTCTACACAAAATGTCCAGTAATCAAACAGGATATAATGAAGATACTGGATAAGAGTTAAAAAGAAAACAACCAAAAAAAAAAAACAACCCTAAGAAGGGGGGAAGAGATCAACCTAAAGCTCAAGAAAAAGTGTAGTTCCAAATGATCCAGAAGTAGTAAATCTGTTTGTGGGAAGGGGATTAGAAGAGATTTTCTTTTCTCTAACTTCTGGATTATCCAAAAATAGTCCCAAGTCAGAGTGACTCATAGGTGTTGGTTGCAGAGCTCAGAAATGGAGGGAGCCAATGGCATGCAAACCCCTAAAATTTCATCCATTTGGATCTATTCTGAAATGGTATAAACAATTCTTGTTGACTGAAAAATTCCAGAAAATTTCTTCCTTGGGGACTTCTTGGGGTTTTAATTGTAAGGAATCAAAGCAACTTAAAATATGAAACTATTGGAGGGTTTCAGGGAGAATGAGATGGAGAAAATAGGATTGCACTGCATGAAATTTCATAGTCTCTAGTAAGGAGAAATGAAGAAAATGCAAAAAATCCAAAAGAGCATTATGAGAGACTAGAAATTGAAGCCAAAAGGTATGGACCAAAAGCCCTCTTCCCTCCACCTTGATTTGCAATGAATCAATTGCCATTTGCAATTTAGTGATCAGGTGGTATTAGAAAATTAAATGTTCCTTCAGGCAGAGTCCTTGGATCAGTTTTACTACTTTTATGCTATGTGATTTTGATATGGCAGGAAGGACAAAAATGAATCTTAGATTTAGAACTGGAAAGAAGCTTTAAGGTCATATAATCAAACCTCTCCTTTTTACAGATGAAGAAACTGAGGCTTAGAAAGGGGAAGTCATGTGCCCACAGTCATAAAGATAGTAAGTACAGAGTTTATTTGAAAATGAAATCCAGTTTCCTAGTTTCCAAATTGAGCACCCTTCCCACCACATCAGGATAAAATTCATTCTTAAACTGACAAATTAAAAAAATACAAATGGGATTCAAGAAATTACTGATTTCTTCAGTGTATTTTCAACTTGGAGGATCAGCACTTTCTAACCTTTATGCTTATAATATATTTCTGTGTATGCTGGTGATGGAATACTATTGTGCTCAAAGGAATAATAAACTAGAGGAATTCCATGTGAACTGGAATGACTTCCAGGAATTGATGCAGAGTGAAAGGAACAGAGCCATAACATTGTACATAGAGACTGATACACTGTGGTAAAATCGAATGTAATGGACTTCTGTACCAGAAGCAATACAATGACTCAAGACTACTCTGAGGGATTTATGGAATAAGAATGTTACCCACATTCAGAGGAAGAACTATAGGAGTGGAAACACAGAAGAAAAACATCTTCTTGAACAAATGGGTTGATACGGACATGATTGGGGATGTAGACTTGAAACGACTATACCAATGAAACTGTCAATAATATGGAAATAAGTCTTGATTGATGACACATGTCAAAACCAGTGGAAATGCACATCAGCTATGGGGGGGGATGAAGGGGGGTGAAGGGGAAAGTAAAACTATGAATCATAACCATGGAAAATTTTTCTAAAAAATAAAATTAAAAAAAAAGTTAAAACAATAAAATAAAACAATATATTTCTGTGTAATGGGGCTTTATTGTGGCTGGTATTTTACTTATTAGTATCAGTTTAATGATACTAATTATCATTTAGCATATAACTATGCTAATTAAATATGTAGAACATTTGAAAGACAAGTAAAAATTATGTTATATGAAAATTTTCTAAAATTCAGATTTGTTTTAAGTCAAAGAAGCTACCACTTGAAGATAATTAGAAGGTGGCTCTCTAATCTGAAGGGACTTCAGATGACATTAGTTAAAAATTATATAGTGCTTTGAGTTTTTAAAAAAAAACTTACATAAATTATCTCATGCAAAAAGTTGATGCTCTCAACCACCCTATGAAATAGATCATTTGGTCTCATATTGCAAATGAGGAGACAGAAGATTAGTGGGGCTAAAAGACTTCCTCATATTCACATATCCGCTCATTATTTGAAGCAGGATTCATATTCAGGTCTTCTTGAATCAGAGGTCAGTCATCTGCTGTATACCATGCTGTCTTAAAGACAATTAACCTCAATTCCTCATTTTATAGATAAGGAAATAGAGTCAAGAGTACGGATTCAGTTGAGGTAGTAAATAACAGAATCAGGATATGAACCAGGTTTTCTAGCCCAGAAAACAATGTTCTTGCACAGTGATATTGACCCATCTATATTCTAATAGCACAGGTTCATAAATTGTGGTGTTGGGTAGGATATCCCTGATAACTTGGATTCTTTTTTTTAATGGTCTCATCCTCCCACAGCTGAGAAGGAGCTACAATATATACAACCTTAAACCAAAACCCAGTTTTAACCTGGCTTCATTTCAATTCAGGCATCCTTCTGTTGGGCTGTTGCAGGAAAAAGGATTTGGTTGACCAATATCACCACTGAACCCAGATGCTTGGGGAAGACAAGGAGAAAACAGAGAATGGACCAAGACTTACTCATAGAATTCAGCTGCTGGTGTGTGCTTGTACTTGGAGTATTTGGTTCCATTACCTAACAGAGAACCATTGAGGAACTTGGAGTCTGTGCAGTTTGGACTATTCCAAGGATGGCCACAGTTGGTCCAGGGAAGATTAAGGGTGAATGAAGAGAACAGGTAATAGAGAGACCATGCGATGATGACGTTGTAGTAGAAGCCCACATAGAGTGCGATTAGGATAACAGCATAGCCAACACCTGGAGAGAGATTGTGGATTGAGATCAGAGAGGGGACTCCAAAGCCAAGCTCAAAGGCCATCACCTTTGTAGGATATTCTCTGACTACCCTATCCATTCCTAATAGCTTCCTCCTCTAAGCAAATTGGGGACTTTACATAATCCTTGGTTATGGTTATATACAAGGTGTCCCAAAAGTATTAATGCAATTTTGACTTTAATAACCTACAACTACATGGAGACATCTGAGATATCTCAAATATGTCTTCATTTTGTTGTCTAGGTTCTTCACAATTGTGTCTGTAAACCCTGCCATTTGGACTGAACTTCAGACTTCATGAATTTATACTTCACAGGAGGACTAAATTATCATAAGCAATGCAGAGTTCCAAGATCACCCCAAGGGATTCATGATGAAAAATGTTATCCACAGCCAAAGATGTCACTTTATTTCCTTCTTGAGTTTTTTTTTATTGTAGACATGATATGTGTCTTCTTTCATAGCACAAAGAATAGGGAAATATGTATTGTGTGTCAGCACTGCTATAACCTATATCAGATTATTTACCACATTAGGGGATGGGGGGAGGGAGAGAGGGAGAGAATATGAAATTTGAAATGTCAGATAACAATTGTCAAAACTTGTTTCTACATTCAATTGAAAAAAATTTAATAAAAAATTAAAATGGAGCAACTATATTCCAAAAAAAAAAATTTACATTCTACAAGGTCCTGCACAGAATAGGCTTGTCACATTTAACTGAATTTTTGATGACTTTCTCCCATATCAGTCTTTCCGAGCTTGTTGGAATTTCTCTAAAGTAAACTTCAAACTACTCTGTTTATGAATTGAATATACTCATTAGAGCTAGGTCCCCATTAGAATCAATAATAAGTCCCATGAAACAGCGACATTATTTGAATTCACATTACACATTCCCATCACCTTATTTTCCATAATTATAACTTTCAATAGTGTGAATTTGATACTTGCAATCACTTCAAAGTACTCATTATTTGTACTTAGATGGATGTTTATATTGCTTCCTCATAAACTCCTCCAGGTTTGCTTTTTCTTTGTATCCCTAGCATTTAGTATGGTGCCTAGCATATAGTTAGTTATTGTTAAACACTGATTGATTGATGGCAACTATTACAGAATCATAGAATGGAGAGCCATGAGGCACTTTCATTTTTATAGTACAAAATAATACATAGATTCATAGAGTTAGAGCTGGATGGTACACTAGAAATCATCAAATATACCCCCCTATACACACACACACACACAGATACACACACACACACACACACACACAGATACACACACACACACACACACACATTTTAATTATGAGCAAACTTACAGAAAAGTGAAGCAACTTGTCTAAGGTTTTACGTAGTAAATGTTTCAGATGGGATTTGAACCCTGACCTTCCTGACTGCCCTCTCCATGGGGCATACTGACTCACAGTGACATGAAATAATAACTATAATAAAAATGAATACATTGGAGAAATACAATCCAAAGTATTGAGTTCTGAAGTGGAGAAAGGTCATCACTGATAAGTATCAGGAAGATTTCATTGAGGAGGTATTTGCAGATTCATGAAATGTTAGAGCTAAAAGAATCTTAGAGATCATTTATCCCCACTCCCTCATTTATCAGTGAATAAATTGAGATTCAGAGAGTAGAAGTTACTTGACAAATGGCAAAGGTAGCCAACAGCAGAACTGGGATTCAAACCTAGGTCCGACAATTCTATATCTAATAGACTTCCCATTCTATCATCTACTCAAAAAAATACTTGTTGATTAATTTAAAAGAACTGTTTAGGGTTGAGGGATGAGAACACAAGAGAAAACCATCATTCCAGCCTTGATACAGAATCTCCTTTGTTTAATATTTATGTTATCATTGATAATATGGCAAATTAAGTGGCACAGTGAATACAGCACCTGGTCTTGTGTCAGGAAGACCTGAGTTCAAATCCAGCCTCAGACACTTATTAGTTTTGTGACCCCAGGCAAGTCACTTAACATCTGCTGCCTCAGTTTCCTCAACTATAAAATAGGGATGATAATAGCACCTACTTTTCAGGGATTTTATGAGGATAAAATGAGATATTTGTAAAGCTCTTGACAGTGCTTGGCACGTAGTAAACACTTAATAAATGTTTGTTTCCTTTTTCTTTCCCTTTTTTCTTCTCTACCCTCTAATAATCAATCAATTATCAATATCTGTCTATCTACCTCCACAATATCTCTTCCCTCATTACTCTCCCCATTGCCACCACCATAGTATAAGGCTCCTGTATTATTTGTCAGACCTATTCAATAGTCTCCTTACAAGCTTTTCCATTCCCACTCTCCTCAACTTAATTTTATTCTTCACATAGGTAGTGGCTCGGCCTTATGATTTCATTTGCATATGGCATTAGTGTTAGACTCATAGTCCTATACACAGCCCTAATCCTATAAAAATGTAATCCAAAAAATGAAAATGTTTAACGAAACAAGAACTCAGAACAACATAGATAATGCTAATTTATTAATTTCTAAGTCAACATGTCTGCAGGAATCGCAAGTTTCTATATGAATTTGACATCACTAGTGTAGAGAAATTTCAAGCACGTGAATTCTCTCTACCAAAGTGTTGGCACCTTTCCTCCAAAATATGATGTTAAAAAGATGCCTAGGGCACTAAGAGGTTAAGCTACTTCTCCAATTTGTGTCAGAAGCAGGTCTTGAACTCAGCTCTTCCTAGCTTCAAGGCAAGCTATCTCTCTTCTACATCATGCTGCTCTGCATCATCAATCATACCATTTCTAAATTAATCTTTCTTATATATAGATATAATCCCTTAATTCCTCTGCTCAAAGCATTCAGCATCTCTTTATTGTCTACTGGGTAAAGTTCAAACTTCTTTGCCTGGGAATTTGGCACTAACATTGTTCCAGCTCCAATGTATACAACTCTCCACCATTTATTCTAGAGCTCAAAGAAAGTAGAAGACTACAGTCTCCTAAGCTTGCTTGCCCTTTTCTTTCTCTATGACTTTGTGTATCCATTTTCCCCTAGAATTTCTTTCTTTCCCCTCCTTGCCTAATCTGATGTTACGCAATTCAAGGTATGAATTCAGGAATATGGAAAAGAGAACATGGGATTAGCATGGAATATCTTGCATTGACTCTTGACTACTTTTGCCTGGCTGTGTGACTTCAGTAGAATAATTTTCTTTCTATAAGTCTTTTTCACCAATTAGATGAGAAAAATAAATTTAGTGATCTCTAAGATCTTCTAACATTTCTTAATTATACAAATGCTACCTCTTCTGTGCTTCCTCCCCTAATTTTTTTCTAGTCTAATTACTATTTCCCCCTCAGACTTCATGTAACACTTTATTTTCCACATCTTGAATATATCCTTTTCTATTATAATTGTATGTATTCCAGGTTTCTCCACATGTTCCATATCTCCTACTAGATCATAATTTCTATGAGGGCAAGAATATTGTTAATCAGTCATTTTAGTCATGATTGACTCTTTGAAACCCTATTTTGGGTGTTCTTGGCAAAGACACTGAAGCAACTTGACATTTTTGCCTCCATTTCATTATATGGAGGAGGAAACTGGGTCAAAGTGAGATAAAGTGACTTTCCCAGGGTCATAGAGTTAGTGTCTGAAGCTAAATTTGAACTCATATCTTCTGAACTCCAGGCCTAGCGCTCTATCCACTGTGCTAACCTAGTTGCCCTAAGTGCAGGAATAGGATATTGTTGAAACTTTGCATCCCTTGACTTTTAGCATAGCATTTTTTGCTTTTATTACTATGAACTTGATAAGCATTAACAACATGAACATTTCCACATTCAAAGAACAGAAAAAAGGGGTACCACATATGAAATTGTGGATCTCCATAGCATTAGCATTTTGGACACTGCAGACACTTACATGATTCTTAAATTTGTATCTTATTTGTTGAATTTGCATTTCTTCTTTCTAGTGCCGCTTGCTAGCCAAAGTATTATTGCCTTATAGGGGTTATTAGTAAATAAAGGTCAAAGGAGATATTAGGCTTTTTCTTCTGGAGATACATCAAGTGCTATTAACCTAAAACTGAGACAGGCCAAGTATTTCTTCCAGAAACCAAGTGAAAACTTCAGCTTCAGAAACCCTTTCCACACAATTAAAACTAGATCTAAACAACTGGAAAAACATTCAGTGCTCATGGCTATTTGCTCAAAGGGCTTTAAAAGACTATCTGATTTTTGATCCAGCCATAACTCTTCTTGGTTTGTACCCTAAAGAGATATAAGGAAAAAGGCTTGTACAAAAATATTTATAGCCTCACTCTTTGCGGTGGCAAAAATTTGGAAAATGGGGTATGTCCTTTGATTGGGGAATTACTAAACAAATTGTGGTATCTGCTGGTGATGGAATACTATTGTGCTCAAAGGAATACTGAAATGGAGGGATTCCATGTGAATTGTAATGACATCCAGGAATTGATGCAGAGTAAAAAGAGCACATCCAGGAGAACTTTGAACACAGAGACAGATACACTGTGGTACAATCGAACATAAAGGACTTCTCTACTAGCAGCAATGCAAGGATCCAGAGCAAGGCTGAGGGACTTATTAGAAAGAAAACTAGCCACAGTCAGGGGAAGAACTGTGGGAGAAGAAATACAGAAGAAAAACAACTGCTTGAACACATGGGCTGATGGGGACATTTTTGGGGATGTAGACACTAAATGATAACTCTAGTCCAACTATCAATAATATGGAATTAGGTCTTAATCAATGATACATGTAAAACCCAGTCAAATTGTACATTGGCTATGAGGGGGCGGGGGTTTTTGGGGAGAGGGAAAGAACATTAAACTTGTAACTATGGGAAAATATTCAAAATAAAAATAAATAGTTAAAAAATAGACATCTTCAGCTTTAAGCAATTCTGAATATCTGCTATGCTTGACCCTCATCAGTTCCCCATTGATATTACTGATACATGTAAGTCGGATCCTATAAATGTGTTATACCAGTCAGGGAGACACACATCACCAACAGCTACACTACAGGGCCAAGTTCCTTTTTGTCCAAGATGCCTTGTTTCCCTATTTCTGTGCTTTCTCTTGGATTTCCATTCTGGTGTTTTTCTTTCTTTCTGAAAAGGTCCCTTTGACCACCCTTTACCTTTTCTCCTCAAAGACCAACATATCTTCCCTTCTTACCTTTGAAAAATGGGCAGATTTTCCACACGGTAGCAGCTCCTTCCCGGTTATACTGGCCCAAAGCTAACTCCATGTAGAACAAAGGCATCCCAGCAATAATGAGGAACAGGGTGTAGGGGATCAGGAAAGCCCCTGTAGGACATACAAAGGGAGAAAATTTACTGTCCAAGATCCAGGCTTATTTCCACTCTGATCATCTTCTATCCTCTATCCTATCAAGTTCCAGAGCTCCTTCTTCATGACACTAAAAGAATGCAACATTTGATAGTGAATTAAGATAATCCATGATCTCTGCCAAGGAGAGACAAATAGAAAAGTAGAAAAGACTGTGAATTTGGAATCAGAGGATATGGGCTAAAATCCAAGCTATCTCATCATTTGCTATCTGTGTGACATTGGATAAATCACTTAAATTGTTGGGTCTCAATTCCTTCTCTGGAAAATGAGGGAATTAGACTGGAGAGCTTTAAAAATTCCCTCCAGTTCTAAATCTATGCTCGGTAATACAGTCTGTTTATTTAGAATTTCATCCCTAAGGATTCTAGCTCTGGCACTTTTAAAGGAAGACCAACCTACATGTTTATCAATCCTGGAATTTCCCAATGTCATGGAACATGATATTCTATGGGGGTGAGGGTAAAGATAGTGAGACCACTCTGGTACTTATAACCTACTTTTTCCATTTCTACATCCCTTTTCATCCTCAGAGTCAGAAGCTCCCAGAAGGTGATGAAATTAGTGCTTAGAGTCTGAGGAAAGGAGAGAGTAAACATTGCCTGAATTCCTAAACACCACAGACAACCATTTTTCTGGCATTCTAAAAACTAATCTGTCTGGCTCTAGAAAGGCTATTCTGTTCTACTTACTCAAATAAAGAGTAAGCGAATGTTCCCCTTTGGCCCAAATGGATATATGAATTATTTCCCATTCACCAATGCCCTCTCATAAAATGAGAGACAAGTGTCTTCATAAGGCTGCTACGGCCCTGAATAAGGCTACAATATATAAGAATTAATCCATCATCTCCCACAAAGAACAGTCCAGGAGTAGAGACTGAAGACAGGTAGGACCTCTTTGTATCGTTTTCTTTGAAAATCAGAATTTAAACTTATTCCATCATATGAAGTGTTCTGGGAATGAAGAATTCAGAGGATCAGTAGCAGAATGGTGAGATGGGGGGGGGGGAATTATGATTTGCCACATACCTATTCAGAGGACAAATTGTAATAAAAACCTTGCTGATAGAAAGATGATGCTTCTTTCAAGGATATATTTGGAGTGGAATATTCTTTTTAAATCCTACTTTGAGGATGAGCTACCCCAAGTCATTCATAAATATTCTTTCTAGTTCCAACTTTTATGAGACCCTCCGTTACCCAGGGCATAGTCAATAAACAGCCTTGGAACAGACAGAAGTTAATCCATGAGGCTAAGCCTTGGAGTTTACCTCAAATGGACCACAGTATTACTTACTGAGCTAGCCTTTCTTAAGCTGCTAGAAGGGGAAAAATGAATTTGGGATTCCTTCAGATGACACTTTTGACTCATCCAAAGGGAAGACTAGAATTTTACAAAATCATCACTCTGGATCCAGGGCACTGCTTGGTCTTTCTTCTGGGAGAATAGAGGGGATAATAATTTATATAGAATATTCTATGTGCCACACTCTGTGCTAAGTGCTTTACAAATATGATTTCATTTCAGCCTCAGAACAACCCTCAGAGGTGGATGGTGTTTCCCCTCATTTTACAATTTAAGAAAATGAGGCTTACAAAGGTTAAATGATTTGCTCAGAGTCACAGAGCTAACTGTCTCAAGGTTAGGATTTGAACTTATGTCTTTCTGCCTCAGAAGTCCAGGTCTTAGGTGAATTCATCTGGAGTCAGACAGTTGCTTTAGTTCCAGCAAAGAATGAGCAACATGTATGATCAGAGAATATAACACTGATCTGATGTAAGCTGATGAGTGGCTTTTTTAAATCCCAACCCTGCCATCAGCAAATGACCAAAACAAAGGGTTTAATTCTTCCCATTACCCCCTATTTAGGCAACCATGGTTCTCATAGCTAAGTTCCAAAGTTTACCTCTCAGGAAAGAACTTGAAAGAATCAAGAATTAGCTGAGAAATAGAAACACAAGACTCCATGAATGTTGATGTTAAAATCAATTTTCACAATCTTTCCTTCCAGCTCCCTCATTTTACAGATGAGAAAATTGGATCCCAGAAAGTATAAGTGGATTGCCCAAGGTCACAGACCAATATAATGTAAAAACAGGCTGAATCCCAGATCACCTGACTTCTGATCCTATGCTTTTATTTTTTTTTCCATTTTTGGATACATTTTACTTCAGAAACTAAAGATTTTCAGCACCACACCCCTGGAGAAAAAACAGAACCAGACAATATTTACCAAACAGAGGACTAAAATCATAGGATCATAGATTTAGAGCTAGAAAGGACCTTAGAGGTCATTAAATCCAATCCTACTCATTTTAGAGATGAAGTGCCGGAAGAGGAGCGAGGGAATGAATGACTTTCCTGAAGTCAGACAGGATTTGAGCCTAGAGCTTTTCATTCCAGATCCAGGATTCTTTCCATCATAGCTTCACATCTTCCTCAGGTTGTATGAACTATAGCAAAATTTTCCCCTCTCCTCCACCTAGTGCACTCCAGTTCTGAGAGACTTAATCTTCCTTCCATTTTGTTATAAATAGGACACAGGGATTCTCCTGTTCCAGCCCCAAACCTGTTCACCTTTCTTAACTTAGGGAACAAAATTAGTCTAAAATAGTGCAAAGAGCTAAGAGGCAAGAGACTCAGGCTTAAATTTTGAGTCTGCCATGTAGAAGCAGGGTGACCTATTATTGCAGAAGGCAATATTATCTAAAGAATCCCTTAGACTTACAACTTAGGAATCATTCTAGACTCCTCTGGTATCTAATCTGCTGCCAAATATTGTTAATTTTATCACTGCCATATTTCTCTTATATATTTCCTTCTTTCCTCTGACACTACTACCACTCTAGTTCAAACCCTTATCACCTCATAATTAAAACAACCTGCTGTTGGGTCTGCCTTCCTCAGGTCTTTTCATTTCAATTCATCCTCCATTCTGCCACTAATGTAATTTTCTTAAAACACAGGTTCAATCATGTCATCCCCTCTCCCTAATCAATAAACTCTAGTGACTCCCTATTGCCTCCACAATCAAATACAAAATTCTTTATTTGACATTCAAAATGCTTCATAAGCTAGCACTCTCTTACCTTTTTAATATTCTTACATTTTACTCTCCTACATATACTCTTTGATCCAGTGATACTGACCTCTTGACTGTTCCATAAATGAGACACTTCATCTCTTCGATTTAGGCATTTTCTGACTGTCCTTCATGCCTACAACATTCTCCTCCCTCTGCTCTGACTACTTGGCATCCTTCACTTTGAAATCCCAAATAAAACCCCTCCCACAGTCCCTCTTAATTCCAGTGCCTTCCCTCTGTTGAGTATATCCTATTCATCCTGAATATGGCTTGCTTTGTCTATATTTGTTTGCATGTTGTCTTCCCTATTTGATTATAAGTTCCTTGAGGGCAGGGACTGATTTTTGCCTCTTTCTGTATCCTCAGCACCTAACTTAGTGCCTACCAGGCACTGAATAAATTTTTGATTGATTATCTTAAAGCAAGTCACTTTATTTTTCTGAACCTTGGTTTCTTCATCTGAAAAAATTATAAAATGACAATTTCATGACCTATTTCAAAGGAATACTATAAAATGCCAGTTATTATTTGTTCTTATTATATGAATGATACTGAGCACTGAGGAAGTTAGTCTAGAACTGGAATGTTTGTCATTCATAGGAACATAGGCTTACAATTGAAAGAAAACTGAGAAACCATAGAATCTAAACCCTTTATTTTAGAAACAAGGAAGCCATTAATTTACCCAGAGAAACACAATCAGTAAGTATGTGAGGCAGAATTTAAATTCAGGTCTTCCTGACTCCAAGCCCTGTCTAACTCAATCCACTATACCAAGAGTCAAGACAAGCTAAAATTAGGACCATTTAATTAGTCTAAGTTATTTATTTGGCAGTGTAGAAAATTGATCACATTTCACACAGACTACTGAAATGGCCTCCTGATCTGTCTCCTTGCTCAAATATTTCCCTACTCTAGTCCAGTTTCTACAAGCTGTGAAGATGATTTTCCTGAAACAGAGACCTGTCATTTCTCTGCTCAAGAAATTCCGATGATTCCCTCTGGAAGCAAACATAAACTCCTCTGTTAGGCATTTAAAATCCTTCACACCCACAACAAAGTAAAGGAATATTCCTGTGCAATAAGAATTGATGTGTGTGTTAAATACAGAGGAATATGAAAAGAGTTTTATGAACTGATTCAGAGTTAAGTAAGTAGGACCAAGAAAGCAATATACAGGATAACTATAACAAGAGAAATGAAAGAACACACACCAAAGGAAAAAAAAAACAAATGAATACAACAAAAGCATAAAATCAAGAATAACTCTTTGAAGAGATATGAGAGAACACCTCCATTCCACTCCTACTGGAAGTGGAAGATACCTACATCATACATGTTTTTTTCAGACTTTATCAGGGTATTAATTAGTAGTGCTGATTTTTTTCCCTTCTCAAAAAAATGCTTCTTGTCATAAGTGATCACTAGACTAAGGTAAAGAAGAGGAATCCTAGGGATAACTATGATGATATAAGAAACAGAAAATATAAATAAAAACTTATTTTAAAGCACTTTTTCAACCTGGTCTTAACCTACTTCTCTGGCCTCATTTCACACTGAACTCTTTCCCACATTCCTTGATCCAGTGACACTGGACTTTTTGCTGTCCCTTACACATCTTCATCTGACTTTGTGCTTTTGCCCACTCTGTCCCTCATCCTGGAGATGATTTCCTCCTCACCTATTCCTTTTGGCTTCCTTACTTTCCTTTCAGACTCAGCTCTAGCATTCTAGATGAAATTTTTCTCCCTCACTTTGCTGATATTTTTGGTCTTCCCCACAAAAATCAACATGTCTATTTGGCAAATACCTTTATATTCACATGTATATCTGAATTAGCTCCTTGAGGGAACATATTCCTGTTTCACTTTTGTTTTTATATCTCAAGCTCCCCTAAAGCAGCATATTAGATTGAGAGTGAGCCTCAAAATCAAGAAGATCTGAGTTCAGTTGCTGCTTCTGCCACGGTCTGGCTGTGTGACCCTGGGCAAATCAATTAATCTCTCAGTACCCTAGTTAGCACTCTATAATTCTGAGTTAAAGAGACAGACATTCATCTACATTGGTAGAGGGGAGTTTCCTCAGTAGCTGGTCCTTATATACATGAAATCTCAGGTCTGACACTTAAAAAACAGAAACAAAAATCCCATGAACTAAAAAGACTGATTGGAACCCAGAGGAGGGAAGTGATTTGCCCTAATTTACACAACTAGTAAATAACAGGTCTTCCCACTTCAAATCTGTAGCTCTTTTCCAGCCTGACAAATACCCTGTTATTGCTTCTCCTGGGAAAACCACACAGATTGAAAGAGGAGGAAAAAGGAACAAAAGTTGGCACCTTGAGTTAGACACTTCAGTGGTGGGAGAATGAAGATGCTAGGAGCCTGACAATGAAGCTCTCTGTATTTTGTCAGTGATACAAAGAGAGAAGAGGGAGTGAGGATGGAGATTAATAAAACCCACAGGTAAGCCCTAGACCTTATTTTAGCCTATGGTTTAAATCCTCTGCCCCCACAAAATCCCACAATGCTACTTCATTGCATAAAGTGCAGCATTGACAGGTTGGAGGCTCAAATGATATAAACAATGGAAGAGGGCTTTGAAAACTGCAAAATTCTGTTTAAGTATGACGATTTATTTTTATTTACTTAACAATTAGAGTTGTTCAAAAATGGAACACATTGCCTAATAGAAGCGTGAGTTGCCCATGCCTAGGAGCAGTCACTGAATCATACAATATAACCCCAACCCACTCTCAGCAAAGAATGCTCTTTGTGACATACTTGATGGGTGGCCAAAGAACCTTACTTTGAAGACCTCCAACAAGGGAAACTTACTACTATCCTAGAAGCCCATTTTACTTCTAGACCAGTCTATTGGGAATTTTTTCCCAACATGAAATCTAAATTTGCCCTCTTGCAACTTTTACTTTCTCATCCAGGTTCTGCCACCTATGGTCAAACAGAAAAAAGTCTAATTAATATCTCTTCCATATGACAGTATTCAAGTATTTGAGGACAGGTATCAGGGACCCCATCCTAATGTTCTCTTCTTCAAGTTGAAGATTCCTAGTTTCTTCAACCTACATTCATATGGTGTGGAGTCTGGACTCTTACCATTCTGATTGCTTTCCTCTCAAAATCCTTTCTAAATATAGCACTGAAGACTGAACAAAATACTCCCAATGTAGCACTTCACATAGTACCTGGCATAGAGTAGACTCATATTGACTGATTGGTCCGGGCATAGTATTCAAATTGAAATGAAATGTCCACCTACAAGAGTCATAGGATCTAGAGTTAGAAGGGGTTTTAGAAAACATTTAATCCAAAGATGCTTAACTTTTTTGTGTGTCATGGAAATTTTTGGCAGATTTGTAAAGTCTAGGCATCCCTTCTGAAAATAATGTATTTAAATGTTTAAAACAAATAGGATTATAAAGAAAACCAATTATATTAAAATATAGTTATCAAAAAATTTTAATGATTTAAAGGACTTAAAATTATGAACTCCTAATCTACTACAACACCTCACTCATTTTAAAAATGAAGGCAGTGAATCTCCAAAAAGTTGTGATTTGACACACTCTGGTTGTATCATGGTTCAGATGTAAGCTTAGATGATCTCTGAGATGCTATGAGTCTATGAGAACTTCCTTTACTGAACCGTAAAGACTGATGGAATATCTCATAAATGACTGGATAATGGCTATAAGACAAGTAGCAGAAGGAAGAGTGAAAAATACAGATTAGAATGACTGGCTCTAAGAAAACATGGCTGACAGTAGCCGCTGGACTAACTCCCCATGAAAAGGGGTTGTGAGCCTTAAAACATTTCAACAGCATCCTATGCTATAAAGAAGATCAAGAAAAAAACTCAACAGATTTAAAGTGATAAAATATTTTAACAAAATTCTAAACACTGAGAGTGCCCTTAGGAATTTGGATTGGGGGTGCAAAGAGAAAGGTTGGGTTAACAATAAGAACACCCACTAAAAGAAATTTTTTTTACAGAAAGATACTAGAGAAGTAATAAAATGGCAAGGATCACTTTAGGACCGAAGAAAGGAGATGATGAATTTGAGAAGCCAAGCAGAAAGGTATCCTAATGTTGCATGCTGCTAACCTGTTCTCTTCCTGGGCATCCCACTTTAGCTATTCAGAAATCTAAGCTTACTAGAATTTGAGCTACTCACTCTAGCCAACTCAATTCACCTTCTGAACCTCCGTTTCCTCACCTTTAAAAAGCTGACTTCTATGGTCCCTTCCACCTTTAGATCTCTGGTCTTATAGTCCTATGCCTCCATAATACCTTGGCATATTGTTCAACCATTCTGTTCCTGTAGCCACCACAGGGTCCCTTAAGCAGTGCCTGGCTCCTTTCACCAGGTGTGCAGAAGGTACTAATTCTATCGCTATATTTATTTTCCCTGACCCTTTCCCTCCACAGGAATGGTCCAGAAAAACAGGTCAACTAAGAAGGCAGGGACTTCCTTAGAGAGATTAGAAACACAAAAACTACCCTAGAACGTGCAGGTACAATGGAATAAGCCTAGGGAAAGGTCCAACCCACCAAAGCCAAAATGCTACTGAAGGAAATTCAGACAACACTACTTATTACCAATGCAAGTTAAATGTACCATTTCTAAAAGGGAGGGAGGGAAGGTGATGAATTCAAGTATCATTTCTTTTGTATGCATATACTAGAAATAAAGACATTCATAAACAGATCTATTCGTGTAGACATAAGCATATACCTATTCCCATATCCAGAAACAGGTGCCTCTATCTCTCTCTCTCTCTCTCTCTCTCTCTCTCTCTCTCTCTCTCTCTCTCTCTCTCTCTCACACACACACACACACACACACACACACACACACACA
>NC_058131.1:292739982-292876451 GCF_016433145.1 Gracilinanus agilis
TCTCTCTCTCTCTCTCTCTCTCTCTCTCTCTCTCTCTCTCTCTCTCTCACACACACACACACACACACACACACACACACATACCATCATAAATTTCTAGTTAGAAGGGACTTCAGAGGTCACTTGGTCAAAGAGAGCAGAAACATCTCATTTTCCAGAGGTGGATACTCAAAGCCAGAGATTTTTAGTAACTTGCCCAGTCTTGAAAGTAATAAGTAGTAGAACCAGATTTGAACTCAGGTCCTCTGGTTCTAAATTCAGAGCTGTCTTCACCTTCATGATATGTAAGCATGAATGCCTAATGAGACTAAGAGGAATGATAACACATAGTTTGCTTCAAATTATGTTGGTTAGGATCTACTTTCCTCAATCTTGCCCCCAGTATTCAACCATGTTGCCTGTCAGAGATACCAAACTAAAGATTTATTCCTTTGGGTTAGCAGATTCCGACTGAAAGCTCTCTTTTAAAATGCAAATACTCCTCAGGCAATGGATTTCATTTTTTCTGAGCTTTCAGCTTTCTCAGCTATAAAAGGAGGGGATTTGGATGAGATCATCTCTAAAGTTCTAAGATCATTAGTATGGATTTATTTATCAGTGGCTTTCCTCTCTGAAATCTAAGAGGAGAGGTCAGTGGGATAGGAATTTTTAATAATGAAATAGAATCAGGAATAATGAAGGGTGGAAATAGGAACAATCCATGAGCAAAAGGAAGGAATCTCCTTTCTGAATTCCTAGTTACACTATTGTCAACCGAGATCCTTTTTAAGATAGAGCCAATTACCAGGTAACATTCTTCTAAAGTCCTCAGCAATTTAAGACCAATGAGAGATCCATGAAGTGCTCTTCAAAGGTGAAAGGACAGAGAAACAAAACGTTTGCCAAAAAATCTAACCCTTCTCGGGTACTCCAGGCACTTATCTTCTAGTTGCACATGAAATCTCTCAGCTCTAGAGGTACAAAGAGAAAATCCCAGGAGACCTGGATTCAGTTCTCTGGTCTGCCACTAACTTCCTATGTATCCTTAGGTAAGGTGTAGCTTCTCATTGGTCTTTCATTTCCTCCTCTGTAAAATGAGGGTTAATGTTTTCATTAACCTCAAAGTTGTTTTTTTTCTAATTCTGCTATTCTAGACCCTTGTTCCATTGTCTTTTGTTTAGAAAAGGGAGACAATACTTTGTCAGATTCCAGAACAGGTAAGTAGTCCTTTCAGAATCACTCCCAAGGCTAGAAAAAATCCCAGGCCACAGGAAAACCTCCCAAGGATTCTCTCTCTCCAAGACAGACTTGCCCATCCAGTTTTTCTATCAGTCACATTTTATTCTCCCAAATGTCCTTCTGCAAAGAAAAACAAGCACCCTTCTTTGTGCTGGGAAGAAGCTCTAGCATAGAACTGGACTATGACCATGTTCATATGTGAACTTGCCCATTGAAACAATGAGCTACTTGGCTGGATAACAAATGGCCAGATGGCCAATATTAGCCCTGGTCTGGAATGGTGGGCATGAACACTCCTGTTTCTTGAGTTTAGGAGGAGAACTGGCACCCCAATTTATCTTGAAAATCTTCCATTTGCAGTCAGATTTGGAACAGAGAGGGTTGGAATGAGCTCAATCACCACACCTTGATAGTCATACCAGCCAGATCCTCACATCTGGCCTCAGCAACAATATGGTACAATGAAAATAGTCCTATGTTAGGAATAAGAGAACCTGGGTTTAAATCCTGCCTCTGTTATTTATGTATTACCAAAGGGACTTCAGGCAAGTCACTAAAATTTTCTGGGTCTCAGTTTTTCATCTGTAAAATGACATGGTTGGACAAATGTCCTAGGAGTCCCTTTTAACTCACATTCTAGCTCCCAAGTTATGATTCTCTATATGAAAAGTTCAGGATCTTCAGTTTTAAACCTTTTCAAATAACCTGGAGGAAGTAAAGAGACTCCCACCAGGAGCCAGGTGCTAAATTTGCAAGGTACTTTATAATTGCCAGAGCACTTTTGTATCATAGATTGTGATAAAGCTGAAGACAGATTGCCAAAAACTTAGGGCCATTATGCTTTCCCAGTGTCACAAAATGATAAGAATTGGGACTCTTGGTTCATAATCCAAGATTTCACCTAAACAATCACTGTCCCAGAACTGGTCCCTTTTTCTTCTTCCATTTCCTTATATAGAATCATAGATTAAAAATGGGAAGAGACTTTAGAGGTCATTTAGTGCAGCCCTTTCATTGTAAAGATGAAAAAAATGAGGCCCAGAGGCTTGGCCAAAGTCACTCAGAGAGTAGTAAGAGGAGAAGTCAGATTTGAATCCAGGTCCTTTAACTCTCAATAGAGTAATATTCCCACTGTGCCAGCTGCCTCCCCTTAATATGATTTTAAGTCTCTTTTCTACTTCCTTTTAAGGTGGTGGCCATCCCACTCATTCATTTTATTCATCCATCTGTTGATTCATTCAATGAGTACATATTATGTACCTATTATGTATGAGGCATTGCATTTCCAGGTCTAAGACTATTCCCAAAGTCATAATTACCCATGCCCCTTCTAAGATCAAGCATAAGAAAGCTATCTTTTCAAGATGTTCTCTAGACAGGAAAGCTAGTTCATAAAAATCAGCCTTCCTAGAGTAGGAGGAGTGACCCTATCCTGGCAGAAGGACAGTGACCCAGTCATGCTTCCCTCTCCCTAGAAGACCAGTGCCTCCCAGGCAGTGAAAGTGCATGGTGTTGACAAGGTTTAACTAATGGGGAGGGAGGGCTGTCCCATTAGAAGCAAACAAACCTTTATTAACTTCCAACCCCGTCTAGTTGCGTTTTCTTTGGAATAACTTGGAACACAGCTCCACAGAAAAACTACATACCAATAAAAGTCTCCTTTAAACCTGCATGAACACTATGCCCTTTGGAAAGATGTTTAGGCAGGTAGGTGCTCAATAATTCATTCAGAAAATATTTAGCTGGGAGCTCAAGGTATTGGCACCTTATCATTTCAAAATATTTTGCAGTCAACGCCAGAAAGAACAACTGGTCTTGGGGAGGTTGCCATGTTACTACTGGCATAGAGCATTGTAGAGAAAGCCTGGTGGGCATGGGCCGAGGCAGGTTTACATATCAAGTAACAGTGCCTTCTCAAGCTACCTAGAAAACTGTCTAGACTCAGGCTGGTAGAGTTTGAAATGACCTTGAAGATTATTTAGTCCAACTCTCTTCATTTTCCAGACAAGGAAACAGAATCCCACCAAGAAAGGAAAACCCTTTCCCAAAATAAACCAAATAGAGTTAAAGAATTGGGACTAGAACCCACATCCTCAGACTTCCAGTTCAGACACTTTTCCATTAATCTATTCTGTCTCTAAGGTACTGTTTTTGAAAGGACATATATGAAAATTCATTTGAAGAAATGATTGAATTATTAGCATGATAATAAAGACAACCTGAGTAATAACTAGGGCAGGGAGAAGTCATAATTTGGATATATATATATATATGTATATAAAACTATGTCATGTATGTTCCTATTTATTAGTTATTTCTCTGGAAATGGATATTCATAGCTATTCTTCAAACAATATTTCCTGTTGCTCCCTTAGTTCTACTTCTTTTGCCCTTTATAATTTCACGTGAGTCCTTCCATTTAAAAAAATTTACCTGCTCATCATTTCTTACATCACATTAGTATTCCATCACAAACATATGCTATAACTTGTTTAGCCATTCCCCAATCAGTGGACAAAGGATAATGAATCAACAGAGGTCAGAGGAAGAGAAGGAGGCTGCCCTCTCTTTCTACATGGAGAGTATTCTGTACTCCATCTCTTTTACATCTAGTGAAACATTCCTAGGTATACCTCAGTTAGCAGCTATTCCTTTCCCTATGCTTTTATTTCTTCTTAAAAATTTTTACCTTCTGTCTTAAAATTAACATTAAGCATAGATTTCAAGGCAGAAGAGCAGTAAGAGGGAATTGGGGTTAGAGTGACTTGCTCAGGGTCACACATCTAGGAAGAGTCTGAGGTCAAATTTGAACCCAGGACTTCTCAACTCTAGGGCTGGCTCTCTATTCACTGGACTACTTAGCTGCCTCCTCTTTTTTACTTTCAGTCACTATTTTCCTGCCCTAAATCTCCCCTTTCAAACAAACATATCAATTTCACCATCCCTCAAGCACAGTATGCTCTTGATGCATAATATACTTTGCACTTTGTCTCATAAAATATTAGAGCCAGAAATAAAAGGGACCTACAGACATATTAAGTCCAGTCCCCACCTTTTAGAGGATTCTTGGAGAGGCTCTAGCTTTTGTTGTTATTAAGCCACCGTCTTGGCTCCACCCTCTCCACCTTTTAGAGATAAGGAAAATGAAGTCTAGAGAGAGTCAAGTGATTTGCTCTTCTTAAGGTCAATGAAGGAGTCAGGATTTGTACCCAGTCTGTGACTCCAAAGCCAAAGGTCTTTCCAGTGTGCCATCCCAGAGTTCTCTGTCCCTCTATGTCCCCTTAGTTATTCACCACACTGAATTATGTGCCCTGCACTCAGCAAGCAATAATAAACATCTGCAGAATGCCTACCCTGTGACCTAGCCATACCACTGCTGGGTTTGTACCCCAAAGAGATAATAAAGAAAAAGGCTTGTACAAAAATGTTATAGCCACATTCTTTGTGGTGGCAAAAAAAATTGGAAAATAAGGGGGTGTCCATCAATTGGAGAATGGATAAATAAATTGTGATATCTGATGGTGATGGAATACTATTGTGCTGAAAAGAATGATGAACTAGAGGAATTCCATGTGAATTGGAAAGACCTCCAAGAATTTATGCACAGCGAAAGGAGCAGAATCAGGAGAATATTGTACAGAAACTGATACATTATAGCAAAATCGAATGTAAAAGACTTTTCTACAACAGCAATGCAATGACATCCACATCCAGAGAAAGAACTGTGGGAGTAGAAATGCAGAAGAAAAAACATGTGATTGATCATGTAGTGCAATAGGGATATGATTAGGGTTTTGATGTTAAAAGATCACTCTAATGCAAATATGAATAACATGAAAATAGGTCTTGATCAATGATACAAGTATACCCACTGGAATTGTTTGTCAGCTCTGGAAGGGGGGAGATCATGAATCATGTAACCATGGAAAAATATTCTAAATTTTAAAAAAGAACCTATTATGAGCAAAAGGGAAGAAAATAATAAACATTTGCCAAAGACTGAGCTCACAAAGCTTGAGTATATGATGGAATGCCACCCCTGCATTTTTCAAAAACAGCAATGAAGACTTTTTTTTAACTAATTGAAGGTAAACTAATTGAAAATAACTAGAAAAAAACCCTTACCTCAGAGCACTTAATCTCAAATACAGTTACGAATAAATACCTGGCAAATGGTTAAATTATTAGTTTGTCAAGATATTATCTACAATGGCCAACTGTATTATGAATAAGAACATTAGAAAATTTAGTTTAATCTATCTGAAATCATAGGCACTGGATAGAGCATTGGGTTGAAGTAAGAAGATCTGGGTTCAAATACCATCCTTACATTTCATACCTGTTTTAGTTAGGTACATCTCTGGGCCTCAGTTTCTTCATCTACAAAACGAGGGGATCAAACTAGCTGATCTCAACAATCCCTTCCACTTCTAGATCTAGGATCCTTTGAATTTAAGATATCATAGATCATGGGCTCTACCAAGGGCATACACTTTGCAGACCAATTGTGTTGGGTGGAAATGGAGAAACAAACCCATACTGACTAGCTGTATATGCTGTAGAAGACCAGCCGAACTATTATATAGTGAAAAGAACATAGAAAACCTATGTTTCAGTTCCAGCTCTGATGCATACAAGGCTGTGAGACTGGGAAATTTATTCTCTTCCATTTTCACCCAGTTATAAAATGATAACTCTTAGCTAGGTCATCTCTTGGGTTTCCTTCTGGCTCTAACTTTCTATAACAATCTATGACCCTTCTTCAAGAATCTTTATTCTTCTTCAGTCTTTAAGAATCTATTGTTTCATCAGTTGAGGAAATGATTTAACAAGTTATGTATATGATTAAAATAAAATACTACTGTGCCATAAGAAATGCTAAGTGGATTTTTTTAACTTGAAAAGAATTACATGAGATAACAAAGAGTGAAACAAGTAGAACAAAGAGAACATTATATACAATTTTATATAGCATATTTGAAGAATAACTCATGAATGTTCACTTCCAGAGAATTAACTGAAAATGGAAACAAAAGACAGAATATATATGTATGCATATATAATCTGTTTGCCAGATGCTGCCTTCTATGGTATGGGGAGGGGAAGGAGGGGCTGAGATAGCTGGAAATAAACTCTATTAATAAAAAAGAATCCATTGCTTATTGTTTGAAGGTCAATCAATCAACAAACATTAATTAAGTATCTACTATGTGCCAAGGATGAGACCCAGCCTGGCTTTGTTAGTTTCAAAGTAAGAATTTAAATCCCATCTCTGATACATCCTGGCTGTATGACTCTAGCTTCAACGCCTCTGGAAAACACCCTAAGATGTAAGTGGTAGAGGAGATGCCCATCTGTATTGGCAGAGGTAGGTCCTCCCAGGATGCTCCTTGTACCAATATAATTACCAGCACATTTTTTAAGAAGCCAATTAATGTATTCATATGATAGGCATTAAGGATAAAAAGACAAAAATGAGACAAGCCATGCCCTCAGGGAGTTTACATTCTAAAGGAAGGGCCTCCCTCATTAGGACATAAAGATCAAATTGCATATATAAGAAAACATTCATATATAAACTCTTTAAAGTCAAGAATGGTTTTATTTTTGTCTTTCTATCTGCAGAGCCCACCATAGTGCCTGATATTTAGCAGACAATAATTATTGTTTGATATGTGGCACTTGAGAGTTTGCAATAATTTTATTGCAATAGCTCCACTGGATCAGTAGTAAGAATCATATTCACATAAGAGAAAGCCCTTACCTCAGAGAACTGAATGAATTGAGTCTCATAGATCATTGGACTCCATGTTATGAGAAGTCATATCAGCTAGACAGAATATTTTCCTGCTCTGTTCATGTATCCACCTGGACCAGATGCTAGAGATGACTGTAAATAATGGTTTTAACCACCAGCATCCTCTGCAGCTGCTTACCTCTGAATCCCAGTCTCCTAGGCCCCCTGTATCCATCCCCACCCCAAAAGCCTCAGGAGAGACCTGAGGCTTAGAAGCCCAAAAAAAGAATAGGGGGTGGGGTGGGGCTCAGTTGTCTGGAGATCATAGATTTGGCCCACTACTTTGCCCATTCAGTACTGCCACTCCAAGAGAATGCCTATGAAAAAAATCTTTGGTCTTCCCTTTCTCTGAGGATATTGTCTCATATTCATATTAGAGCAAAGGAGTCAGAGCTATGGGCCTTAGGGGGGCACTAAGTCCATTCTGTCCCTCATTTTCCTAAGAATGAAACCAAGACCCAGACAAAAGTATCTTTTCCAAACTCCACCTTGGTAATAAATAAAAAAAAAAAAAAACCTGGCTGGGAACCCAAGTCTTCCAACTTCAGAAATAATATACTTTTCACTACACTACCAGTGAGACTATTCTCTTACTAATTTTGCTCAAATCTCTCTGTCTTGAGCCGTGGAGACCCCCTAGAATTCCCATTCAATGAGCCATTAAGACCAGATCACTAAAATAATATCTCATATCTATTTAATTGCTAATAGGAGAAGCAGATGTCTACTTATTGCATGTGCCAGCACTACATGGCATGTACAGTTTGAATGTCATCACAAGATGTCTAAATGGAATAGTGTAGAGTCAAAAGGAAGTACTGGAAGATAAGCATTATATGGCAATCCCCCCTCTCTATGTGTCTGTAGTTGTCCTAATCCAGTCCATAAGGATGGCATTAGCCCTTACAGCTAGGGTGGCAGTATTCCCAGATCATGGGATTTTGAATTAAAAGGAACTGTAGGTATCTATGTGAGTTGTGGTTGATGGTTGATGAATCAAGTCGTGTGGACAGGAGTGATAAGGAGCCAAATGTCTGGATCTGAGGAAAGTTCCACTACATTTATTTGCACCAAAATACAGATGTCCACATATATATTTGGTGTCACAAAAGGGATTAGATGATGAAAATCAAGTGGCAAAGTTTGGACCAGAACCTAGACCCTCTGACCCCAAACTGTTTTCCACTACATTCTCTTCCACTGCTCAGGGGATAATGGGAGGAGGCTACCCAAGGATAGTTCAAAAGCAAGACTTTTTCTCCACTCCTCCTGCCCCTCACCCTCTCTATTCTTTAAAGTTTTTCCTAGACTATAATCCACACTCCTAAACAGAGGTCTGAATTTACACCAACTTTGGTACAATAGACACCACAGCCAGTCATTCCTAGCCTC
This sequence comes from Gracilinanus agilis, assembly GCF_016433145.1. NCBI lineage: Eukaryota > Metazoa > Chordata > Mammalia > Didelphimorphia > Didelphidae > Gracilinanus > Gracilinanus agilis. The sequence goes on from NC_058131.1 coordinate 292,748,390, forward strand.
AGACAGCAGGAGTTCACCAATAAGACTCTTGGAACCAGGAATCATATTTCCCTACCGTCTTCCCCCAAAAGAAGCTGAATCTGGCTTTCACCTCCCACAGTCGTCCCTTGTCCCTATGTGCTCTGTTTCTGACACTCTCCTTTATCTCATTTTCCCCTTGGTCCCTCACAGCTTTTCTGGTACCATGGGAAGTGAAGAAAAGCTTCCCTGTGTTCCTGGATGTTAAGACTCATGCCCACAGCCAGAGACCAGCCTGTACCCCAGACCCCGCGGTTCCTACTGCCAAGACCTCAGAATTGCCTGAGCTCGAGAACAAATTAATGGTACATCCTAGTCAAGACAAGTCTGTAGTTTATGCAAGTGAAGTGTTCCCTAACCCCCTTCTCACAGAGATTTTCTCTATCCTCACTTCACCCTCTCCAGAGTTTGCAGACAGCAGCTTACAGCCCTCTAGCAGACTTAGAAATCCTAGTTTGGAACCACAAGAGGTCTGGGCCAGGAGTAGGAGTACCTTCTGTACTAAGAGTCACAACTCAGGTCCAGGAAGGAGGGGGGGGGGAGGGGAAAAAAAAGGCGAGCAGGAAACTGGAACCAGGCTCTAAGATAGGAAATGTAGGAAATGTTCTCTCTCATCAGTACCTCTCCCTTCCCCTCCCCCCTCAATTCAACACTTTCCTAGTTTTTACTAGCCCTGAGAAGCCTTCCATAAAGTTCCCTGCGTCTTGTCTGGCTGAGTAAACCATTTGTTGTTGTTGTTGTTTGTTTGTTTGTTTGTTTTGGGGGTGGGGGATTGGGGAAGGTTGTCTTTAATGGACTCTGTTCTCAATGTTCGTGCGTCCTGCTCACAGTTTTTCCATAACCTTGGTCCCAATCTTTCCGTGCGCGCCTGTTTCAATAAATCTCTCCATAGCACCAACAGTAGCCTTTTTGCATGCGAGGTTCCTTTCCCCAGGGCGCTTACCATCTCCCAGTGCGCTTTTATGGCTACAACTACCCAGGAAACTAGTGTCCGTACCCCCTCAACTTCCACCCAGCCTTGCTCCCACAGTAAAAGTCCCCACCATGCACGAGTCTTCTCACCGCCACCATTCTTGTAGCAGAGGTAAGGAAAACGCCAAACGTTGGCCAAGTCCACCGCGAAACCGATCACAGACAGGAGGAAGTCGATCTTCTTGCCCCAGGTCTCCCGAGGCTGCGAGTCCCCACCTCGGGGCGCAAGAACGCACTGAACCCCGTTCTGCTCCTTCACCAACACCAGCTCCACAGCTTTCCGAGTGGGTTGCAGAGGCGGTGGCGGCTGGGATTGCTGCTGGGGCTGCTGGGGCCCCAGCTGTCCCGGCCCCTGGCCAGCCCCGCTGCGCTCTGGCTGCACCTGCGGATTCATCCGGGCCAGGAGCATGGAGGCGACCAGTATCAGACTGGGCGAGTGGGGTTCGAATTCCAGCCCCAGCCGGGGCGGGCGGTGGCTCTGCTTAGACAAAAGGGAAGGAAGGGAGGGAGGAGAGACAGGCGGTCACCGGAGTCGTTCCGCCTTGTACGGGAACCTCCTCTCGGACAGACCTGGGTCCTGGAGATGTAGTACCAAAGGAGAGAGGTAAGGAAAAACAGAGAAAGGGGTTGAGAACCGCTTCTAGTAAGAAGTTTAGAAACCGATATCTCTGCCAACTCCGAGTTAAATAGAAACCACAGGTGAAAAGCTGGAGAGAGTGACCCAAGGTCCAGGTTCGGAACAACTGCTCTCTCTCACACCAGAGGAGAAAGAGTCAGGGAGAAGACAGCTAAGCCCTCACCTCTTTAGTAGGGTTTGTTAGATGCTCACGGGAAGTCTCTGGGAAGCCTAAGCTGAGCGTTATAGGGACAGAAACACATCGTGGGACCCAACCATGACTAACTGGGGTACAAAAACAGAATGCTCAGTGATACCCACTCTTCAGCCTAACCACCAAAACTCCCACAGACTCTCTCCTGTTTCAACCCTACCCTCCGGGCACAATCAACCCTCAAGACCAAGGAGGTCCCTCTTGTCCGCGCCCCTCCAACCTGGGCGCGCACGGTCGCCTGCACCCTCAGCTACAAACTACGTCACATGCACATACTCTGTCCCTCAATCTACGCCCCTGGAACCCTTTCAACATCCCTTCTTAACCACTCGCCCTCCTATACCCCCGGATCGACCTAAACCCATTTGTCTAGCCTTCTCTGCTTCACTTTGTGCCTATGTCTCACTCTGTGTCTCGTTCTCTTAGTCTATCTCTCCGACTTTCTTTGTCTCTAGGTTTGTAACAGTCTGTCTCTCACATGCCTTGTCTGCTCACACATAACGTGCAAACTTGACCAGTCTAAACCACTTCCACCCCACATCCCACCCCAGGTTTCCAAAGCCCCGTGCTAAGTGTCCCGTCTAGGGTCCAAGAGTCTGAAATTCAAAGCTGCTTACTTCTGGGACGATGCCTTGCCCGGCGTGGGCTACCTTCTCCTGTGTTCCCAGCCCCCAGTGACGAGCTTCCCTTGAGGGTTGCAAGAGTCAGGTGGAGTTGCGGGCTCTGCCTGGTTAGTTCTGGCCCCAGAGGGCGGAGGGCAGGCTGGTAATGTAGCCTGCGCCCTCAGGTAACGCATCGATTGCATTAGAAAGTTCCCAGTCCTGGCTCGGTCTGGAGCCTGTTAGAGCTAATAAGGACTGACAGCACAGCGGAGAGATGGGGACACGGAATGGACTTCACGGGACCCCGGGAGTCCCACACCAATCATGCGCCAAACAAAGTGGTCTTCACTGGCGACTCCTCATACCAGGGTGCCAGTGTCTCACCCCAATGGTTAGGGTACTCGCCCCGGCTTCAACATCTGGCACAGTGAAAGGCAAGAGACCAAAGGAGGGAGGGAAGAAACTGAATGCTTGGCTGGAGTCACTGGACTTGAGGCCCAAGACATTGATCTCAGATACTAGCTAGGAGCTAGGAGAAAACCCACCTTGGGAAAGAGGAACTGAAGTCTCAGAAACACTGTGGGAACAAGCAGAGCAGGAGGTGATAGGCACTAGGGCTGAGGGAAAAGAGGCAGTAACACTGTGATTTAGTGGATAGAGTGCTGTATTTGTAATAGCATCCTACACTTGGATTTAAACCCTTCTTCAGGTGCTTACTATTGCACATGGCCATGGAAAAGTTATTGAGCCTCTCAAAATCTCAATGTCCTCATCTGTTAAATAGGAGTAATAGTTCTTCCACCATCTGCCTCACTGAGGATGTTAGGAGGAAAGGACTTGCTAAATCTTCAGAACTTCTTAAACTGGTGCCCACTGGGGGATCTATGGGTACTTAATTCATTTGGGGGGGGGGAATTACAAACTTATTTTCATTAACCTCTAAATGAAAATTTTGTACCTTTCAATTATTTTAAAATATTATTCTGAGGAGAGATCCATAGTTCCTCTGTCAGTCCATGACACAACAAAGATTAAGAATTATTTTACAGAATGCTATTATTTCTTCCATCAGACCTTTAAGTGTTGTGGGTAAAGGCAAATGAGAAAGAAAAAGTGAGCCCAGAGTTTGGAGAAAAGGTAAAGAACGAGAATGGGAAGACAAGAGAAGCCTAGAGTACAATTTTCTCAGAGGCCTCAGCTGTACTATCCTTAGGAACCTGCATATCCAGGAGCTTTCTTCCTTCTCCCTACTCAGGTTGTTTTTTGTTTTTGTTTTTTTTTTTAACCCACACCTTCTGTTTTGGAATCAATACTATGTATTGGTTTCAAGGCAGAAGAATGGTAAGGGCTAGGCAATGGGGGTTAAGTGACTTGCCCAAGGTCACACAGCTGGGAAGTGTCTGAGGCCAGATTTGAACCTAGGACCTCCCATGTCTAGGTCTGGCTCTCAATCCACTGAGCTACCCAGCTGCCTTCCACTCAGGTTTTTAAGGGAATCTAGAACTCTTTGTTCTTTGTGGAGACCTAGAACTCCCCAAAATCTCAAGCATGACCTTTCTCTAAAACTTCATAGATATCCAGGAATGTTATTTCTGCACCCTTACCAACAGCCCTATGAAGTAGACACTGCTGGTAGTATTATCCCTATTTTGCAGTTGAGAAGACTGATTCAGAAACATAAAGCCCACTGGCCAAGGTTACATGATTAGTTAGTGATATTACTAGGGTTAGACTTTCTTGGCTCCTGGTTAAATGCCTTTTTTGCTACGCCTGCTTAGTCTTCGGAAGCTTAGCAGGAAAGCCCTGGGTTATAATAGTTTTAGCTTAAGATTTCATATATAGAGTGATTTCCTAAGGCAGAACTGACAGCTAGTTGGAGATGAGAAGGTGGTCATTTCCAGCTCAACCCTTGCTGGAAGTACCCAGGTTTGCATCAGCCCTCAGGGCCTTTGGAGCCATCTGGCTTCTCTAGGGCCTCTTTATCCCAATTCCCTCAGGACTTGAGAATGAAGAGGACTTGAATCTAGAGAATTATCTAGAGCTAATGAGATAGGGAAGGCTGTGTCACTTTCAGTTACAGTGGGGCTTGGTGACAGAGGCAGTAGGAAGATAAGGCTGTCCCTGTTAATGCAAAGAGGACCTGGAGTCCTTTGTCCTCCCTCAGAGGTTACAATTCTGACTAAGGGTCTGACAGTTCTGACTAAGGGTCTAAGCTGCTCCATTCATTCACTCCTCTTGACTTAAAGCATTTGGAATCAGAGGACTTGGTTTCCTAGCCAGGCTCTTCTATTGCTTGTGTGATCTTGGTCAAGTCACTTTCTCTTTTTGAGACTCTTTTGGCATCTGTAAAATGAGAAGGTTAGATTAGATGGTTTGTAAGATACCTTTCAGCCCTAAATGTCATAATCCTTTTTGGTTAGGATTAATTTTAATATCGAACATCTTTTCCCATAACACAGTTAAACCTCGACGATTCAAGGCTCAGTTCATGTACCAATTCTATGTAGTCTTTCCTGTTTCTCAAGTGCCTCCCCAAGCAGTCAATCAATCAATCAACATTTATTAAGCACCTACTATTTGCTAGGAAATGTGCCAATTGATGGGGATACAAAAACATGCAAAATCAGTCCCTGGAGTGCAGATTGAAGCATACCATTTTTCACTTTATCTCCTTCATGAGGTTTTTTTCTCTTGAATTTAAGTGATATATCTTCTTTAACAACATAGCAAACAGGGAAACATGAATTGTATAATAACACACACATAATCTATATTATATTACCTGCTATCTCAGGGAAGGGGAAGGAGAAAAATGGAAGAAGAGAACACAGATGGAAAAATGTTAAGAATGTTATTATTAAACAATTGTATTGATATATAACAGTTTTAAACAATCCCTGCCCTCAAAGAGTTTTCAATCTAATGAAGGAGATGGTATACAAACAAATGTATATGAAGCAAATCATACACAAGATAAAAAGGCAATAATTAACAGAGGGAAGACACTAGAATTAGAGGAAAGTATTCAGTAAAAGATGGGATTTTATTTGGGACTTAAAGGAAGCTGGAGAGATCTGTAAATGAATATGAGAAGGGAGATCATTCTAGTTATGGACCATCAGAGAAAATGCCCAGAGCCAAAAATGAAATGTCTCATTCATGGAAAAGCCAGGAGGCCAGGGTCACTGGATTAAAAAGTGTGTCCAGAAGGAAAGCATAAAAAAGACTTGAAAGGTAGGAGGGAGCTAGGTTATGTAGGACTTTTAATGCCCGATGGAGCATTTTGTATTCAATTCTAGAGGTAACAGAGAATCTCTGGAGTTTGTTGGGGGTTGGAGTGGGAGGATGACATGATCAGACCTACACTTTAGGAAAATCACTTTAGTGATTTTAGTGAGTGAATAGGAGTATGGTTTGGAGTGGGGAGAAACTTGATGTAGGCACACTCACCAAGCGACAATCCCAACACTCCAGGCTTGAGGTGATGAGATGATTTGAGAGATATAGGAAAAGTGAAATTGATAGAGATATGATTCTTCAAATATGCTTTTTTTTCTAGAGGCTTCTTAGACATTAGGAGAGAAAATGAATGCATTTACACATGAAAAATTTAAATAGTAGCTAGCATCTATATAAAATACTTAAAGGTTTGCAAAGGCTTACTTATATAAAATATAAGGTTTGCTTCATATTTCTTATCTCATTTGATTTTCACAGTGATCCTGTAAGTTAGGTAGCCCTCATTTTACAGATAAGTAAGTTGAGGAAAGAATGGTTAAATTATTTGTCCAGGCTTACACAGCTAATAAGTGTCTGAGGCAAGAATAGAACTGAGGCTTTACACTCTATCCACTGTGCCAGCTAGTTGCTCTAATGCTTTCTGCATTTACAATGTGTCAAGTATTAGAGATACAAGTATAAAAGCAAAGACGGTCTTTGACATCAGAGGTTACTTTCTAATAAGATGGAGACTACACATGCAGGGAAGTGGTGGCAAAGTGGGATATTTTTATTTAAAACATGATATGGATGGTGAATAGAACAGTAGGAGATTAGATTGACAGGTCTTTTCCAGTAGCAAAGGTAGTATTTATTCGATTATAATTCCAGAATTGGAAAGTGGTTGGGGAGGGAGAGGGAAAGAGACAGGCAGCAGAAGGTACTGGTGGTAAGAAAACGAGGTGAAGAAAATAAAGTGGTGTATGACTAGGATCATAAACACCGTAAAGGCTAGTTCATCCAGGGTAATTCAATGGGGATCAGCTCAATTGTATTCAATTCAACCAGAATCAGCTTGAACAAGGAAAGGGAGATCTTACCAATAGCCACAAATTTCTTTCTGAACCCATAGAACATTATTTCTTACCTTTGCTGAGTTGTTTCACCTCTTTGCTCTCTTCTCATATCTTTTCAGAAGGATAGAAAGAGAAGAGGGTAGAGAGAAATACTTAGGAATTACTCCCTTGGCAGGCAATACAGACTCACCCGACTTGCCACCTTCTCCCAACATGTAGGCTCCCCTTAAGATTCTGTCTTAGGCTCTCTTCTCTTTTTTCTCTACACTCTTCCTTACTTATCCCATCCACACTGATGGCCTCAACTGATCACTTCTACTATTTGACTCTCCAAGTTTCAGCCCTTCAGTATCTGATGTACAGCTTCATTTTTCACTTCAAAATGTTAAAACTCCAGATAACCAACTTGTCTACTCTACCAAGTCTTGGCCTCCTCTTAACTTTCCTATTTCTCTCTAATAGGAAACGAGCAGTAGGGAAAAGATTGACAGATCTACTAGATACCATAAACAGGCATCCTTTTCCCATAAATCACCCAAGCTCAAAATCCTCAAGTCTTCTATGACTACTGGAAAATAATCCTTCCTTCCCTCTTCTGTACTCCTCTGGCCTCTGAACTTTGACAGTCTATAACTAGCCAGGATTTGAGTCCTGAGGATCCTTTCTTAAAATTCTATTCCAATTCTAAATTTCTATAACCTTGAGAAACTAAAAGTACAAGATGGAGAGATAGTGCTAAAGAAGTGTAGGAGAAGGAGACATTCTACTTGGGTTATCAGGAGACTTCTAGGAGGTTGTGGATTTTGAGCTAAACACCAAAGGATGGGTTGGGATTAGGTAGACAAATATGAGTAAAGAGGATATTCTAAGCAGATGAAATAACACAAACACACTTTTCCAAGTCAATGTATTGGAAAAGTTAGAGGTTTGGATGTCAAGGGAATTGGATTTCTATTTTCAGATCTATAAATGTTTAGATGTATGACCATATCTCTTCTATGGGCATCATGAGATTCATAACAACCTCAGAGGAGGTCCCTAGCAGAGTCCCCCCCAAAAGACTGTATTTGGTCCTGCTCTGTTCAATGTGTTTTTAATAAACTACTTTGCATGAAATTGAAATTGCAGATGGCACAAAGCTTAAAAAGATAGCCAAATCTTTAGATGGAAGAAAAGAGACTTAAGAGATCTCTTCAGGCTACAATAGTGACTAAGTAGAATACAGTGAAATTCAATAAGGATAATTATAAAGTTGGAGCACAGGTTAAAAAATCAACCATACATTGGTGGCAGAACTATAATTAAACAAACATTTTACCTTAAAAAGTCTTAAGGTCTTAATAGACTAAACTCAATATGAGTTAAAGGGTTCTGTAAAATACTGGGAAAGCCAAGGCAATTCCAAGGCATATTGATAGATGCATAGTGTCTTGAAGAAGGGAGGAGATTATAGCTACATTGCATTCTACCCTGTTGAGATACACATAGAATTTTGTATTCAGTTCTAAGAAGTATATTTTATAGAGATGATAGACAGACTGGAGAGTATCCTGAGGTACACAGAGTGGTGAGGGGACTTCAAAGTATGTAAGAATTAGGCAAAGGAACTGGGGATGTTTAATTTAAAGAAAAGAAGTATTGGAAGAAAGGGCAATGAAGTGGAGTGAATCAAATAGCTAGTTTCGAGTATTTTAAAAGATCATAACATGAAAGATGGCTTCAATTTGGACTTCTTTACCCCAGAAGGACAAATTAAGAAGAAAGGGTGGAACCTACATGAAGATACATTTCCATATCCTATGAGGAAAAATTTAGAAATATCCAAAAGTTGATGCATTAAATAAAAGGTATTGATTACCTGAGACTGCCATCAGAGAATGTAAGTCCAAATACCAGAAACACTGTAGAATGAATTTTTGTTCAAGAATGAATTGAAATGAATGGCTTCTAGGTTTATTCTAATTCTAAGATACTATTTGAAGGTAGAATAGAAAAGGAGGTAAAATATCCACTCACACCCCTTCATATCCCACTTCAAGTATCTTTTCACCCCCAAATCTACTTGGCAAAAACCTTCCCCCACCCTCTGGAAGAAACGTCACATCTGTTTTCCAGATCATCCTTTACCTGGGACCCCTGTAAGCAAATTGGTTTTGTTAGCTTATTGCTTTGCCATTAAGCCTGGAGGGGTTTGTGGGCTGGGAGAATGGCTACCCCACTGAAGGAGCTGTCCAGGGTCTCAAAGTTATGATGAGTTCCACACTTGGCAGCTCCCGTCCCTGACCTATATTTTAATATGTGCGATTAGATTATTGCTAACGAGGCTTCTTAGGGATAAAAGAATTATGTTCACTGCCCAGGCTGTGGTAAAAGTGCAATTGAATTAGGGGTTGAAATCGTTTAGGACTGAGCTAGACAAACTGTCCCCCAGGCTGAGCAGTAAGGGAGATATTAAGCTTTGGAAATTACACAGAAAAAGTATAATTGATCTAAGGTAACTTTACTAGCCTAAATTAAATAAGGTGATGGTGATAGACAGAAAGGTTAGAGACAATGAGATGGACTGAAAAGAAACTCCATCTGGAAACAAAAAAAGAGTGCAAATAAATAGAGAATTCATAGATCCATATAGTGTCAGTCCTGAAAAGGCTCTTTGTCTGTGTGTGTGTGAAGAATTTTGAAATTTGAAGGACACAGAGATGATCTAATTGAATCTTGTTATTTAACAAATGGAGAGACTGAGGCCAAGAGAGGCACCTTTTCTATAATCACCTAAGACATCTTGATCATTATCCTTCCAACAGAAAATATAAGATTTGATGTCCACAATGCTTATGAGTTAAATGGTGGTATACCTCTTCTTCTTTGGTCATCAGGATTTTATAGTTTGTGTGAAATAAGGGGCATCTAGTTTCCAGGGTCCTACTCTATCTTTTAAACCAATCCCATCAATATCCTCCAAGTCATCAGCATTCCCAACTGCCCTCCTTCCCAACTCTAATAGGTTCATTATTTTTCTTGGTCTGGAAAAGTTAGAGGAAATTTAACATTTGTATTATGATAAGTCCTCTTTCGGTGCCCTGGTACAAGGCCTGTGGCAGTAATACTTAATGATAGAAAGCCAACTTGGGAGTCAGTGTAACCTTGGTTCATGTTCCACCTCTAAGGCATACTGACTACATTACCTTGAGCAAGTCACTTAATCTGTCAGTTCCACAGACAACTTTTTAAGACTATAAATTACAAAATTGATGCCAATTTGTACTGATAGAGTTTTCCTCATGTGAAGTTTTCTGAACTATATATTAGGGGATATATTGGATACTGGGACTGGATTCAGGTAGACCTGAGTTCATATCTAGCCTCAAACACAAGCTGAGGGTCTCTGCAAGTCACTTAACCTCTGTCAGCTTCAGTTTCCTCCATGTAAAAAGGTTAAAAATAAATATCTATTTCACAGAATTGTTGCGAAGATGAAATGAGAATATTTGTAAAGCATGTAGTAAAGTATCTAAGACATACCAGACATTTAATAAATCCTTGTTTCCTTCATTCTCTTACAATGAACTCTCTCTGTCTCTCTCTCTCTTTGTCTCTCTCTGTCTCTCTCTGTCTCTCTCACTCACACACACAATTCTTTCAAAGTGGGTTGGTTTTTGAATGTTCTTAAGTAGTTGCCTAGCTAATGCCTAGATATGGATAGTATAAAAAGCACTCAAAATGTCAAAAGTGGAAGAGAATCATAAGCATAGTGGCCTGTACTAGAAGGGACCTTAGAACATGGCATGTCAGAACTGGAAGGAACCTTAACAATTACATGGTATATTTTACCAAGGGGGAAGTTGAGATCCAGAAAGGAGAAAAGTAGCCAGGTTCAGTAAGAAAATATACTGACTCTGAAGTCAAAGACCCCAAGTTCAAATCACCCTCTGAAATGATTTACATTACCTTGGATAAGTCACAAAATCACAATTTCTCATTTGTAAAATGATAAGTTGAACTTGATAGGCACCAAAGGTCACTTTTGGCTCTTATGACTTTAGAGATCATTGAATGAAAGAAAATAGGTCATTTTTAGCAAGTAGTATGACACACAAATTCTCCATTTCTCCAAAACTATATATAAATATAGAGAGAATTGCATTCAATTTATGTTAGGTGTATAGAGAGAATTCCTGTGGGAAACCAATAAGAGAAGAGATAAAAATCTGAGACTTCTCTTTTGACCCCTTTTGTGATCCTTGTGATTTCTAGTTGAAAAGTATTGTGGCCTTATTGAAAAGCTTTAGATTCAGGTTTGCTAGGAGATCTCGACAAATTCCATTCAAAATATAGGAATATTTTTTCTAAAGCAAAGCTATGAGAAAAAGGAATAGTTCTGAACAATTTTCCTGTAAATTATCCACACAATAGAATGTAAATTTCATAAGAGAAGGTACTATTTTGCTTTGATTGTTGTATCCCTGGTGTCTAGCACAGTGCCTCACACATATTTACAACCTGCACTAAGATTTTTGGGATACCCCATATGGCATTTTGAAATTAGAAAAGTATTCTACATTACCTCATTTGAATTTTATAATAACCCTGTGAGGCAGACTATAGTTGTTATTATCTTAATTTAATAGATGAAGAACCTAATACACAGAGAGGTCCAGGATCATACCATTCTTAAATATTCGAGGTGGAAGTAGAACTCGGGCTTCCTGACTATGAATCTAGTTACTAAATCATTACCTCTCCCCAAGATGCCTCAGAAGGTCCTTAAACTGACAATTCTTTTTTTCCCCAAAGTAGGGAAGGATATTGAATCAGGTCATTGTCATACATCACAAAAAACACACACACATAAAATCACATCCATCCTGTTTCCTAGAGCTTACATTTATTCCATCCCAGCCAAAGCTCTCATCACCTCTCACCTGGACTATTATAAATTCCTAATTTTGATTTGAGACCTAATGTCTAAGACTTAATAGCTTAAAATTACACTATGACTTTTGGAACATCTTGTATATAAATGTGTTATGGGGAGATCACAGACTAATTTGTAGTGGGGTTGTAATCTTTTTTTTCTGGAAAGAGAAGCCACACTAATTAAATCATGGATCTTTAGAGCCTTAGATTTAGAGTATCAGAGTCCCAGAATCCCAGAATTTGAGAGTTGGAAGGGACCTCAATGACCATCTGGTTCAAATCCCATGCACCAGAGGAATTCCCAGTATAACATATCAGAAGGCTAAGAGGACATAGTTTCAAATTTCAGTTGTATTGCTGCCTATGTAACTTTGGGAAGGTCGCTTCATTTGTATAGGTCTTGGCTTTCTCATTTGTGAAATGAAAGCTTTAGAACAGATGTCCCTTCCACCTCTAAATCTATATGACTCCCAAATGGTATTGGATTGAGTCCTGAAATAGAGGTGACTTGACTGCAGTTGAAGACCTCAAATATTCTTAATTTCTCTATGACCAAAACCTCTATTTCAAAGACTCTCTTAATTTTTGCCTTGACTATAAGCCAGGGCTAAGGGATTTGACTTCCTCTTTGCTGTTATTTGTTGTTATTCAGCCATTTAATCATGAATCTGACTCTTTGTGACCCCCTTTAAGATTTTATTGACAAGATATTGCAATGTTTTGCCTTTTTCTTTTCCAGCTCATTTATAGATGAGGAACTAAGGCAAACAAGGATAAGTGACTTGTCCAGGGTCAGTGTCAGATTTGAACTCATGAAGATGAGCCTTCCTGCCTCCAGAACTAGCACCCTATCCACTGCACTATCTAGCTGTCCCACGCCACTACTAGCATACTTCATATCTTGCCATTTCCCTGATTTTCTGCCTTTTTAAAGGGATTAATAATCAAATCAGTATTACTTTTGCCATTGTGAATGGTATTACAATCTATTGCCAAATAACTCTATTTAGAATCCTTGTTTAAGTAGGCTTTTTTCCAACAATAACAACTTTTAATAAATGTTTATTGTGTGTCAAGCACTGGGGATGCTAATAAATGAGTGACAATCTTTTTCCTCAAAGAAATTATATCATTTTCAGTAGTCTCTTAAAAACGTTCCTACCTTGGAAGTAGCCATAACCCTTGATGCCTGTTTTCCTTCTTAGGGAATCATTCAATTCAAATTCATCACCCCAACTAAATTCTGAAAGGAATGCTTATCTACTGGCTCCCTGACATTTTCCCACCTTTCTCAATGAATTTAGTGTCTGATGCAAAGCCTTCCTCTTTACTACAATTCCTTGCCTTATTCTAGAGAATTTTGAGGTACCTATTATGTTCCCTCAGATATTTAATCTACTCAATTATTTTGATCTACAGTGCTCTCAAGTCTCCTCCCCCTGCCTCTCCACAGAGCCTCTCTGTTTGAGATTTTTGACTTATACTTTATCAGAAAAAATTTAGTTAATTTGCCAAGAGCTGATTCTTCTTTCTACTTCCTCATCTTATATCCTACTGATATCAACTCCTACTAGCTCCTTTCTTCCAGTCTCTAATTATAAGTTGATCTTTCTTTATGCCAAGGCTCACCATTCTACATGTATTCTCTTGGTCTTTGTCTACCTTTCCCTGAAGATTGGTTTCACTATTATCTTTATTTTCTTTCTTATTTTCAATCTCTCTCTACACAGTGGTTCTTCCCAAGTCTCCCCCATCTTAGATCCTTCTCATGATTGTCATCTACTGTCTTATCTATTTCTTTCCTCCTTTTCGTAACTAAATTCTGAAAAAGTCATAAACATGGAAAAAGCCATGTATAGTAAGCACCTCCACTTCCTTTCTTCCCAATATCTTCTAAATCAACTAAAACTGCTCTCTATTATCTTACACAAGAATCCCAAATCTAATGGACTATTCTGTCTTCTTTTAATTTTTTTTATTTTTAATGAACAAATGTCTATTTTTCTTTTGCCCCCATTGAAAACGATCCTCATAGTAAATATGTATAATCAATTTAAAAAACATATTGGCCCTGTCCAAAATTATATAACTTAACTTTGAGTCCATTAAAGTCCCAATTAAAACAAATAATGAATCCTCTGAAATGGCTGCCTTATTCCAATTCACATGGCATATTTTCTATTGGTCTAGTATCAATGAACATATTTTATGTAATTATAAATTTGAACAGTGCAAATTTGAAGGCATGCAATTACTTTAGGAGGTTCATTGTTCATTATTCACACTAACCTAGACCTAACTATATTTTTCTGTCAGGAGATAGGTAAAACTGCTCTGAGTAAAATTCTTAAGTCTTTTGAAGTAATTGTTGTTATATAAATTGTTCTGATCAAAAAATCTTCCCAGAATTCCCAGAAAAGGGAAAAAAGACATTTTCTTAATTCCTTATAGCATGTTAGTATTCCATTGTATTTATGTATCATAACTAATTCAGTTATTCTTCAATTGATGAGTACCCCTTTATTTACAGTTCCTTGCCACCACAGAAAAAGCTGCTATAACTATTTTTGTACATTTGGCTCTTTCTGCTCTTTCTTTCATCTCTTTAATATATAAGTCTAGCAGTGGTATTGTCATATCAAATGACATACATAATCTACTGACTTGTTGGGCAAAGTTTCCAATACCTTTCTAGACAGTTCTACCAACAGTGCATTAATATTCCTGTTTTCACACAACCTATCCAACATTTATCATTCTCCTTTTTGATCGTCTTTGTAATGGTTTCTTCTTAATCCTAATCCTTCCTGTCCATCAGCATTTAAAACCACTGACCACATTCTTCTCCTCTCTTTTTCTAGTGTCCCATTAATTTGCTCTTTCCTGGTTTTCCATCTCTCTGTTTGATTTTTCTTCTCAGTTTATTTTAGTCGATCTTAACTCATGTCCTTCTCATTAGTTGTATTTATCCCCCGAGGCTCTGTCCTGAACTAACTCTCTCTCTCTCTCTCTCTCTCTCTCTCTCTCTCTCTCTCTCTCTCTCTCTCTCTTTCTCTCTCTCTCCATACTCTTTCATTTGGTGATCTCATCAGTACCAATGGGTTCAATGATCATGTCTCAACATCTCAACAGATGGTTCCCAAATCTATTCACCCTATCCTTAGTTTCTCTTTTGACCTCCACCCTTGTATCACCAACTGCTCAAGATGTCCAAGAGATATTTCACCATCAACTTGTTCAAAATAAAACTTATCTCTCACTCCAGATCCACCCCTCATCTGACTTTGCCTCCAACTGACAAGGACATCACCATCCTCCCAGTCACCCAAATTTACAAATTCAATGTCATTTTCTAAAGATACTTTCCATCTGCTCATCTTTTTTGCCCTAAATCATATATATTGCTTTTCTCATAAAACATAAACTCTTTAAGGGCAGGTTTTTTTCTTTCTCTTTGTATTCCCAGTACTTACCACAATTCCTGATAAATAATAAATGCTTATTGATTGATTAATCCACAACCCAGTAGAGGTCAGATGACTGGGATATTTAGCAAAATGATGACTTTTGTCTAGTTTTGCCTTGGCGTCCTTCCCTCTTCCCAGAATTAGTGTCTTTTCCTTGCCTCTTGATCACTTCAAACTGTTCTGAATGAATCTTTAATGGCAGGATGTCAGAAATTGTGACAGATATTGAGAGAAATATTTTTGAGCAGGGTTTCTACTCCTCTAGTCACAGGCAGCCACTTGTTCAAAAGTTGACTTTCAGAGACCAAAAAGAAAGAAAGCAGGTTTCTCCCATTACCACAAAAGGTTTGTAGAGTACTGCATAATTATATTTCCCAGGCTTCCCCTCTGCTACCTTTGGTCACCTGGGATCTCTGTAAAGCATTCATTACTTTCCAATTGTCTGATTTTCTTTTCTTTTTTAATTTTTTTCCTGTTACCTTCAGACTTTGAAATTAGTTCAGTGACTCAGCTATTTTAGACTTGTTATTAATTTCATCCTCTCCTGCATTATCAGCCCCTTTGCTTTCCTGTTTCTCAGGAGCCTGACTTAGTCTTTTAACTCTTTCTATAGAGAAATGAATTCTCTTTAACCCTTTGTATATATTAACTTTCATTCCTTTAGTAATTCCACCTTATTTTTTACAGTCTCTAATAATGATAGGCACTCTTGTTTAGCTCTTTTCTCTCTGGACCATTTCCAGAACTGATTTATGAAACTCCAAATAATTCCAGAAAGGAAGGAAAATTCCAAAGTCTTCACATGGAAAAATTAGTTTTATTCCAGAATATTTTCCTAGAAAAATCTTTGAATTTAGGTAGACATTTTCTGAGAAGTTTTTGGCATTGCTAAGGGATGTCTTAGTGATGGTTTTGAAAGTACATACAAATATTTGTCTAAATTTTAATTTGTTTATTAATTATTTAAAAATTTAATTTAATTTTTTCAATGAACAAATTTTTCTCTTCCTTCTTATACTTATTTCCACAGCTGAAAAAAAAAAACGAAAAATTTTGTAACAAAAATGGACAGCAAAGCAAAACAAATCCCACATTGTTCATTGTTAAAAATACCATCTCATTCTATACCTTCAGTCTATCATCCTTCAGAAAGTGAGTAGCATCATTTATCATTGGTCTTCTAAAGTCATAGTTGGTCATTGTGCCAATTAAAGTTTTTAAGTCTTTCAGAGTTGTTCATTTTAATGTTATTATTGTTATTTTATAAATTACTTTCTTAGTTCTGTTCAGTTTATTTGGTAGCAGTTCAGATACGTATTCCCAGCTTTCTCTGAAACCGTCTCTTTCATTATTTCTTGCAGTACAATAATATTTCATTATACTCAAATACCATAATTTGTTTATCCATTCTGCAATTGATAGAAAGATATGTCTTATTCAAAAGTGAACATGATAGGGGGCAGCTAGGTGACTCAGTGGATTGAGAAATAGGCTTAGAGACAAGAGGTACTGGGTTCTAATATGACCTCAGACACTTCCTAGCTGTGTGCCCCTGGGCAAGTCACTTAACCCCCATTGCTTTGCCTTTTCCATTCTTCTGCTTTGGAACCAATATGCAGTATTGATTCTAAGATGGAAAGTAGCAGTTTTCGTTTTTTAAAGTGAATGTAGTAGGTAGAATGAGAAAATCCAGCAACTACATGGATGAAAAATGGAAGAGAACATTGAATTGAAAATTAACAGAGGAAGAAACAAATGTGATGTGTTGAAGATATATTTACTCCAGATGGCCTAAATAGGAGATGAAACTAAAAGAGGAGCTTGTAATATATCACAAACCTACTAAGGAAAATCATTTATTGATGGGGAACTTCAAATCTTTCAGAATCTATTGGAGCACTCACATTCCGCCAAAAGGAAAAAATCTAATAAATTTGTGACTTGACTTAATAATAATTTCATCCTTCAAAAGCTGGATCAATCATCAAGAAAAGTATTATCTTGGACTTGAACCTGATCAACAAGGAGGAAATGATTGCAGAAGTAGGAATGAAAAGAATTTTAGGGAACATATGACCATTTCGCCCTCAAACTAAAACTATCAATAGTAAAAACTTGATTTAATGTAGTTAAACAATAATTTGTTTGTCCTGTTCTCTACTACCAATATGATTATGAAGCTCCAGTGTATGCTACTGCTGAATTAAATAAACGAGAGACTTGTCAGCAAGTTCAAATTTTTCAAAAGGCATATATTGAAGGTGGAAGCAAAGGCATGTATCCAAATACAAATACAAAAGTGGAACGTGGTTCTGTAAAAATTTTGTCATTACTTTTAGTGTCCAGAATGAGTGAGACTGGTAAAGAATGCTAATGATGATAAAAATGATGTCTTGCTTGAAGGACCTACATAAATTGATGTGGAGTGAAATAAGTATAAACAGGAGAACATTATACACAGTAACTGAAACACTGTGTGATGATCAAATGTAAAAGACTTTACTTTTAACAACAATACAGTGATTCAGGACAATTCTAAAGGATTTATGAAAAGAATGCTATCCACATCTAGAGAAAGGTTGGAGTAGAAATGCAGAAGAAAACATGATTTATCACTTGTTTATATGGGTATATGATTTAGGATTTTGGTTTTAAAAGATTACTCTATTACAAAATTAACAATATGGAGATAGGTTTTGAAATATAATAACATAAAACCCAGATTGAATTGCTTGTCATTTATGGATGGGGGAGGAGACAACATGAATCATGTAACCTTGAAAAACTTATGTATACATTTGTTACTGAAATAAAATAAAGAAAATTTTAAAAAATTAAAATTAAAAAAGAAAGTATGTTTTGAAGTTTTTAATATAGTTTTGTTATTTGGGGGGGCCATGGACAGGCCAAAGAAAAGCTAGGATTACTTTATATATTATATATTTTACTTTATATATATGGTGGAAGAGACGGGACAATAATGAAAAGGCTAAAGTACTTAGTTCTTATTTTGCTACTATTTTCTCTTTCATGGAGAACAATTTCTGGACTAAAAATGGTAGAACAAAAATAGTGGAAACATAAACCCAAGATAAGGGAAGAGATGGTTAGTTAACAACTAGTTGCATCCAATGAATTCAATTCATCAGGTTTGATGAATGAGCAACATCTCAATGAACTACATCCCAGAAGTCTAAGAAAACAAGAAGTAATTGTTGAGCTATTGTCTGTGATCCTGGAGAATGGGAGAGATAAATGCAGAAGAAGGACAAATGTCCTTTTTTCTCCCTCCCCCACAAAAAGAGAGTAAATGTATACACTTTAAACTGTAGTACATTGGACTGACATTCACTCCTTGTAAAATTCTGGAATATAATATTAGGAATGGTAATGAGCATTTAGAAAAGGAAGCAGTGATCAACAAAAAAAATATCATGGCTGCTGCAAAAAGAGGTAATGCTAGCTAATATTTTCTTTTCATACAGAATAGCTAGGTAGATAAAAAGAATATTTTAGACATGATGTATTTAGCTATCAATATTTCACTTAACAAAATCTCTCATACTAAATTGGTAAATAAAATGCATTACCATGAGCTAGACTATAGTACCATTAAGTGGATTTTAAAATGGCTGAATGACTGAATCCAAAGAGTAGATATTAATGAAAAGAAGCTTTGTGTAATATAGAGAATACTGGCCTGGGAATCACAAAGGCATGAGTTTGACTTTCTCTCCAGAAACTTCACAGTTCTATGACTGGGTAAGGAATTTAATATAATTATTTTAATATAATATTTGTATTATATTAAATATATATTAATATAATCATAAAATGAGAATAATAATAGTACCCATTTCATGGGTTTGGAAGTAAGGAAGGCAGGAGGGAGGGATCAGGGGAAGAAAGGAAGAAAGAAAGGACCTGCTATATGTCATAGCTAAGTGTTTTACATATTTCTTCTTATTTGATCCTGACAACAATCCTGGGAGGTAGATGCTATTATTATTTCTACCTAATTAAGGAAAATGAGGCAAACGAAAGTTAAATGACTTTCCCGAGGTCACATAGCTAGAAAGTATCTGACACTGGGTTCAAATTTGGAGATGTCTCTAGTGGAGTGCCTAGTGCTATTTAACATTTCTTTTCAGTACTGCTCTTCTGCCTTGGAGTCAATATTTAATAACAATTCTAAGACAGTAGGTAAAGGTTGGTTTGCTTTTTTAAAGATTTTGACCAATTAGCACAATAGACTGAATAAACAAAATTCAACTTTTAGGAAATTTTACAAATATAGAATAAGAGAAGAATGGCAACAATAACAATTTCTATGACAAAGATTTGGGGGATGTAGTCAACTATAAGCTCAATATGAGTCAATAGTGTGGTATATCAGTCTAGAAGATTGATACACTCCTACGCTGCATTGAGAAGCATGTTGCCCAGTACTAAATAAATAAAAAAAATTGTCTTATCTTATTCCTTGCTTTAGTCTGCTCACATCTGGAAAAAAATACATTCATATCTAGGAATGATAGTTTAGGAAAGGCACTGACAGACTGAAACCCATTCAGAAAGGGATGAAGAGGATGGTTCAAGGACTGTAAAAAAATAATGATAAAAAAAACAATTGAAGGATCTGGAAATGTTTAACCTATAAAAGAGAAGTCTTTGAGGGGCTGTGTTTACTGTTTTCAAATATTTGAGGGTCTGACATGCAGAAGAGAGACTAGATTTGTTTTGGTTGTCCAAAAAGACTTGGATCTTGGATCTTGGAGCAAAGGGTAAAAATAGCAGAGGCAGATTTCAGTTTATTAAAAGGCAAAGCTTTCTGTTAGAGCTAACAGTGAAACTGATTTCTTCAGGAGATAATGAAGGCCCTCCCTCCTCACTGAATCTCTTCAAGCAGGAATTGGACACTTGATGGGGAATTATTAAGAAGGATTCTGAGTCAGTTATGGATTGAGTTAGTTAGATGGCTTGTGCGGCTTCTCTTAACTCTGAGATGGTAAGACTTCATAATTCTGTGAGGAAGGCTCTTCATTGGATGGCTCATGCCATTGGAAGAGTTTTCCAAATTGGATTTGGAATCCAACTGCTGCTAAACCTCTAGTTACTTAAAGTAACTCACTAGAGACAGAGAGTTATTTATTCCCTCTCTCTACTCCAACCACTATCTTTTTCCTTATACATTTATTCTATTTGTATCCAAACCATCCCTTTAATATGCACATAGCCAAAAGGCTTTTAAAAGTCCTAAGTAACTTTAACATTTTATTTTTTCCTCATTTACATGAAAAAACAATCTTAATCTTCATTTTTTTACATTTGAGTCAAATTCTCACACTTTATCTTTTCACCCTCCCCTAAACCCTGGCTGAGATGGCAAGCAATTTGATAAAAATTTTACATGTGCAATAGTATCAAACATTTTTCATTTTAGTTATTTTGTGAAAGAAGACTCAAACAAAAGAAAAATGAAGAAAGAAATGAAATATAGTATTTCCCTTCATTCAAAGACCTTTAGTTCTTTCTCTGGAGGCAGACAATATTTTTTATCATGAGTCCTTGAGGATTTTTTCAGGTCACTGAACTGCTAAAAATACCTAAATCATTCATGAATGGTCTTCAAATAATATTGCTGTTACTGTGTACAATGTTCTCTTGGTTCTACTTACTGCACTTTGCATCAGTTCATGTAGATCTTTTCAAGTTTTTTCTGAAACCATTCTGCTTATCATTTCCTATACTACAGTAATATTCCATTGAATCATATAAACAAAATTGTTCAGCTGTTCCCCAATTAATGGACATCACTTCGTTTTCCAAAAAGAGCTAATATAAATATTTTTGTACAAACAAGTCATTTTTCCTTATTTTAAATCATTTTGGAATACAGACCTAGTCATGGTATCTCTCTACAGAATTGTTGGATCAGTCCACAACTCCACCAGCAATGCATTAAGTGTCTTAATTATTAATTTATAAGATAATAATCTTAATTAAGATTCTTCCCTCATCCACAGATTTGAAAGGTTACTCTAATTTGCTAATGGTAGTACTCTTTTTTTCTAGCAATTTTATTTTATTTTATTTTTAACATTTAATAATATTTATTTTTTAGAAAAGAACATGGTTACATGATTCATGCTCTTAGTTTCTCCTTCACCCCCTGACCTAGCCTACGCCATAGCCAATGCGCATTTCCACTGGTTTTAACATGTGTCATTGATCAAGAACTATTTCTAAATTGTTGTTAGTTGCATTGGTGTGGTAGTTTTGAGTCTATATCCCCAATCATGTCCGCCTCAACCCATGTGTTCAAGCAGTTGTTTTTCTTCTGTGTTTCCTCTCCTGTAGTTCTTTCTCTAAATGTGGGTAGTATTCCTTTCCATAAATCCCTCATAATTGTCCTGGCTTATTGCATTGCTGCTAGTACAGAAGTCCATTACATTCTATTTAACCACAGTGTATCAGTCTCTGTGTATAATGTTCTTCTGACTCTGTTCCTTTCACTCTGAATCAATTCCTGGAGGTCTTTCCAGTTCACATGGAATTCCTCCAGTTTATTATTCCTTTGAGCTCAATAGTATTCCATCACCAGCATATACCACATTTTGTTCAGCCATTCCCCAAATGAAGGGCATAACCTCATTTTCCAATATTTGCCAACACAAAAAGCACAGCTATAAATATTTTTGTACAAGTCTGTTTATCTATGATTTCTTTGGGGTATAAACCCAAAAATGTTATAACTCGATCAAAGGGCAGGGATTCTTTTATAGCCCTTTGAGCATAGCTCCAAATTGCTATCCAGAATGGTTGGATCAGTTCACAACTCCACCAGCAATGCATTAACGTTCCAATTTTGCCACATCCCCTCCAACATTCATTACTCTCCCCTTCTCTCATTTCAGCCAATCTGCTAGGAGTGAGGTGATACCTCAGCGTTGTTTTGATTTGCATTTCTCTAATTATTAGAGATTTAGAACATTTTCTCATGTGCTTATTGATACTTTTGATTTCTTTATCTGAAAATTGCCTATTCATGTCCCTTGCCCATTTGTCAATTGGGGAATGGCTTGATTTTTTATACAATTGATTTAACTTGTGTAGCTTGTCTGTTCCACCAATCTGGCACTCTATTTCTTAGCCAGTACCAGATCATTTTGGTGATTATAGCTTTTAAAAGTAATATGAGATTTGATATTCCTAGACTACTTTCTCTGATAATTTTTTTCATTGATTCCATTGACATTCTCTTTATTCAAATTAATTTCGTCATTTTTTCTAGTTCTGTAAAATAATTTATGGCAATTCAATTGATATGGTACTGAATAAGTAGATTATTTTAGGTAGGATCATAATTGTTATTATATTGGCTCAACTAACCCAGGAACAATTAATATTTTTCCAATTGTTTAAATCTGACTCTATTTTTGTGAAAAGTATTTTCTAATTGTGTTCATATAATTCTTAGATTTGTCTCTGCAAATACAAATCCAAGTATTTTACATTTTTTTTTTATTCTGGGACTCCATTCTAGGAGCATAGGGCCACAACCAGTAAGCAATGGGTCACACTGTCACTCAGGGTCACCCAGCTGGGAAGTGTCTGAGCCCAGATTTGAACCTAGGACCTTTCGTCTCTAGGCCTGGCTCTCAATCCACTGAGCTAGCCCAGCTACCCCTACTTAAGGTTGCAGTTTCTTTAGCAGATGTAGTTTTTACAGGGTGGGGTTGCTAGCCCCACTCCCAACCCTCCTCCTTTTTCATCTGGGCTAGGGACCGTTCTTGGCCCAGGAGTGGTAAGGGTGGGCAATAGGGGTCAATGTCTTGCCCAAGGTCACACAGCTGGAAGTGTCTGAGGCCGGACTTGAACCTAGGACCTCCAGTCTCTAGGCCTGGCTCTCAATCCAGTTGGACAGCTGGGTAGCTCAGTGGATTGAGAGCCAGGCCTAGAGACGGGAGGTCCTAGGTTCAAATCCAGCCTCAGACACTTCCCAGCTGTGTGACCCTGGACAAGTCACTTGACCCCCACTGTCCACCCTTACCACTCTTCCACCAAGGAGCCAATACACAGAAGTTAAGGGGGATTTTACATTACCTACAGTTAATTTAAGTAGAATTTCTTTTTATCTCTTGTTGCTGGGATTTACTGGTTATATAAAGCAATGCTGGTGATTTATATGGATTTATTTTATATCCTACAACAGTTGCTAAAGTTCTTAATTATTTCAATGAGTTTTTTATTTGAATCTCTAGGATTTTCTATGTATCATATCATCTGCAAAGCGTGATAGTTTATTCCTTCATTATCTATTCTAATTCTTTTAATTAATTTTTTCCTCTCATTGTTACTGCTAGAATTTCTAGTACAATATTGAATAATAGTGGTGATAATAGGCATGCTTGCTTCAATCCTGATCTTATTAGGAAAGCATCTAGTTTACCTCCATTGCAGATAATGCTTGCTGATGGTTTTAGGTAGATATTATTGATCATTTAAAGGAAAGCTCCATTGATTCCAATGCTCTCTAGATTTTTTTAATAGGAATGGAAATTATATTTTGTCAAAGGATTTTCCAAAATCTGTTGAGATAATCATATGGTTTCTGTTGGTTTTGCTGTCTATTGAGTCAATTATGCTGATTACTTTCCTGATATTGAACCAGTCTTGCATTCCTGATATAAATCCCACTTGGTCATAGTATATGATCTTTGTGATATATTGCTATCATCTCCTTCTTAGTATTTTATTTTAAAATTTTCAATCAATATTTATTAGAGAGATTGGTCTATAGTTTTCTTTCTCTGTTTTTGCTCTTCCTGGTTTAGGTGTTAGTATCATATTTATATTTTAAAAGGAGTTTAATAGAATGCCTTCTTCAGCTATTTTCCCAAGTAGTGTGTATAGTATTGAGATGAATTATTCTTTAGATTTTTGGTAAACTCAAAGAGATAATAAGGGGAAAAAAAACTTGTACAAAATATCTATGTCCATGCTTTTCTTTGTGGTAGAAAAAAATTCAAAAATGAGGGGGTGTCCATCTGGTATATGTTGGTAATGGAATATTATTGTGCTGAAAGGAATAAAGAACTGGAGGAATTCCATGTAACCTGGAATGACTTCCAGGAATTGATGCAGAGTGAAAGGAGCAGAACCAGAAGAACTTTGTACACAGAGACCAATACATTGTGGCACAACAGGATGTAATGGGATTTTCTACTAGCAGGACAATTCAGAGGAATTGTGAGAAAGAACGCTGCCCACATCCAGAGAAAGAACTGTGGAAACAGAAATTTGTGCCTTCTAGAAACAAATTTTTAAAAAAGAATGAAAAAGTAGAAGAAAATATATATGGTGTGAGGGTGCTGTTTTGGCACTCAGTCTCTGAAAGGTTCACCATCACTAGCATAGCTCATCATTCCACATTTACAGGCCTGAGGATCTAGTGCATACATAACCTCCACCACAGGTTACAACTCAGTTCAGAGCAGACAAAAATGAGCAAATAACTAGGAACAATATAACTTTTAAAATGTAGTAAGCTCCTATTGTCTAGAATCCTAATGAACTAAAAATTCAAGAAACATGCAAATAATTTATTTTTTAAAGAACAAGACAAAGAACAAGGAAATAAGTCGAGATCAGAGTTTCTGTTTTTGTGTTAAAGGAGGCAGGAAGGGTCAGGGAAAAATTTTTGGGATATCCTAAAACTGAAAGTGACCTAAAGGGTTATATAGTCCAGGTGTTTTTAATTATTATGTGGTCAGGGTTCCCTCAGTAGTCTGTTGGAGCCTATGGGGACCTTTTTAGAATATTGTTTTTAAATATATAAAATATATCACATAGGATTACAAAGGAAACTAATTATATTGTTGTTTGCTCATTTTCCCTATCTAATTATATGTCAGCTTGTGGGGAGTGATGTAATTTTCTGAGGGCTCAAAGTTCTGAGAGCCCCCCCTGCTGATTTAATTAACCCTTGAGATGCTGATAGCTTAAAGACTTGCCTCAGGCTTAGGTGTATGCTTTCAATCTCACTTTGATCTTGATCAGGTCAGAGGCTGATCTGATTTTGGCCCCAGGATTAGGCTTAAGTTTTTGGTCTCACTGTGTACTTGATCCAACCAGGCATACCATTCATTGTCTTGTCTTAGAGTACCACCCCTGAGTTTTAGACAAAAAGATCAGTACTTAGTACTTAGTACTATCAGCCACCCCAAAGTATAAACTATGTCCTTATCCCAAGCCTGGACTAGAATTCCCTGGGCTAAAAAACCCTCTAGAGCTTTGAAATTTCTAGGGGTATGGGTTGACTTGTACCATGATTTGCACAGGCAGGAACTCAGTGTCTGGATATTTGACTTGAACTCAGGTCCCAAACCTCAGGGAGCAGATGTGTGTGTGGGTGTTGGGGTTGTTGGGGTAGCTTGCTCTTGACTTGCTCTTCTCTCCCTGCTATAGCTTCTTGCTGGCTCTGCTCTCCTTTCACCCTGATGCCCCAGATGTTCTTTGACTACTTTTTGGGTTTTTCATTTTTTTATTTGTATTAAACTGTATTATTTTTATCTTTGAAACTTTTATTTAGTTAATAAATTTAGGATATTTTCCCATGACACAACATTCATGTTCTTTCCCTTCTCTACCCCCATCCCCTTCCTATAGCCAATGCACAATTCCACTGAGTTTTACATGTGTCATTGATTTGACCTATTTCCATACTATTGATATTTGTACTAGGGTGATTGTTCAGAGTCAATATTCCCAATCATTTCCCCATACATCCATGTGATAAAACAGTTGTTTTTCTTCTGTGTTTCCACTCCCAGAGTCTTCCTCTGAATGTGGATAGTGTTCTTTTTCATAAGCCCCTCCAAGTAGTCCTGGATCATGGTGTTGCTGCTAGTAGAGAAGTCCCTTACACTGGATTGCACCACTGTGTATATGGTTTTCTTGGTTCTTCTCCTTTCACTTTGCATCAGTTCCTGGAGGTCGTTCCAGTTCACATAGAATTCCTGCAGTTTATTATTCCTTTGAGCACAGTAGTATTTTTCACCAATAGATACCACAATTTGTTCAGCCATTCCCCAACTGAATGGCATCCCCTCATTTTCCAATTTTTTTGCCACCACAAATTGCTCAACTATAAATATTTTTGTGCAAGTCTTTTTCCCTGTGATCTCTTTGGTGTACAAAACCAGCAGTGGTATTACTGGGTCAAAAGGTAGACAGTATTTTAAAGCCCATTGAACATAGTTTCAAATTGCCATCAAGAATGGTTGGATCAATACACAACTCCACCAGCAAAGCATTAAAGTCCCAATTTTACCACATCCCCTCCAACATTCATTACTTTCTTTTGCTTTCATTTTAGCCACTCTGCTAGGTATGAGGTGGTACCTCAGAGTTGTTTTGATTTGTATTTCTCTAATTACAAGAGATTTAGAATATTTTTTTCATGTGCTTTCTGATAGTTTTGATTTCTTTATCTGAAAATTGCCTCTTCATATCCCTTGCCCATTTATGAATTGGGGAATGACTTGGTTTTTTCTATGATTGGTTTAGCTCTTTATATATTTGAGTAATAAGGCCTTTCTCAGAGTTTTTGGTTATAAAGATTTTTTCCCCAATTTGTTCCTTCCCTTCTAATTTTGTTTGCGTTGGTTTTGTTTGTACAAAACTTTTTTTAATTTAATGTAATCAAAATTATTTATTTTACATTTTGTAATTTTTTCTAACTCTTGCTTGGTTTTAAAATCATTCCTTTCCCAAAGATCTGCCAAGTATACTATTCTGTGTTCAACTAATTTTTTTAGTTTCCTTCTTTATATTCAAGTCCATTGCCCATTCTGAATTTATCTTAGTGTAGGATGTGAGATGTTGATCCAGACCCAGTCTCTCCCATACTGTTTTCCATTTCCCCAACAATTTTTGTCAAAGAGTGGATTTTTGTCCCAAAAGCTGGGATCTTTGGGTTTATGATACACTACCTTGCTTAGGTCACTTACCCCAAGTCTATTCCTCAGATCTTCCCTTCTGTCTCTTAGCCAGTACCATATCATTTTTTATGACCACTGCTTTATAGTACAGTTTAAGATCTGGTACTGCTAACCTTCCTTCACATTTTTTTCATTATTTCCCTTGATATTCTTGATCTTTTTTTCTTCCAAATGAATTTTGTTATAGTTTTTTTTCTAATTCAGTAAAAAGAGTTTTTGGTAGTTTGATAGGTATGGCAGTAAATAAGTAGATTAATTTGGGTAGGATGGTCATTTTTATTATGTTATATCATCCTACCTAAGAGCAATTAATGTTTTTCCAAATTTTTAGATCTAGTTTTAAATGTTTGGAAAGTGTTTTGTAGTTGTGTTCATATAATTCCTGTGTAAGTCTTGAAAGATAGATTCCTAAGTATTTTATTTTGTCTAGGGTGATTTTAAATAATATTTCTCTTTCTAACTCTTGCTGCTGGGATATGTTGGAAATGTATACAAATGCTGATGATTTATTTGGGTTTATTATGTATCCTGCTACTTTGCTAAAGTTGTTGACTATTTCCACTAGCTTTTTAGTTGATTCTCTGGGATTCTTTAAGTAGACCATCATATCATCTGCTTGTTGCCCATTTCAATACCTTCAATTTCTTTTCCTTCTCTAATTGCTACTGCTAGTGTTTCTAGAAGAATTTTAAATAATAGAGGTGATAATGGGCATCCTTGTTTCATGCCTGATCTTATTGAGAACGCTTCTAATTTATCCCCATTGCAGATGATGCTTGTTGATGTTTTAGATATATACTGTTTTTTACTTTTAGGAAAGGCCCTTCTATTCATATACTTTCTTGTGTTTTCATTAGGAATGGGTGTTGTATTTTGTCAAAGGCTTTTTCAGCATTTATTGAGATAATCATGTTGTTTTGTTGGTTTGCTTGTTGATATGGTCAATTATGTGAATGGTTTTCCTAATATTGAACTATCCTTGCATTCCTGATATAAATTCCACCTGATCATAATGAATAACCTTTGTGATCACTTGCTGGAATCTTTTTACTAGTATGTTATTTAATATTTTTGCATCTATTTTCATTAAAGAGATTGGCTTGTAATTTTCTTTCTGTTTTTGACCTAACTGGCTTTGGCATTGGTACCATATTTATGTCATAAAAGGAATTTGGTAGAACTCCTTCTTTGCTTATTGTGTCAAATAGTTTGTATAGTATTAGGATTAATTGTTCTTTGAATGTTTAATAGAATTCACTTGTGAATCCATCTGGTCCTGGGGATTTTTTCTTAGGGAGTTTTTGATGGCTTGTTCAATTTTTTTTCCCGGATCTTGAATTATTTAAGTATTCTATTTCTTCTGCTGTTATTCTAGGCAATTTATAGTTTTGTAAATATTCATTCATATCACCTAGATTTCTGTATTTATTGCCATATAATTGGGCAAAATAGTTTTTAATGATTGCCTTAATTTCCTCTTCATTAGAGGTGAGGTTTCCATCTTCATCTTTGATACTATTAATTTGGTTTTCTTCTTTCCTCTTTTTATTAGATTGATCAGTACTTTGTCAATTTTATTTGTTTTTTCAAAGAACCAGCTTCTAGTCTTATTTATGTATTCAAACATTATGTTGCTTTCAATTTTATTAATTTCTCCTTTAATTTTTAGGATCTCTAATTTAGTTTTCATCTGGGGATTTTTAATTTGTTTGCTTTCCAGTTTTTTAAGTTGCATTCCCAATTCATTAACCTCTGCTCTCCCTAGTTTGTTAATATACGCACTCAAGGATATAAATTTTCCCCTGAGTATTGCTTTGGCTGCATCCCATAGATTTTGGTAGGATGTCTCATCATTGTCATTCTCTTCAATGAATTTATTAATTGTCTTTATGGTTTGTTCTTTAACTGATTGATTTTGGAGAATCATATTTAATTTCCAATGAAATCTTGATTTACCTATCCATGTACCCTTACTAATTATTATTTTTATTGCATTATGATCTTAAAAGTTTGCATTTATTATTTCTGCTCTTTAGCATTTGTCTGCCATGTTTCTATGCCCTAGTACATGGTCAGTCTTTGTGAATGTGCCATATGCTGCTGAAAAGAAGGTGTATTCTTTTTTGACCCTATTTATTTTTCTCCACATATCTGTTAACTCTAATTTTTTTAAGATTTCATTCACATCTCTTACCTCTTTCTTATTTATTTTTTAATTCCATTTATCTAGATATGAAAGAGGAAGTTTCAGGTCTCCTACTATTATAGTTCTATTATCTACTTCCTCTTTGAGCTCCACCAATTTCTCCTTTAAAAATTTGGGTGCTATACCATTTGGTGCATACATGCTGATTATTAATATTTCCTCGTTGTCTATACTGCCTTTTATGAGGATGTAATTACTTTCTCCATCTCTTTTAATCAGATATTTTTTTACATTGGAGGTGTCAGATATCATCATGATTGCAACTCCTGCCTTCTTTTTCTCAGTTGAAGCCCAATAGATTTTGCTCCAGCCTTTTACTTTTAGCCTGTGTGTGTCTATCTGCCTCATGTGTGTTTCTTGTAGACAATATATGGTAGGATTTTGGTCTTTAATCCACTCTGCTATTTGCTTCTGTTTTATGGGCGAGTTCATCCCATTCACATTCCGAGTTATGATTGTCATTTGTGTATTTTTTAATTCCTCTCCCTATTCTGCCCTTTCTTCTTTTACTATTTCCTTTTAAACCAGTGGTTTGCTTTTAATAGACCCACCTATCCCTACCCTAAGTTTACTTCCCCTTCTGACCCCTCCCTTCCCATATCCCTCTTTTTGTTTTTAGGGTCTTTTAAATTCCTTCCCCCCTCTCTTTCCTTCCCTTTTTGAACTCCCCAACCCACTACACCACTTTGATTTTCCTCTTCTGAATTTCCCCATAGGGTAAGATAGAATTTGATATCCCAATGTATCTAGTTGCTCTTCCTTCTCAGAGTTGATTCCACTGAGAATAAGGTTTAAGCATTACCTATTAACACTTTCTTCCTCTCCTTCTTATAATATTATTCATCCCCTCCTCTTCCCATGCGCCTCTGTGTGGTATAGATTATCCTATTTTTCTCATTCCTTCAACTTTCTTTTGGTGCCATCTTCTATTCCCCTCCCTTTTCTTTTTTTGCATATCATCTTAGACCATTTAGTACCCCAACGTCTACCTATGAATAATTCTTCTAATTACTATAATAGAGAATACAATTTTGAGAGTTGCACATGCCATTTTTCCATAAAGGTATACAAGTAATTTGTTCTTATATAAGCTTTTAAAGAAGCAAATTAAAAGAATTTTTTCTTTCCCCCTCTCTTTTTTATTTACCTTTTCATGTGTCTCTTGATTTTTGTGGTTGGATATCAAGCTTTCCTCTTAATTCTGGTCTTTTCTTTACAAATATTTGGACATCTTCAATTGTTGAATGCCAATACTTTCCCCTGAAAGTATATAGTCAGTTATGATGAGTAGGTGATCCTTGATTGTAAACCCAGTTCCTTTGCCTTGCTTAATATGGTATTCCAAGTCTTGTGGTCTTTTAGTGTGGAGGCTGTCAGATCCCGTGTAATCCTGATTGGTGGTCCTTGAAAGATGAATTTTCTCTTTCTGACTGCTTGTAGAATTTTCTCCTTAGCTTAGAAGATTTTAAATTTGGCAATTATATTCCTGGGGGTTGTCTTTTGAGGATTTAGTGTAGAGGATTCTTTCAATGTCTGTTTTGCCCTCTTGTTTAATAACATCAGGGCAGTTTTCTTGGATAAATTCTTGTAGTATGATATCCAGATTCCTGCTGATTTCTGGGTTTTCAGAAAGACAAATGATTCTCAAATTTTCTCTTCTAGATCTGTTTTTAAGGCCATTAATTTTCTCAGTGTGATAGTTCATGTTTCCTTCTATTTTGTCAGGTTTTTTTTTTACTTTGCTTTATTAATTTTTGCTGTCTCGCAAGATCATTGACTTCTACTTTCCCAATTCTAGTCTTTCAAGACTGATTTTCTGCTATAATATTTTGATTTTCCTTTTCTGTTTTGTCTATCCTGCTTTTCATGGCCTCTAGCAGGTCATTTCTGGTCTTCAATTTGATTATAATTTCATTTGATTTCTGGACCTCAATATCCAAGTGTGAAATTTTGTCTTTTAAACTGCTATTTTCTTTTTAAGCTATTTCCCACTTTTCTTGACAAATCTCTTCCACCTTTCTCATGATTGCAGACTTGAACTCTTCAGGAGCTTGTGACCAATTTCCATTTTGGGGGAAAGTTTGGATGTATTTACCTGTTTGTCCTCTTCTGCTGTCCCCTCTGTGTTCTGTATTTTTTCTCTGTAAAAATTATCCAAAGTTAGTGCCTTTTTCTTATCCTTTCTGGTGGTCATTTCCTGGGTATTGCTCACTATGACTATGCTGATTTTCCTTCTCAGCCAAAAGTCAGATGGAAAAGGGTAGGCTCTCTGTGTATGGAGTTATGGAGCAGTTTTTGCCTTAGGCTACTTTTCTTTTTTTCTCTGAAATCCTTATCTTCCATGTTGGAGTCAATACTGTATATTGGCTCCAAGGCAGATAAGTGGTAAGGGTAGGCAAGGGGGGTCAAGTGACTTGCCCAGGGTCACACAGCTAGGAAGTGGCTGAGGTAATATTTGAACCTAGGACCTCCTGTCTCCAGCCCTGGCTCTCAATCTACTGAGCTACCCAGCTGCCCCCACTTAGGCTACTTTTCAAGTAGTCTCCATGATGCTTCTGTCTGCTGCCCCACTTTGCTCTATCTCTGTGCCCAAGGTCTGCACTCTTTAACCTCCTGGGGTCTCAGTTCTAGCTGCTTTCAGTGGTAGGTCTCTGGTACTCTTAGTCAGCTGCCAAGACCCTAGATATTGCAGCAAGCTCACTATAATTCTGGTGCTCTGGCTCTGGCTCTGGCACTGTAAGTAGAGTGGGGGAGGCTTGATTAGATCACAATTTGGTGGGAGCTATTTCATCCCCTTATAGCATGGAAATGCCCAAATCCATGTACCTTTGATGTTGTACCCTATTGTGAAGTCTCTTCATTCATCTGGATTTTTTTTGTCTTTTTGGGGTATCATATATTGGTCAGTGGTGAGGAAAGTAAGCTTCTAGCTATTACTCTGCAGCCATCTTCTGGGTTTTTCTTTTCTTGAAAGTTGTTTCACTCTGTCTCCTTATTGGCTTTTTCATTCCTGTATTCATTTGGCTCTATTTTAATCTTTGTCAGAGAGGTTTCTCATAATGGCACAGAGGTACTCTGGATTACTCTGCCATGTTGGCTCCACCCCGCCCCCCAACGTCCTTTAGAGAGAAAAACCAATTGTATCAAAATACAGTTATCAAAATATTTTTTTAAAAACAGATTCATAAACCCTAGCTTAGAAACTTCTGAGTTAATATACCTCCTCATTTTATGAATGAGAAACTTGGAGGGGTTAAGAGAACACTGGTAGTGAGTGACAAAGCTAGAATTTGAACCCAAGTCTTCTAACTCTAATAACATTAATAATAGCTAACATTTTGGGTTTGTACCCCAAAGAGATCATAAATAAACAGACTTGTACGAAAATGTTTATAGCTGCACTTTTTGTGGTGGCAAAAACCTGGAAAAGGAGGGTATGTCCTTCAATTGGGGAATGGCTGAACAAATTGTGGTATATGCTGGTGATGGAATACTATTGTGCTAAAAGGAATAATAAACTAGAGGAGTTCCAGGTGAACTGGAAAGACCTCCAGGAACTGATGCAGAGCGATAGGAGCAGAGCCAGAAGAACATTGTACACAGAGACTGATATACTATGGTAAAATCGAATGCAATGGACTTCTGTACCAGCAGCAATGCAATGGCCCAGGGAAATTCTGAGGGATTTATGGTAATGAACACTACCCACATTCAGAGGAAGGACTGCAGGAGAGGAAACATATAAGAAAAACAACTGCTTGAACACATGGGTCAGGGTGGACATGATTGGGGATGTAGACTCAAAACTACCACACCAATGCAACTATCAACAATTTGGAAATAGGTCTTGATCAAGGACACATGACAAAACCAGTGGAAATGTGCGTTGGCCATGGGTGGGGGGACTGAGGGGGGTGAAGGGGAAAGCAGGAGCATGAATCATGTAACCATGTTAAAAATGAATATTAATAAATGTTTAAATTTTTAAAAAAGGAAAAAAAAGAATAGCTAACATTTATATCTTGCTTGCTTTGTTCCAGGCACTATGCTAAATACTTTACATTATCTCAGTTAATCCTCATAATTCTGGGAGGCGGGTACAATTAGTATTCCTATTTTTCTGATGAGGAAATTGAGGCAGAGGTTAAGTGATGTGCCCAGAATCATACAGGATCTAAATCCAGCACTTTTTTCACTGTATCATATATCCCAAAGTGCCTTCTGAATATTCAAAGTCAGATTAAATTATAGTCTATTTTTGTGGTAAGTGAATTTTTATCAAAGTGTATCTTCAATTAAGATGTAATTTACCAATGTCCCTGTAAATGCAAAGGGACACACTGAGGTTAGGTTGAACAGCAACCAAACTGTTTGGGGCTTATACTGACAGTGGTCATTATGGAAAGTGGTTATTCTTTCCCTTTTTGCCTATTGAATTATTACCCCTCTCTTAAAATCTATCTCAAATTCCATATTACAGTAAGTACATAGTTTCATATCTTCCTTAATAAGCCAGAGAATCTGTGTCCACTTTTCCATATGGGATTCATGTACCATTTTCTTTTAAAAACAAGTTGCAATATTGTAGAAAGAACACTGGATTTGGAGTCCCAGCACTTGAGATCAAGTCCAACTCTGTGACTTACTACCTGTGTGGTCTTGTATAAATCATTTAACCTCTCTGGGTCCTTAGTTTCATCAAATGCAAAGTTTAATTAAATGGCTTAACTAAGGATTCCTTCTAACTCTAAAATTTTAATCCCATAGCTAAAGTGAAAATTTTCCCTACAACCAGTGTATCTTATACCAGGGTTTTAGGCCTTCTGTAAGGTTAGAAACTGTCCCTTATTGAAATCTTCTGTTTTATAGTACCCAGCACAACAATCCAGACATAACCAATAATCCTTGTCTAGCATTTATGAAATCCCCTAAGGTATGCACAATGTTTAAGCCCTAGTATCTCATTTGATTCTCATATTAACCCTATGTGGCAGGTGCAATTCTTATTCTCATTTTACAGATGAGGATATAGAGGTTGAGGGAGGTTAAGTGATTTCATACAACTAAGAAATATCTAAGCCATAATTTGAAGTTAGGTCTTCTTGATTTCCAGGTCAGCCCTCTATTTGCTATGTCACCTAGCTACCAGTGAACACTTAACAAATAGTAAGTGAACAATTTTTCAGCATCTTCTTTCTTCTTTGAATCATCCAAGATATGTTCCTTTCTTTACCTCTGCCTTTCACCACTCACAACTCAGATAATTCTACCTCAGGCAATCTCAGATTTGTACATATACATCTTCTTTAACACCTTCCAGTTTTCTTTCTTTAGACCAATTTTTATCCAATTATCTTGGGAAAATCTTCCTTTCTCCTTCCTTTAAGTTGGTTTGTGACCTAAGAAATTATCAGAATATCTAATAACTTATGCAGTGAAAACACTGTTGGTAAGACAGAGGAGAGATCAAAAGGTATAAAGTGGGGAGGAAGCAAAAGGAGGAAGGAAATAGGCAGGATTAATATTAATGTTCCAAAGAGCCAGTGACTAGTGTAATGTGGGTAATTTGAGGAAAGGTGTTTGGGATAAGGGAATTGAAAGGAGGATTTTGGAGGCTTGCTAAGTGGGTAATCTCGGTTACAGGTAGGCTGGGATTAAAGGAGATTCAGGGTATAATAGGACTGAAGTCAGGAGTATAACACAGAAGGAAAACAGAGATCTTTTAGGGAGAAGAGAAATTAAACTAAACAGAAAAACACAGCAGGCTTACAGACTGGGACTTAGGCTCAAACACAAGCTGAGGGAAATAGACTAGACTGAAATTAACAAACAGGCTTTAGTTAATTTCACAGGAAGGGACCTGTTTTGAAGTAACACCTTCCTTCAAGATGGATGCCCAGCTTCCCTCTAAGCTCAGAGTATGTTGTTTCTTTCCCTTTTCGTCCCTCTTGATAACTAACAGACAAATTACACTAATAGGGCTGTTGAAACACAAAAGGGTTTATTTTGTTTGAAGGATGTTTGTTAGGAAGGTGGATCAAAGGAAAACCCTATCAGTTGTCTCAGGAACCTCAGGTGGGGGAAGGGAAACAAAGATGGAGTCTGAGTAAGGACCTGCCTTTAAACTCAGCTTTACAAAATGCTATTGCTATCTAAAGGGAATAAATGATGACTGACTAACTATAACTAATGCTGGCAATTAGGTACCCTTCATAGATTTAACTCCTCTCTAATTACTCTCCTTATTAATTCCACAGATATATATATAAGGTAAGGGAGGGAAGGCAGGGATGGTATTAGGAAAGGAAGATATAAAGAGTTTATCTAAAATAATAATTTCTTAAGCAAATATATCAAAGCTAGGCTAAATTTCAATATTAAAGTTAGGTAATCAAAGCAGCTCGGCTGATTCACAACCTCCCTCCATGGAAGATCCAGTCAACTGCCTCTTCCTCAAGATTCCAAACCCCTAACAGCTTTTGGAACTCCGCCAAAGCTAGAAAAAACTATATCACCCCAATTCTGTATACTACACTAGGGAGGTAGCTGCCTATTCATTATATATATTTTAATAGAGAATTTAGGTATGCTACCTTTACTTGCTCTCATGTATTAAAGGAGCTAGCCCTTTGGGACAGGAGGACTAAAAACCAAAGCCTTTCAAAGTATCCCAGGACTTCTACAGTTTCATTTTCTTCTAATTAAATCTACTTTTTCCTCAAATAAGAGGCAAACTTCCAAGAGCATAGAGAGCTGGCATCAAATCAGACAGACCTAGTTCAAGTCCTGCTTCTGACATTTACTTACTATGTGACTCTGGGCAAGTCATTTAAACTCCCCATTTCTTAAAGAGGTCTTAGAGACTCTAAATTATAGAAGAAGTATTGACATGTACTAGTGAGCATTTTCTTATCTGAAAGTTCCTTAAATCATTGAAATCATAAGTCTAATCCCCTTTTCTTTTCATAATAAACTTTATAAAAATGTCTTAAGTTTGGCTATGTTTTGTTTTAATTACCAATTAACAGAAAATGTTCATTGTCTTCAATTTTTTGTTGCAAATATGTAGTATTTCATCTGATATATGACTTCGATAAAGTTTTGTGGGTTAGCCCAGGAATCTAACGGAGAAACTATCATTTATGACATAATTTCTATAGGAAAATATATTCTGACATCCAATCAAATTACAAATGAATTGTGATTAAATGAATGTTTATAATTTGAGGGAATATTTCAGGGCAGAGAGACATGGTACTTCTCAGATAATATCAAGCAGGTAGTTGCCTATTCTACCCATATGAAAGACCAGACAGTCCTGAGAATCAAGGGCTGACTATGGACTTCCCTCTCTTTCCTGATTCTCTTGTCCCATAATAAACACAGGTGTTTCCTCTACATGGATTGATTTTTAATCACCTCAGTAAACACAATGTATACTCACTCCATCCTGGTTCCTGGTGATGATATTATATCTTCAATCCTTGCCAGCTCCTCCAGCCATGAAAGGTGACACACAGATTCTGTGTATTCCTACTAAATTTGGTTTACAATTTGATTTCCAAAGGATTATGGGCATGGACTTTTCTAATTGTAAAAGTATGTTCTCAGTTAAATTTGACTTTTAAAAGTCTGTTTAGGGCTTTTGTCTAGATGGACAAGAAAATGACCTAGACGTCCTGTCATTTTAATCATTCTCTTGGCTCTTTCTGCCTGTCTCTCCCAATATCTTTCTCTAACTCTATGTTACTGTTCCTCTCTGTATCTCTGTTCTCTTCTCTGACTTCTTACCTCTATCCTTCTCCCGCTTCTCTATTTGACAAATACAAATTCAGTTTCAGTGGCTTCTATAAAACTTGCCAAATTCAAATCCTCATCTTTCTGGATCCCCCCCAAAAAACAATCCATATCCCAGATATGCTCGTTTCCTTTCAGAAAAGGGTATATGACGTATCTGATGCTTCAGTTTGCCTAAATTTCAGGAAAGGGGAATGACTTCCTTAAATATGTGTCCATTGAGTTAGGGTCAGGGTAACTTTTAGGTACTCTTAATATTTACAGTGTAAATGAATGCAAGATGACTCTTAAGTTCATATGAATAATCACCTGGTTGTCCCACTGAAAGGGATGCTCTTAGAAATATTTATGAGACTGGCTGAGAAAACATGTGTGACTTATCTGAAAGTGAATTAGCAAAGTTGGGGCATTTTTGTTTCAGTGGAAAATAGAAGGAAAAGCCTTGGGGAATTGGCTCGTGGTGCTACAGTGAAAAGGATAAAATCAAACATTCTTATCCCTTTTGCTGCTTTTCAAAGTCTAGGGGGCCAGTCAAAGGTCAGAGATCATGGGCTCCAAGGGTGGCAAAGCATGCTATAATCTCTCCTCAATCAAAGAGGAATGTGCACTCACTATCTTATTCTGGAACATCTATCCTCTCTTCTCCGTGGAAGCCAAATCTGTGTTAGCTTAGGATTCACAAAGGATGTGATCACATTATCTGCTCCTGGGGTATATACAAGCTGTGAGTAACCAGGTTCTTCTTGAGAAAGCAAGGCATTTATGCAAGATATGACCATCTTCATTTCCAGGCATCGATGTCTTTATCCAGATATCTTGAAGGATGACCTTAATAGCAAATTCAATTGGGGATATAGCCGCAAGAGACCCTGCCTGACTCAAGTCCCACTGCTTCACCCAACACTAATGTGCCAACTCCATTAAAGGGGCGCACCTAAGTCAAACACAGTGGTGACATCCCTGTCTGTTACATTTCTTAATCCTATTTTTCCATTTAATCTGCATAATACTGTCCTGTTTTGACCAAATCTTGAGAGCCTCTGATGACAGATGATATTTCAGCTCTATCTGGAGAGTAAATGGTTCTGTGTTAATTCTATTCCCTGAAAGCTATCTTTTCCCTGCTACTACCACTTCCCTCCCCTGAAGAGAAGTCCATTTGTGAACTGTACCACATTTTGGTCTGTGGACATCTGTCTGTCATATTCCATTTACAGTTCATGAGTTGAGCTGGAATCTCAGAGTTCATTACTGTAACTTCACTGGGTATATTAATTTCTTTCAGTGGAGTTCTCTGTTTCAATTTGACCAGAGTCCTTAAGCTAAAGGAAAAAGCAGTTCAACAAAGAAAAAAATGCTCCTGTGCTCTAGTTTGGTTCTGGTCCAAGGACTCTAGACTTCTCTTTGTTTCTCTAAACGTTGCCTTAGAGTAGACACAGAAATAAATGCTTATATAATTGGAATATAGAAAATAAAATATAAAAGTCATTGCAGTATGAATAGGTTCATAAAATTGTGCTGGGGTGTGTGTGTGTGTGGGTGTATCTTCGGTATTGTTTGAGGTTTCTGAAAAAAGTTAACATCTGAGTTCAGTGTAGGTTTCAGGAAACTAGTTTCTTCAGGCTTAGGGTTCTTGATGCATCTCAAACTCTGGAGATGAATTCAGTCACTGCAAAAAGACATTTTCAAGAAATAAAATACATATTTCTGAACATAATGATAATATGCAACAATTGGAGGCTTCCCATAGGATCAAGTATATGGTTATCCATTGAGGTAGTTTGATTGAATGTAAGCTCCTCAAGGGCAGGTATGCTCTTGCTTTCTGTTTTTATACCTCCTGGAACTTAGCACAGTGCCTGGAACATATTAAGTGTTTAATAAATCCTTTTTTCACAATCATTCATTCATTCACTCATTCATTCGTGTGATACTTTTATCTTGGTCAAATCACTTCTGCAGCATTGTTTCTGGTTCAAGTTATCCTATTTTCAGAAAGACATTGACATTGGTTGAGCCAAACTGGTTTCCTTTCTATTCTTCACACATGACATACCCCAATCTCCATCTCCATGTCTGGAACAGCTGTTCCCCATGTTTGGAATGTACTCCCCCCTCACTTCTGCCTCTTGGGATTTTGGGTTTCCTTTAAGATTCTGTTCAAGTACAATTGTCTTTATGAGTTTTTTTCTTCATTTCCCCAGCAGACAATATCTTGTTTCTTTCCATTATGGACTTTACATCTGATAGAGCAGTGAACCTAGGGCAGGAAGACCAGTACAAATAGTGTCTCAGTTTTCTTAGCTGTAAAATGAGGATAATGACAGGACCTTCATCTGAGGATTATTGTGAGGATCAAATGCTATAATATTTGGAAAGGACTTAGCACAGTGCCTGTCACCTAGTAGATGCAATATACATGCTAAATCTCTTCCTCTTTTGAATATACCTATGCATGAACTTGTCTTTTCTTTTATAAAATATAGCTCCTTGAGATCAGAGATTGTTTTGCTTCTGTCTTTTTCATCTCAGATCTAACTTAGTACACTATGAGCAGTTAATAGATGCTTGTTGATTGAGTAGAAAACTGCTCTGTCTAAAAGAGCACATCTGGGATGGTGGTGGACATGGTGCTTTATAAGGAGTAGTTGAAGGATTTTGATATGTTTATCTTGGAGGAAATAAGGTTTACTGGGGTAATTGGGGTGAGGAAATGAAAGATATTTTAAAGTATATGAAGAGTTGTCCTGTGAAAGACATTATATGTCTCAACTGACCAAGAATTGGAGGATAGGAATGGGAAGAGGAACAGGCATCTATTAAGTGCTTACTATGTTTCAGACACTGTGCCTGGATCATTTACAAATATTATGTCATTTGATCCCAAGAAGACAGAATAAGGAGCAATGGGTAGAAGATTCAAAGGCAGATTTCAGCTTTGTAGGAGAAAAATCTTTCTAACAACAAGTAGTCCAAAACTGGAATAGTTTCCCTCATGAGTTAGTGAGTTTCCTACCATTGAAGGTTTCTGAATGGAGTTTAGATAAATGCTTGTCAAGAATGTTGAAAAGGAGATTGATATGTAGGTATAGGCTGTCTAGACATCCTCTAAAAGTCCCTTCCAGCTCTGAGATTATGTGATTCTTCTATCTTACATTCAAAGTTGGAAGGGAGTTTAGCAATTATTTAGTCCAACTAACTTTATAGGTGAGGAAACTGAAGCCCTGAGACAATAATTTTTCTAAGGTATGTAATAAGGGGATTTAGGCAGGGATGTAATAAGGGGATTAAGCAAGAGGGTAATAGCTGGTTGTAATATGTGAATAGGCTAGAGGTAATAGGGAGATTAAGGCAAGGTAAGGTTGCAATAGGGATAAGGCAGGTAAAGGACTAAAGGTAATGTGAATAGGGATAAAGCACTATGGATAGGGGTTTGTGGATCCCTAAGGCAGTATATAGATAACAAAGATACAATGGTGAAGGTGGTAGATTGAGGTGGTAGGAGAAGTAAGGGAATGACTAAGTTTAGGGAATATAAACATGGAGGTATAAAGAGTTGTAAGGGCAGACAGCTATAGCCTGAGAGACACAGACTGGGACACAGGTTTGACACAGAGACACTAAAGGGAAAGACTGAGCCCTTTAAGTAGGA
The DNA here is from genome assembly GCF_016433145.1 of Gracilinanus agilis. NCBI lineage: Eukaryota > Metazoa > Chordata > Mammalia > Didelphimorphia > Didelphidae > Gracilinanus > Gracilinanus agilis. The sequence continues at coordinate 292,789,151 of NC_058131.1, forward strand.
AGGGCACTCCTACAGACAAAGGTTAGGGCCAGCCAAGAATGGCTTGAAACTGACTAGAGGGCTTCTAGTCAGTTTCTCAGGTTCACAAAGGAATAGCTCAGAGGAAGTATTGAGATTACACTTCCTCCAAAATGGACACCTCCAATTCCCTTCATGACCCAAGAACAATGTTATTCCTTTCTCTCCTTCTCCCTCTCTCTTATCAATCAACTAATGAACTAGCCAAAGGTTTGATTAAATGACAAACAGGGTTTATTGATTTTTAGGGTTGATTGGAAGGGATGGAGGAGTACAAGGTAACTCTAACAGCCACCTAGGGAAAGTTTCAGGTGGGAGAGGGAGACAGGAATGTGAAACTGAGAAAGGACCTGCCTTAAACTCAGTTGTGAGAGGTTTTGTAGCCTATAGGATTAGGAAAGCTGGATACAATGATTTAAGAGATAATTTGTAACAAGGGTAAACCCTATTTGACTATAGGGAAACTATGTCTACCAAGTTTGAGAGCTAACCCCCAGATCCACCCTCCTTTCAAAACCCCAAGAAATTTAGGAAGGGAAAATGATGATTGGGAATAATGGAAGTTAGGGAAATCTAAAGGAAATAGTTAAACTAACAAATTTTTAGAGAAAAGCTGCAGAATATAGGCCAGGTCTAAAGAAGAGAGCTCAGTTGACCCTTCTACTCTCATCGAGTTCCCAGGGTCAACTGACTAACCTCAGGATTCTAAAACCTTTTCCAACTGTCAGAAACTCTCCAGTAAGGCTTTGCAGGGCTGATATGCACCCTATTTGAACTATAGGTCACATAATAAGTAGAGTTCGGATTTGAACTCAGGACCTATGACTCCACATCCAGAACTATCTCAGACATACTATGTTGTTCAAATTCACACTTAACTGTATCTCTAAAGAATAATTAAAAAGTTGAGCAGCACTGTGGGTGATGACTGGACTCAGAGACACTGGACTCAAATCCTAACTCTGGTACTTAATATCAACAGAATTTTAGGCTCGCTCGCTCTCCTGAACTATCCCAGGCCTCCATTTCCTTACCTGTAAAACACCTAAATAGCTTTCAAGATCTTTTTAGTTTTATGATCTTATGACATGCTCTGGGCTTTCAAAGTCCTGAAAATTAGGATGTCAGAGCTAAAGACTAGAAACTTAATGTTCATTTCCATGATCCTTATAAGTCTAGAACCAGAAGGGAATTTAATCATTATTCACTCCAATCCCCTCATGTTGGGGCAGCACAAGGGAAAATAAAGAATAGAAACTGGATCTAGAATTTCATTGGTATTGATAACTCCTTGGTGAAGTAACTCCTATTAATGGAAATCATCATCTTCTCTACCACTTAGTCTTGGAAAGTTATATAATGTGTTAAGACATTATGACTTGCTCAAAGTCACAGGGCCATTATGTGCCAGAGACAGTGTTAGAGCTCAGGTCTTGGCTTTGAGAGCAGCTCTCTATGCTTCATCTCAATCACTCATTTTAGAAATGTGGAAAACAAAGCCCAATGGGTATTTGATTTTTCCCCAAATCACAGAGTTACTAAGCATCAAAGGCAAAATTAGAATCCAAATCCTCCAGAGATCTCCAGAGCCAGTGCTCTTTGCTCTGTCTACTTAATTTTACAGGAGAGAGGATTAAAGACATGGAAAGGGGTAATGACTTTTCCAAGGTCAGATTGCAAGTTAAATTAATGGCAAGAGCTAAAATTTGACCCAAGCCTCTGATTCCCCCTTCCCTATAGACAAAAATAGGTCAATATCTTAATGATAGATTAACACATTCAGGAAAATAAAAGGGTGATTCCTGGGGCCTCATTTCTTTTCCTTGATTCCTTTCTTTATATGAATGTGGATGTAGTTTTCCAGACACTTTTTAGGTAAGCAAGAAACTGCTCCTGGATGTGATGGATCTGAGGGAGGGTGTCCCTTGCTTAGGGAACAAGCCACTGGGAATAAACAAATGGCTTTCCTCTTGTGCCACCAAATATTTGATCTTCTATTTATTTACATTCCTTGACTGGGGGTAGGTTTGGGGATGAGGAGAGGGGGACTCTATGTCAAATCCTGCCTGTGGCTTTCTTCCTGTTAATATATTAGAGCTGGCCAGGGTTTCTGTGACATCAGCAGGAATTAATGCATAAACTTGGGAGACAATGGTTGAGGAAACAGGGCCCTTTGATGTGAGGGCTAATGACTCCCAAATGGGAAGCACTGATATATAGCCAAACTAGGGGTGAAAGAGGGGTTGACTAGAAATCGTATATACCCTTATCAAGATATCTACCTCATCCTTCCAAACTCTCCCTTTCTAGGGGTGTTTGAGCAGGTCTTGGGCCATATTGATCTAAGGATCCTGGGGTCTGGGCAAAGACCCTGACATCACCAGGCATAAGCTGGGTTCTATTTAGGATCATAGTATTTAGAGTTGGATGGGACCTTAGTCTTAGAAGCCGAAGCTATCATTTTATGCAGGATGAAATGGAGGCAAAAAGAAAGAAATTGTTTACCCTTGATTATATGAGTAATAAGTCAAATAATCAGAATTCAAACTTTTCCTGCTTCAAATTCTAGATTGGTCAGATAAAAGAAAGCTCTAACCAATTTAAATTGACCTCTTAACTTTAAGTTAAATAGAGGTCTGAGACAGACATTTATTCTAGTAAACAGAAGAAAGTAGGCTCAAGACAAATTGAATTCCTGTGGGGTTCTTCTTAGTTGTTCTTAGCTGTTCTGTGTTCCAAAAGAGCTCGGCCCCTGGCTGCAAAACTCTGTTTATGGAGCAAAGAGTCATATACATTTCAAACCTTGAGAACCAACAGATTCCTCTCCTTACAGAGAACAGCTAAAGACTTTCCCTAATCTGACACTGGGTGGAGAAGGATTCACAAAAAGAACCCTCACTTAATTTTGGGACTCTAATTTAAAGGACAGATGACAGATCTTACTTTCCCTCTTATGGAAAAAAGTAATACCCCAAGTGAACACTCTAGCTGAAATACAGAGTTGAAAGTAAGAGAAACTCTATGGTCCTATTACTTCAGTGAAGTAATCCATTTCAGTCACCATAAGACTAATGAGGATCACATTTTATATGAAAACAACAGAGAGCAGTACAATGAAATCCCAGAAGGCACTGATGGTCCTCCAAGGATGGATGTGTGAGTTGCTTCTCTGCATCTATTTCTATATGTGTACCCTTCCACATATGCACCTTAGTCATAGATTTCCTACATATACAATCTTACATGAGTGTGGCAAAGTGTGGTCATTCTGTCACTAAAAAATGTATGGTTATGATGGAATGGATCCAAAGTCTTTCCATGATGGGGAGATGTAATACTGTTACATTTCTTACTATGCTATCTCAAAATATAACTTTACTTTGAACTATGTATGTTCTCTAGCTGATGACTTATAAAAGTAGACATATCAGTAGGGTTATGGTTTTGAATAGATACCAACCTAAACTTATCTTAAACCTGGGGCACACATTGGATGGATCCCAACATGCCATGCTTTAAAATTTGCAAAGCATTTTACATATGTTAACTCATTTGGTTTTCACAACAACCAAGGAAGAATCCTAAGTAGTATGTATATGTGTATATGATCTGTAATACAAGGTGGCTAACAGAACCTTTTTGCTTCTGTAATTTCTAACGGTCACAAAAAGTCAGTTAAACATCTTAGAATCTTCAGAAAGTCAGTTAGAACCTAAAGCTATAAATAAAGATGAAGTTCCAACTGAAGGGGCTTTTGCCTTCTGGCTTTCGCTGTGACTGGAGGCTTTTGCTTTGGCTTAACCTGTTGGCTTTGGCCTAATTACTTTGGCCTTGGCCTGTGTTTATTTTGTCTTGGGGAAATTTGGACCTATCTCATTTCTCTGGACTTCTCCCTGATCTCCCATCTCCATCCCTCCCCTTCCCTGAATTTCCTTTGGGTCCTGGTGGAAGGGAGGGCTTGATGATTAGACATTGTGGGTTTAGTTTCTATAGGCTAGTAGAGTATCCTCAAATAAGTTACCCTTAGTTTTAATTATTTGATAAAGACTTTACTTAAAAGGCAGTCAAATCTTCCTGACTGGGAGAACCGGACTCTCTCAGTCTAAACCTCTCCGTGACCCATCCCCACCATCACCCCTCTCCCTAGCAGCAGTTAGAAAAACCTGAACCCCTCTCCCCTTCTGACTGACCCTGGTATTAGTACATCCCCTTGTTATCTATTCAAACCCTGTGGTGAATCATTGTGTCAAAAATTAAGACAAGGGCTCAAGGGGAAGGAATCATTTTCTTTTATTTCTTGAAAGAACTGGGGGCATCCATCTTGGCAGGAAGTACCTATCTCAAGACTTCTACCACCCATCAGTTTAACTGGCAGGGAGGGGCCCTCTCGACTCCTCCTTCAAGAGACTTGAGAAACTAACAAGAAAAACCCTCCAGCCAAATCTAAATATTTCTTACTGGCCATAGATTCCTCCCTGGATCCTCTGTCTCAAGCCTCTGAGAATAAACCTGTTTGAGCTGTTCTCTCCTACATACCCCATTTCCTTTACCTCCTATATACCCTCCCATTTACCTTCTTTCCTCCTCCAATCACCTTATATCCCCTTTATCCTTCCTCACACCCAAATTGCATTTGATCTATTCAGATTATTTACTTATCTCTTGATAAAAATACATACTACTTAGGATAATCAGATAAACACTAGGAATAGCACCTCGCCCTCATTTTAGGCACTTGGTGCCATATTACCTAAAATGTAATCATCTCTTTGAATTATTGATCACTCAGTCCTGTATTCTATTTCAAGACATGAATCCTCTGGCCAGGAAAAATATATAAAATCACTAACAGCTTAGTATGAATAAGTTTATGAAGTACTAAAAAAAGCTTATCATGTACCAATTACTGACCTTTGCCAGAGGAAAGAATGGTCAGCATGAAGTCATGGGAACTTTAGGGAACAAAGAACTGAGAGAAAGGAGCAGACTTTGGGAGGGGCCAACAAAGGACAAATAGTTCACTTCACAACTTTGCTGAAAGCCAGTTATTCTATATGAAATGGGACTCCAATAAACCATCTGTATGCCAAGATGTACCTTTGGTGCTTTAAGAAAACTAACTCATAAGAAGAGTTCTAAAAGTACAACATAGTTGGCAAAGCAAAAAGTCCTGGGAATTATGAGACTTGGGCTTGAATGTCACCTTTGACATGAATTTGTCCATAGCCATGCAGTCATGCCCCCTTCCCAGTTCCTTATTTTATAATTCATTCAATAGTTGTTTTTTTTAAAACACAGCAATATTTATTAAGTACTTAGTAAATGCAAAATGGTAAGAATGCTTTTGTTTTGCAATCACTCCTGTAATTCCATTTCTATAGAATAGTGATGTAAAAAGTTGTCTGAAAAAGATAAAATGTAATTAGGAAATATTTAACAAAATAAGTAAAAACACAATAGAATATAGATAATGTTAATATGTGGTTTGCTCTAAATGAATATGAACTGGTAGTGATCTTCATATGTGGTTAAGTTGTTCCTCTTTCATTTGAGTTTGATGCCACTGTGGAAGAGAATTTTCAAAGATGAAATTCCTTCTAGTAAGGCTAATTTACAACTTATAATCATCGACTATAAGAGCATTTAATCTGGGGTCTACAAATTTTATTTTAAAATATCCTTATAACTATTTCAATATAATTAGTCTCCTCCATTATCCTCTATGAACATTCTTCTGATTAGGCTTAAGTTTCACCAGAATGTCAAAGGAGCCCAGGTCACAAGAGGAAAGTTTAGAAATTGCCAAGGACTTGAACCCAGGTCTTCCTGCTCCTAGGTCAGTTCTAACTTTACTAGACCATGTATTAAATACACAAAAGAATGAATGAAATAGTCCCTGCCCTCACAGAGTTTACCTTCTACATTGGGAATTAGAAGAGTCAGAATATATTATGAATAACAAGAAAGTAAAAACCAAATAAATACAATAGGAAAAACATTCCTATAGAAGATAACCTTGGAGTTGTGCTTTGAAGGAAAGTAGGGATTCTATGAGAAAGAATCAAGAAAAGAATGAATTCTAGATGGGTACAGAAGCCATCAAAGGTTTCCTGAAGCCAACTCATATTTACACTGGATTGTTAAATTATCCATGTAAGCATCTACTTCTCAGAAATCACTACAAATCAAAGTTTAATTTATTGTTGTGTTCATTTTCTCTAATTAAGCAAGTCATAGAGAAAATGTGAATAAACTTTATAATGTGTCAAACTTTATTTGTTGAGAGAGCTAGTCGTTCAAAATTTATTGCATGCTGTTGGTGGAGATTGAATGTTATGCACAGATATCAGAGAATAGTTGGCAAGCCATTTTGATTAGAATGGAGAGTATATGAAAAGATATACTATTGTAGTAAACATGCTTTGGGCTCATTCTCTCAGATCAAGACCATTTATGTTTTTCCCTCAGGGATCTAGGGATAACCCAGAGTGTTGGGACATTTTTTCTATAATGTTGCTGACCCAAGCCTCAATTTCACATATATTTTAGGCACCAGTGACTAACATCTCAGGTCCTTAGCCAAATAATAAAAAAGTAGCTTTTACAAAGGAGTAGTTACTTCAAAAATATGAGAACAGAAGGGACAACATCCTTCCGCTTACCAATGTTGAAGTATACTCTTCTCTACATACTCTCAGTCTCAGAGGAAATAGAGTGGTCCTTAATGCATTGATCACACTAAATCCACATCCAAAAGTTGCATGGTTTCTGAATGAGTTCTTACCTCAGATTTTGTTGTCATTGTTGTTCATTCTTAATTTTTGAAAAGGAACAATGACACAACCTGGATGATCTTAGCATCTTCTATGTCGGCCAAGTTATAAGCTTTGCCTCATCTACTACGAGGCACAAAGATTACCAATTAATTCTCAGGGTATGGATGCTGGACTAGTTGAAAAATCTAGTATGAATTTGATTCTGAGGCTTCTGAACTCCCAATTGGCTCACTCTCCTGATTATGTTTTTTTACATTTTAATTTTTAGCTCCAAATTCTCTCTCTCCCTTTGCCTCTTCTCTCATCTGCCGAGAAGGCAAGAAATCCAGCATCCATTGTCCCCCTGAAGAGTCATGCAAAACACATTTCCACATTAGCTATAAAGCAAAAGAAAAAAAGCAAGAAAATATGCTTGGATTTATATTTAGAGTTAATCAGTTCTTTCTCTCTTGAAATGGTAAGCATTTTTTTTTCATCATGAGTCCTTTGGAATTTTGATGGACCATTGTATTTATCAGAGCTTTCACAGTTAATAGTTGTTATCCTGTAAAATGTTATTTTAATTCTGCTCACTTCATTCTGCATCAGCTCATAAAAGTCTTCCAAATCTGTTTTCTGAAACCATCCACTTTGCCATTTCTTACAGTACAATAATATTCCTTCCAATTATATTCCATAATTTGGTGAGGAATTCCCCATTTGGGGGTGATACCCTCCAGGCTCCAATTCTTTGCCATCACAAAAATAGCTACTATAACTATTTTTGTACATGAACCTTTTTCCTTCTTCTTTGATCTATTTGGGGTATAGACCTAGCAGCAGTATTTCTGGGTCAAAGAGCACCCAGAGCTTCATAGTCCTTAGATAGAATTCCAAATTTTTCTCCAAAATGGTTGGACAATGTCACAACTCAACAATCAATGCACTAGTGTGTCTATTTTTCTACATTCACTTTAGCATTTGTCATCTTTTTCTCTCATTTTAGACAATATTGATGGTATGAGGTGGTACTTTAGAGTGGTTTTAATTTGCATTTCTCTAATTATTAGTGATTTAAAGATAACTATTGATGATTTCTTCTCCTGAAAACTTTCCATATATATCTTTTGACTATTAATTGGTAAATTGTTCTTATTTGTATAAATTCATTCAGTTCCCTATATATTTGAAAAATGAAATCTTTATCAGAGAAATTTGCTGTAAATTCCCCCTATATATACTTTCCTTCTAATTTTGACTGAATTGGTTTTGTTTATGCAAAACATTTTAAATTTAAATAAAAATTTCCTATCTTACCTCCCATGATCCTCTTTAATCACTGGATCATGAACTCTTCCCTTATTCATAGATTTGACAAGTAATTTTTTTCCTATGCTATCCTAATTTGCTTGTAACATCAATTTAGATCTAAATCATATATCCATTTTGAGATTGTCTTGGTAAGTAGTAAGAGATGTCAATTTATACCCATCTGGTTTTCATAAGGCTTTCCAGTTTTCCCAGAGGTTTTTGTCAAATACTGACATCTTGTCCCAGTAGATTGTTTTCTTTACCTTGTTGTTTTTCTTTAATTTTAGATGAAAGAGATTGGAGATTATGACAAATTAAGATTGTTTTCATTGATTTTATAAAGCTCTATAAAATAATTATTTGTTGATTTGTTTGATATGGCACAGAATAATTTTTGTAGAATTATCATTGGCTCAGTCTACCCATAAGCAATAACTATTTCTCCAATTGTTTAGACCCATCTTAATTTGTATGAAATATTTTATAATTGTGTTCATATAGCCACTGTCTGTTGACATCCAAGTATCTTATACTGACTGCTATTATTATAAATGGGATTTCTCTATCTCTTTTTTTGTTGGAAATATATAAAAATGCTAATTACTTATGTGGGTTTATTTTATGTCTTGCTTTTTATATTGATTCTCTTGACCCTTTGAAACACAAGGTCATAATCTCCAATCTTTCATCTAAAACTAAAGAAAAACAACAAGGTAAAAGAAACAATGCCCCTATTCATGGGAACTTTTTGGATGGAGAGAAAGCCAGAGTCCTCTCCCCTTACGGAGTGGTCTCTCACTCAGTGTTTTCTAGAGAAGTAAGTGTAATTAGAAATCCAAAAAGTAAAAGTGGTCAAACTAAAAACTTTTTAAAGGCATTCCAAGTTTCACATCTATACCTGTAGCTATTCAAAAAAGCTTTTTACACATGGTTAGTAGACTGAAACCAGTGACATGACATTTTTATGTATTTCAAAGTCTCTTCAAAATATTTCTGTTACATGTCATCACATCTTTCTTATACAGAGAATAAATTAGAAAGAAAAGAGATTTGAGGCAGGGAGATCATTTAGGAAGCTATCATAATAGTCCTGGTAAAAGGTGATAAGGACTTGAACTAGATTAGATTCTGTGTGAGAGGAGGAGAAGGGATGGATGAGAAAGTTATAAAGAGAAAGAGAAATCGAATAGTAAAGGATGAATCCAAGTTTGCACACTGGTGGCATTAGCAATAGGTATTAGGGAAATTTGGCAAAGATTATTTTGGGGAAATTATAGTTCCCGTTTCTGCCACATTGAATTTCAGAAAACTACTGAGAATATAAGTGGAGATAATTTAGTAGGCAGTTGACAACATGGAACTGAAATTTAGAAGAGAAATTATGACCACTATATAGATCTGGGAATCATCTTCAAAGAGATAACTAAACTAATGGGAAGAAGGAGAACATTGAATGAGAGAGTTTACAGAAATATGAGAAAAGTGGCAAGGACAGAGACTTAGTTGTCTAAACTTAGAGAGTGGTAAGAAACCACTTGGAAATAGATAGACATGTAGGAAGAAAGCAAGAGAGATGAGTTTCACAGAAGCCATGGGTGGAGAAAGTGCCAAGTAGAGGAGATGATCAGCAGTCTCAGGAGCTACAGAGGAGATTAAGTAGAATTAGTAATGAGCAAAGATCATTGAATTTAGAGTTTAAGAAAGCCTTTTTCACTGTGGATGGAAGTTTTAGTAAAGTATTATAGTTTGAAGTCAGATCACTAGAAATTAAGGATTGAATGGGAGGTGGAGAAAGGGAGGCAAAAATACTATATATAATTCTTTTTAAAAGCTTGGCATTTGAAGAGGTCAAGAAGGTATAGGTGAATAGCTTGAAAGGATGTCAGGGTTAAGTGAGGATTTATAAGCATATGGGAGAATCTATAAAATGAAGGAGTTGGATGAGATGAAAACCGAAGTGTCAATCCCTAATCCAAATTTCCAGGAAGAAATGTCCTTTAATGCCCTAAGTAGAAAAGCCCTTTAATAATAGTATATATTGTCATGAAACTTAATAGTTCAGAAAGTGTTTATGTATATGATTCCACTGGATCTTTGAACCCACTCTGTAAAGTGAGTTAAAGAAGAATCCCTTCCTATTCTACATGTGAAGAAACTGAGGTTTAGAAAATTGAAGCAATTTATCCAAGGTCAACCAGGAAGTGAGTTCTGGGACTCCACTCCAACTCTAGTTTTCCTCCTCCATTCTATCAGGTTCCCCCTTCTCTTCCCTCCCCAAACTAGACTGCTGGAGTCTTTTCCAATGCTTGTTAGTTGGTTCCTTCTTCCTCTGGGCCTTTTAAAGATTAAGTTGAAATGTTTCCACAACTGTTCTCCATTAGCTCGACTCTGTAGTAGCTTAAGCAGCTCAGGCTGCCCAGAGTGATGATGGAAATGGAGAATGCTTTTATGATTTCAAAAGTTGTTTGGACCCAGGTTGGGTTTCACTCATAAATTTTCATACAATTTAAACAAAGACTAAAATTGTAATTATACCAATGAAATGGCATTTGTCTTTCAGAGTTTCAATGTATTTCTACACTAAAAAAAGGAAGGAAAAAACACTTTGGTCTAGAATATTCAGTTACTAAGAGATTCTGAAACATAGCAGGAAGAAAAACAGGCCTTCTGAGCTTGACATACTTGGGATCAGAAGGAAATGTAATATGCAATAGTGAAGTCTTTCTGATTTGTAAGGGAATCTGAATAACTGTTATGTTTCATTGCTAGTTCTCTCTAGTTTCAAAAGGCTTCCCGCAAGGAAGAAAAGTCCTTTTTTTAAAAAAGAATCGAGTATATCAAAAACTCCCCTATTGCCTTATAAACTATTCCCTGCCCATTTTATTCAAGTTTTGCGTAAATGCTGGGCGTTCTCCTATGATCTCTGATGTCAGGGACCCACCCTGGTGCGTAGAAATATCATCTGCAGAGGGGGTTGATTGTACTCCTGGCACCAGCATCTTATGCAATGCTGGCATGCCTCTTCTAAAGGAAATGGCTGTCTCTGAACAGTCCTGGCACACAACTGCAGCTTTCACTATCTCCCTTTAATTTGGAAGACTTTCCCAGTGGCAATAGTCAGAGTCCAAGAAAACTGGGAAATGACTTTTTCAAAGCATAAGAAGGAATATGAGACTCCCTACCTCCATCCCAAGTCTTATAGGAAAAGAAATACAGCAAAAACACTTTGGACTGATCACTTTTAGAGAAGCAAGTTGCAAATGAATGGAATTAATTCCAGCAGACCTCCTGGAATGGACCAGATCCTATTTGTCTCCTTTCTTCTATCAATGTTTATGTTCGAAATGTTTTCCGCTCCAATATTCTCTATTAAACACATATGCCTCCTCTTGGTCTTTCACTGAGGAAGTATTTTACAAAGAGAGAAGAGGAGGTCCCCTAAGGAAGGAAGAATCAGTTGGTTGCATGCTCTTTGGTGAAATGCCTTCTCTGCTGTAGGATAATTAATTATAATTACTGAAGGCTGATTCTTCCTAGTTTGACATGCAATCAGGTGCCAGACCTTGTAAAATCTACCTCCCCACACTGCCTCCAATATGTTGCCTTTTCTTCACTCACACCACCAACATCAAAATTCAGTAGCTCTGGCTAGACTATTTTAATAATTGGTCTCTGTTTCCAGGATATCTCTTTTCTAATACATCTTACACACAATTGCAAAGTTGATATTCCCAAAGCACTGGTCTCTTCATGATACTTCTCTGCTCAAGAAACTTTAGCAACTTCTATTGCTTGTAGAATATTGGTCCCAACCTCAGATAAAGTTGGGAAAAAAACATTCAAAGGAATCCCTGTGAGCTACATATTGACTTAGAAAACTATTATTTTTATATTAACAATATTAAAATTAACATAATGTAACATGAATAATATATTAACATATGTTAACAATATTAACATTATCTGTGGTACCATATTGTATTAATTTTTTAATATTTCCAAATTACACATTTTTTCTAAATAAATTTTTATTGATGTCTTCTGTTTCTTTTATCCCAAGTGTCCATCCTATTCCTGATCCCCCCAAATCATTCTATATTACAAATAGTATTTTTAAGAAAGGAAAAGAAAGGGGGAAGCTAGGTGGCTTGGATTGAGAACCAGGCACAGAAATGGGAAGTCCTGAGTTCAAAACTGGTCTCAGACACTTCCTAACTGTGTGACCCTGGGCAAATCACTAAACCCCCAGTTGCCTAGCCCTTACTGCTATTCTGCCTTAGAACCAATATACAATATTGATTCTAAGACAGAAGATAAGGGTTTAAAAAAAAAGAAAGGAAAAGAAATTCAGAAAAACAGACTGATATATCAAAAAAGTCCAAAAACACATAGAATGTGAAAACCCTTAATATCCATCTCCATGATGACATGGGTTAGCAGGAAAGTTTTATTAAACCTCTTCATTCAAATTCTCTTTGATATGTATAATTTTGTTACATTGACTTTTGATTTTTTGGTGTGCCATTGTTCTTTCAATCTACATCATGTAGTTACTGTGTATATTGTTTTCTTGGACCTGCATTTTTTACTCTGCATTAATTCATATAAATCTTTCCATGTTTATTTGTTCATCATACACATAATTTGTTATAACATTGTAATATTCCACTCTATTCATGTACCACAATTTGTTTACTCCCCAATTGATGGATATCTACTCTGTTTCTAATTCTTTAGTATTAAAAAATGTGCTGCTATAAATATTTTGTTGTATATGGAGCCTTTCTTCTTTGTTTCTTTTCTTTTCTTTTCTTTTTTTTTTTAAACCTTAATCTCTGTGCATCGACCTATAGGTGGAAAAGTGGTAAGGGTAGGCAATGAGGGTCAAGTGACTTGCCCAGGGTCACACAGCTGGGAAGTGTCTGAGGCCGGATCTGAACCTAGGACTTCCAGTCTCTAGGCATGGCTCTCAATCCACTGAGCTACCCAGCTGCCCCCATGAGCCTTTCTTCTTATAAATAACTTCCTTTAGGTTATAAACTTAGAGTCTCTGGTTCAAAGGATACAGAGATTTTAGTCACCTTTTGGGGTAATATTCTAAATTTTTTCCAAAATGGAAAATCTACCATTTCACAGCTCTACCCACAGCAATCCAGTAGAGTGCCATCAATCCACAACCCCTCCAACACTGCCAATTTTTCATCTTTTTTGCCAACTTGCAGAGTGTAAGTTGTTTTGATGTGTATTTCTCCAATTTTTAGTGATTTAGAGCATTCTTTCACATGTCTATGAATTCTTTTCAATTCTTTTGAGAACTATTTGTTCATATTATTTGACCCACATATCTATTGGAGAATGACCATAAAAACAACAATCATACATATATAAAATATACCTACATATTTAAGGAAGTTATACATATATGTGTGTATGTGATATCTTACCATATCTTGGATACCAAACCTTTATCAGAGAAATTCGATAATGAAGTTGTTTTTTTCCTATTTGACCACTCTTCTCCTTATCCTAGGTCCATCAATTTTCTGTGCGGAAGCTTTTCATGTCATGCAATCAAAGTTATCTATTTTACCTGTAATTCATATCTTATTTGGCTATGAATAATACATCTCCTATACATAGCTATGAGAGGTGTATGTTATGTTCCTCTTCAAATTTTTATAGCATGATCTTTAATATTAAAGCTGAATATCCAATTAAAATGCCTTCTAGAATATAGTCTAAATTGTTGGTCTAAGACTAATTTCTTCTAGACTCCTTTTTGGTTTTACTAACAGTTTTTGTAAATAAGGGTTTTTCCCCTAGGTAGTTTATGTTTTCGACTTTATTAAACACTGATAAGTTCTATTAGTTTTATTCTCTTTTGTCCAATCTGTTCCATTGATCTATCTAACTAATACCAGTTAGTCTTGATGACTCCAATTTTATAATATAGTTTGAAGTATGAAAGTGCTATTCTCTGTTCATTCCTATTTCTTTACATCATTTCCATTGATATTCTAGATTTTTTTTGTTTTTTAAATGTTTTGTCATTATTTTATGATGTTCTATAATTTATCCCATTAGTAATTTGATTGATATAGTGTAAATTAATGTTGGCATGTCATTTTTATTGCATTGGTATGACCTAGCCATGAACTCTGAATATTCCTCCAACTACTTAAGTTTTTTCTTTATTTAGGAAATACTTTGAATTTAAATATATATAAACAATCTAAATAATGTAAATATTATTTATATAAAATTTTAAAAGAGAAATTGAATCCACATAAGCTTCTTGTGTGCTTCATTAGGTTGATTTCCAAATATTTTATGCAATTTTAGCTTATTTGGAATAAAATTTTCCAGTTTTAATTCCTAATGATTGCTTTAATTTCCTCCTCATTTGTGGTGAGGTCACCCTTTTCATTTTTGATGCTGATTATTTCATTTTCTTCTTTTATTTTTTTATTCAAATTAACCAATTCTCCATCTATTCTGCTTTTTCATAGAACCAATTCCTAGTATTATTTATTAATTCAATAATTCTCTTTCTTAATCTCTCCTTTAATTTTTAGGGTTTCTATTTTACTCTTTAATTTGCATGTTCAATTTATCATCCTGCTTTTTCTCTATTTTTTTGAATAAACATTCGAGAATATAATTTTTCCTAAGTATTGCTTTGTCTGTGTCCCATAGATTTTAATATACTGTCTCCTCATTGTAATTTTCCTTAATGAAATTATTTATCTGTGATGTGTTCTTTGATTCACCTCTTTTTAAGCATTATTTTATTTAGTTTCCAGTTAATTTTTTATTTCTTTCCATTGACCCTTACTGATTATAATTTTTGTGTTATTATCTGAAAAGGATGTTTTTATTATTTCTCCATTTGGTTATGAAGTTTTTATGCCCTAAAATGTAGTCAGTTTTTGTGTAAGAGCCATGCACTGCTGAAAAGAAGGTATATTCCTTTCTATCTATCCCCATTCAATTTTCTCCACAGATCTATTAGTTTTAACTTTTCTAAAGTTTCATTATTTCCTTTACTTCTTTCTTGTTTATTTTTTGGTTTGATTTATTGAGATCTGAAAGGGGGAAGTTGAGGCTCCTGCCACTAGTATGTTTTTACTCCCTGTTTCCTCCTGAAATTCATTTAATTTCTCCTTTTAAAATTTGGAATGCTAATTTGTAAAAAATAGTGCAAATATCTTTAATATTCATATTATTTCATTGTCTATGGTACCTTTTATAAGGTGTAATTTCCTTCCATATCTCTTTTAATTAGATCTATTTTTGCTTAACCTTTGTCTCAGATCATGACTGCTACTCCTACTTTTTTTTTCCCTTTGGATGATGCACAATAAATTCTCTTCTAGCTCCTTACCTTTTCTTTGTGTGTGTCTCTCTTCCTCAAATGTGTTTCTTGTGAACAACATATGGTAGGATTCTGGTTTTAAATCAACTCTGCTATCTGTTTCAGTTTTATGGGTGAGTTCATCCCATTCACATTCACAGTTATGATTACCAACTATGTATTCTCCTCTATTATATTTTCCCTTTTTGATTCTGCTCTTTCTCCATTCACTCTGTCTCTCCTCATAGATGTTTTGCTTTCTGTCACTACCCTCTACTTCCCTCTACCTTCTATTACCACTACCCCCTTTTTTTATTCCACTCCTATTTCTCTACAAGGTAATATAGGATTCTATACCCAAAGAAGCACGGTTGTTATTCTCTCTGAGATAGTTACAATGAGAATAAGTTTTAAGCATTGCCTATCACCACTCTCATCTTCCCCTCCACCGTAATAATTTTTGTACTTGTTTAGGTGAAATAATCATCCTATTCCACCTCTCCCCTTTTCTCCCAGTGCAATTCTCTTTTTTACCTCTTGATTTTTTTATTTTCCATATTATATCATCTTAATGAGCTTACTCCCACACTCTCTATGTATACTCATTCTAACTGCTCTTACACTGATAAAAAATTATTAAGGATTACAAATATCAGCTTTCTATGTAGAAATACATACAGTTTGACCTCATTGAATCCCTTAAAACTACTATTTATTATTTACCTTTTTTAGGCTTCTCTTGATTCCTGTATGTGGACATAAAATTTTCTGTTAAATTTGGTCTTTTCATCAGGAATGGTCGGAAATCTTTTTTATTAAATGACTATTGTTTCTCTTCAAGGAATATACTCAGTTTTGCTGGATAGATAATTCTAGGTTGTAATTTTAGATGTTTTGCCTTTTGGAATATCAGGGCAGTTTTCTTTTATAATTTCTTGTATTATGAAGCCCAAGGTATTTTTGTTTGCTTGTTTGTTTTGTTTTGTTTGTTTGTTTTTTTATTGGGGATTTCAGGTAGTCCAATAATTCTTAAATTGTCTCTCCTGGATCTATTTTCCTGATGAGTTGTTTTTTTCAATTGGATATTTCATATTTTCCTCTTATTTTCATTCTTTTGATTTTGTTTTGCTTTCCTTGATGTCTCATGTGGTCATTAGCTTCTAGTTGCCCAATTCTAATTTTTGAGGAATTATTTTCTTTTTCTGCACTTTTGGACCTTGTTTCATTTGGGCAATTTTGCTGTTATTTTCATCTGATATTGCTTTCATTTCTCTTCCCCATTTTCCCTCTGACTCTCTTAACTGATTTTTAAAATACTTTTTGAGATCTTCCAGAGACTGAGACCAATTCATATTTTTTATTTGAAACTTTCCATATGTTTTCTTTGTTTTCACTGTGCCTTGGGTCTGTGCCTGGCTCTTCTTTGTCTCCATAAAAATTTCATATGATTAGATGTTTTTGTTTGTTTTTGAGGTTTGCTCATTTCCTCAGGCCTTTTCTTGACTTTCATTTTCACCTTAAAGTTGGGCTCTCTTGTCAGGGTAGAAAGGGCACTATCTTAAACTTCATTTTTTCCTTGTTGCTACCCTTAGCTCTATTTCTGTGTTTCTGTTAAGTTTCAGTTCTTTCAAGATGGTATGATAGCCTGTGGAGTGGGAGCTCTGAAAGCCATCTCTCACTGCTGATTCCATCACCCCCTGAAACTGCTGATGGCTTACAGAGCTCAGAACACTGTGAGCTACCTGTGCTGGTGCTCAAAGTCTAGCCTCAGGAGCTTTTGCTCTCACTCTGTCCCTATTCAGGTCAGGCACATTCTGGACTGAACTGTCTTCCTGGTGCTTGAAACTTTGCCTTGATTTTTGGTAAGGGCTAGCTCCCTGCATAGGTCTGGACTTACACAGACCAGGCATACCATGCAGACTGCCTAGCACTGATGTTCAAGTCCCCACTCCAAGTTTGGGCTGGGGCTCCTCACTTTGCTCTGGGCTTACAGAGATCAGGTATGCCATGTAGACTGCCTTACAATCATTTGGGCTGGTGCTTGGAAATTTATGCTGTGCTCATGGGGTTACACAGGTGTTGGTTTAGGGAGGGCCTCAGGGTTCTGGTCATTGCCTTGGGCTAAGGTTCAGAACCTGGTAAATTGGGGAGGGGAGCATGTTGGTGGATTGTACTGGTACTTCTTGGTGTAGTCTCCTGCTGGTTGTTCTCCCCTTTCACTCCAGTGAACCAGACACTCTGTGACTACCTTTAAAGTTGTTCTTTGCATGAAAGTTACTTCACTCCATCTCCTTGTTGGTTCTTTCACTCCAGAATTGTTTTGAGGTGTTATTTTATGATTGGTTAAAGAGAATTCTCATAGTGGTTCAAGCTCTCCCTGTTTCTGCTCTGCCCTCTTGGATTCTACTCTTCTCAATTCTCTTCTGATCCATTCAGGAACAGTGTGTTGTGGCTCCATGTTCCCCTTCAAATTCTGTAGGATGTTCTGTTTCAACAAGTGTTTTCTTTTCTTTTACAGTATTTATTCATAAATGCCTGAATTCATTTACTCTATCTGGAAACAATATTTCCTTTGGGTCTTAATGATTTCTCTTTTAATTTATAAGCTTATTTTCAAGATCTTTGAGACTCCTTCCTGGAGTCTAGTAATTTCAGTCTTTCCCCCCTTATTTCCCTTTATTATTCACTTTCTGAGTTCCTGATTCATTTCTCTCCAATGATGATATTCTTTAGAGCTAGACCTCAAAATGTCTCATCATCTTCCCACACTAGGTGATAAACACATGGTGTCATGATCAACCTCTGCTTCAAGTTACTTTGGGGTGGACAGAACTAACCCCAGTTGGATGCTGAGAACTTTCCAAATACATTCACTGTATCTTGTCCTTGTGCTGTTGTTTTTCTTGTAATAGGCAGTTTAAAGAACTACCATGCTAGTGGTACAGTTTCAATTTTTGTTGTTTGGAACACTCAGTGTCTAGAAAAGGGGATAAAGTTGGAGTTGATTGCTATGTGGTGTTGAGTTCTATTTTAAGTCCTGACAGTGTCCTTCCTCCTTCCCTCTATTCCTGGTTCTACTGAAGAAATCTTGTGTGACACAGAACACTGCTCACTGCAGTGCTAGCTGTGTGGGCCCAATAAACTTCCAAAATCTGAAGTATTGCAGAGGCATTAGCTCTCTGTCCTGTCCCAAAGAGTCTATAGCTGGGATTTCCACATGACTGGAAAGGGGGAGAAGAGACTAGGATATGGGGTTGGGTTTTGCTTTGAACCCTGGGGGGTCAGCTCGTATAGCCTCATGGTTGGTAGCATGCAATTTGGGCAAAGGTGCTAAGTGAGCTCAATATAGAAGTCAGTTCATAAGTTTGTTTGTTTTATCTTCTTTTGGATTCTGGATCTCTTAAATCATGAAGGCAACTGAAGTTTCTTTATCCTTTGCCAATAATTTCCTTATTGAAGTAATCTGAGAAGTCAAGAGGATCAGAAAGAAATGTCTAGTCCTCCATCTTGTTGATTACACTACCTGTAATTCTTCCCAATTAAATTTTAATCTGTTTAGGTCTCCACTCAGGAATGCCTCCATTGTGGCTGGGAGATATGAGTTTGATACCTCTGTTCTAGAATAAAACATAAATTCCTCTGTTTGGTCCTTAAGGTTTCTTTTCAATATGACCCCAATCTATTATCCCAAATTGGTTATATTTTACTTCCCTTGCCAGTTACACATATCAACCAAACTGGATTAGTTGCTATTCTCCATACACAATATTCCATCTCCTGCCTCCATGATTTTGTACACACTGTACACCCTGCCCAGAATATATTTCCTCCTACCCTCTGCCTGTTGGAATCCTTTGCTCCTTCCAAAGTTCAGCTAAACTACCACCTTCTGAACTGACCTTTTCTGTTGGATCAGTTAATCAATAAACATTTATTCAGCTCAGAAACATTTATTAAGCTCCTACTATGTGCCAAGCTTTGGGCTATGCACTTAGGATACAAAAAAGAGGCAAAATACAGTCCTTATTCTTAAGGAATTTACAATCTAATAGGGGAGACAATACACAAATATAGACAAAGAAAGTCATATACAGGATAAAAGGATAATTATCAGAGAGAAGGTACTAGAAATAAAACGCATTGGAAAGGTCTTTCTACAGAAGGTGGGATTTTAAGTGAGAATTAAAAGTCAAAGAGGAAAGGAGTCAGAGCAGGCCTGGAGCACAAAATAAAATGCCTGGAGCCTGGAATAGAGAGAGGGATCTCTAGCTTGAGATTTTCACATACCCTAAAATTTCCTTTGGGTTTACTTTGCATATACTTGTTTATCTGTGTACTTATTATATTCTCACCCCACTCTGAACTGCTTCACTTTTGTCTGCTTCTTCTCCCTCTAGCACAGTGCTTTACACAATTAATGCTTATTGAATTGAATCAAATAAATGTTCTAGCCTTCAACTATGAAGAAGATATTCCTGAGCCACCATAAATAAGACCTACATTTTGAGATGTGTTTCCACTAGTAGGGATGAGTTCATACTGAGCCATCTATAAGCTTTTTCCTGCTCCCACTTCAGTGTCATAACTTGAGCTTGATCCGTGACTGAAAAACATATAGTACAATTATCTAATTGATCCAAATAAAGGGCCTAATTTCAAGGGGAGCCAGAAGTCCTGTATTCTAGTCCTAAGACTAACTGTTGCTAGCTGTGTAATCTTCAGCAAGTCTTTTAACCTCCTTGAGCATTAATTTCTTCATCTCATAATTATTTTTTGAGGATTTAAAATTATTTTGTTTTACTGTCCCTCACTGAGCTCTCCTAATTCTAACTCCACCTGTCAGCATGAGATTGGGGCGCTTTCTATATTAGAAGAGGAAAAAACATAGTTATAAAGCAAAGATAGATAAAAAACACATGATCTATGTATTCAGGACCCAATATTCTTATTTATACCTGTAGTGGAAAGAGCACTGGGTTTAATCAGTTCAATTTTGGCTAAGATTATTTGATGCTCACCATATATAATACTTCATGGCTCTCATCATGAACAAATAATTCAGGATATATAAGCATGAAGGGTATGGGTAGCCAACAAGCATTTGACCTCTCTTAGTTTTTACTTTTGGATCATTTTCCCCACATATGTTTTGTCATCCCACCTATAACAATATTTAAACAAAAATAATCAACCATTAAGGTATATGTTGATCTAATTTTGAAGGTTTTATCAAATTCTTTGTATAATTTCTCTGTATGCATATCCTTTGCAATAAATGTTAGCAATTAGTTTGATTTATTTTCATGGTGGTACTTTTGAAAGTATTTATAATAACCTTATGAAGCAAAATGATTATATGTCCCATAAAATGATGCTTCTTTATTGATTTAGATAAACATTAAAACCAACTCTTTTATTTACCTCTTCAATGGGCATCTATGAGCTCCTTCCATTTAGTTGTAATTTATCTTCAAGTTTCACTTATAATAAGAATATTAGGATTAACACAATTCAGTAGAATGCTCTTAAACTGGTCAATGGCCCAGGTTTTCTTGGCCGCAACTTTACATGGAGACATTCATTTGCCTCTGATGAAAGGTGAGGGAATGACAGAATTCTTTTCTAGACTGGCATCATTATACTCACAAAGCAGCAAATGCTGAGGCTGCAACTAGATTTGCTAGCCCTTGGGTCCTTGGCATTCTCTGCATCTTTTGTGTCTCCTTTACTTGAGTTGATGAGTTTATGAGTTCTAAAGATTCAAAGGTCTTGGGAGGCCTGTGGTGATCCTGGAAGAGTAGTGGTGAATGACAGGGGAAGTTTCTGAATTGTAGACACTGGTCACCAACAGAAAGGTTGAGCCAAGTCTCATCTGTGTTACAAGAAGACAAATGTCATATGGTTAGACAGTATAACATCGAGGTTAAATATAAATTGCCTGGTAAGCAGTGCCAGAAAACTGCTTTTGGTTCTGCCAAAGCTTATGTGGTAATCACCCAACTGCTTCTCAGTGCTATTGACTTATATTTTAACTATATTATTAATATGAATTATGGTTCTTTTATCTCACTTTTTGGTTGTTTAGTAGTAGCTATTCTGCACCATACCCAATTCATATTGTACATTGAGTATATTTATTACTTTCTAATTTGGGGAAATCCATAGACTTATGAGCCATAATTAGGATTGTCTTTATGATGAGCAAGTGAGTGTGAAAAAGAGTCTCTTCTTACCAAAAGTAGGCTCCTCAGGACTGAACCTAGTCCATAAACAACAAAGACTGTGCACAAAATTAGAAAAGACAAGCCTCCTAGTAAATCAGCTGATTGACTTTTAGATTCTAGAGTTGCAATGGCCAAAGGAGTAATCAATTAGTGGCCAACTGGTGAGAGGGCTCCCTATACTTCTCTAGATTGGTCCTCAGAATGTAGGCATAGTCTAGGCAAGGATTTATTCAAAATATAGCTGAATCTACTATATTACTTGACTGGTACAACGTTCAAAAATTCAAAATGACCTCTATGGAAAAATGAGATATTAAAATAAAATTGTTGGATGTTATTATGATTGTTGTTTTTTACCATTTTGCTCTGATTACATTCCAAAGCCCCAACTGCCTTTCCCAACACCTCCTGGCCTAGAGTCACACTTTCTGGCAATGACTTATAATCCAAAGTGATCTTTCCCTCCTGTCCTATCTCTCTCCAACCCTTATCCTATAGCTCTGTTGAAAGATTAGCTGATAAACTATAAAATTCAAGGATATTCACAGACAACAAATCAAAGTTACTGTATTTACTTCAAAATGGGATAATCTGGAGACGGTCATAACACTTTCAGTGAATGGTGGGCATTACCATAGCAGTGCAGTAAAGGAATGTTTTATGACAAAGGAGTTTTCCTTGTCCTCACTAAATCACATGACTCAACCTACCAGTAAGGCTGGTCTTTAAGTATAAGGGAGCTTCCATATGCAAGGCTCCTAGTAGAGACAATGTGGTCTCAACTTCCAGTTCAATCAAAACTGTCCTTCTTTGCAAACCTTTTATGTCCTGAAATAATTCATCAATCTTTTGTGGATTAGGTTGTTATTTCAGGGGAACCAATAGCTAGTTATATCTTGGTTCTCTCTAACGTAAAATAGTTTTAAAGAGTGAAATAATACAAATGAGATGAAGCTTGTTACCCTTCCTCCATCCCAGAGATTTCCTGAGCATAACCTATGCCAATCATTAAGAAAGAGACATTATGTAGAACAGAGAGAGATTTCAAACTATTAGCTTGAAGATTCTTAGGTTTTAAAAATAAATGAAAATGAAAGCAAGTGTGCTATTGTTCCTATTCACTATAGTCCTGTTTCAAAGGCTAGGTACCTATGATTCTTCTTCCTAAGGATGCATGGAATTCCCAAGATACTCCTTAGAGGCATTAAACAGTGCTTATATTTGTCTTGACATAATTGCTTTTTTCTATCTCTGAGAATACTTTTATTGATGAGTCAGGTGCCATGGGGAAAGGATGTTAATAATTTTAAGAAGTGGTATGAGGAAAAAAATGGATACAAATCACATTGAGATTAACTCTGTCCTCATTGCTTAAGACCTGACTTCAGGACAAAGGGATAAGGCCCAAAGAGAGATAGGATGGATTTACTTCATAATGATTCATAATAGGGCCAATGGGAAGAAACGAGACAGCTTTGTAAGCATTAAAAAACAAGCAACC
The DNA here is from genome assembly GCF_016433145.1 of Gracilinanus agilis. Lineage (NCBI taxonomy): Eukaryota > Metazoa > Chordata > Mammalia > Didelphimorphia > Didelphidae > Gracilinanus > Gracilinanus agilis. Next base: position 292,812,314 of record NC_058131.1, read on the forward strand.
AAGGCAAAGAAGTGCCATCAAACTACCTGTAAAAACAAATAATTAGAAGAGAGGTTCATATATGACAAGGTAGATGAGATAGAAATTTCCTTTCCCAGACTAAATTTACATAGGCATCTTAGAACTTGTAAAATGGAAGACAATCAATGTGTATGATGCACACCATCATTGAAATGGAAATGCACCCTACAAAGCCATAGAGACTGATTCTGTTAAGATCAAGACTATACACATTATTGGCATAGGTCTGCTTCCAAGTATCAAGTTGACTGTGAACTCATTCCAACATGTGTGGGAACCAAAAATCAAGTTCTGAAGCACTTACCGTGCACTCCTTTAGAGACAGGAAACTGAGAGCAGGATCAAAGAATGCTAGACCTAGAGATAGGGGGAATATTAGAAATCATCCATTGTAGTCACCTTCTCCTATGGCTCTCTACACCCCCTCCACACCCCTACTCATTTTATAGATGAGGCAACTGAAGTCCAAAAAAAGGATATGATTTTCCTGAGGTCATATATTCTGGAGATAGTTGAGTGACAGAACCAAGATTCAAAACCAGGTCCATCGATTCCAAATGTCATTTTTTTTCCTGTTGCTCCATGCTGCTGTGCAATTAATATAAATAGCTACTGTTTGTCCAAAGGAGCTTGCCTTTGCACATGCCCATATCATCCAAGATGGAGGCATCTGTGCAAGAGATTGCAGGGCTGGCTTCTTTGTTCATTTACCACATGAGTCCAATTCACCAACAGCATGGGCACCGTGAACTGGGCTGAGATGAAGGACCCCTCTAAGTATCTAACCAAAAAGTTTCATAAAGTTCATATGACACACTTCCTAACAACTTCTGAAATGTCATACAAAAAATATCAGATATGTCATTCAACACCATTCTGAGATAATCCCCAAATTATAGCTTCTACAGAATAAAATAAATTAAGATTAAATATAAAAGTTATACAAATGCAAAAAATGACAATTTGTAGCATTTGTCATCTTCTGGTTATGGTTCAAAAGATTCAGGGCACCTGAATATTTGCACTAGTTTCTGAATGCCAACATACAATTTACTTTCTACTTTCCCATCCCACTACTCAGCATCAATGGGAGACAAAGTAGACAGTTTCTCCGGAACCACCTCCAGAGCCATCATGGACACAAAATACAGGGTACTCCTAATAGCACCTCCAAGTATCTGTGACTCACCTTCTTTCTCATTGCCCTTTCCCCAGTTTAATGAGGTTACCCTATTAAACTATTGCCAAATCTTATGTATCAGACCTGACTAGGGCCAGTCTCATAATTGAGCTGTGGAAATGGAACAAAATGAGACACCTATGTAGCATCTAATAGGTAACACAAGGAATTTTACTGATACATAGCATGGGAAGGTAATTCAGCAAGGATATATCAGCAAGTAAATTTGGCAAAGATTCCACTTCTACATTTGTCATGGTGGCACACAGATATGAAGCCTGTGGGAGGAGTTCCTACTACTTGTGTGCTATATTTTATATCTAACCCACAGGAATATTTGTGTTAATGATTTGAGCCTTGGTTCTTTGGTGTAATGAAGTCTTTTTTTTTAAACCCTTACCTTCCGTCTTGGAGTCAATACAGTGTATTGGCTCCGAGGCAGAAGAGTGGTAAGGGTAGGCAAGGGGGGTCAAGTGACTTGCCCAGGGTCACACAGCTAAGAAGTGTCTGAGGCCGTATTTGAACCTAGGATCTCCTGTCTCTAGGCCCGGCTTTTAATTCACTGAGCTACCCAGCTGCCCCCTGTAATGAAGTCTTGAAGATGGTTTCAAAGTCTTTTAAGGAAAGGTCAATCTAGTCTCCATGGAGTACAGCCTTAATAAAAGTTAGTCCCATCTAAAAGGCAAACACCCTATTGCACCTTCCACAAAAAGTAATACAAAGTATTTCAAGAAATAGAGAATACTTCTATGTTGGGGAGTGGAATAAGAAATGTTTTGTCTAGGATTTAGCACCTGATCGGTGCTTTCAGTGAATGTAAGGACTATAAAATTAGACCTGAGAAGTGGGTTCCAAATAAAATTTCATATGTTCCCCTCTTTGACTCATTAAGTGTGCTCATAAGGATGAATATTTTCTGATTTTCAATACACGATTGGGCAGTCCTAGAGTACTTAGATTCTATGTGATACAATATTATACTAGCTTATATTGAGTTTCATATTGTACTCTGTTCCAAATGTATGTGTCGTGACTCTCTAGCCAGATTATGAGATGCTCAGGGGCAAGAACTATTTATTCTCCTCTTGTCAATCCTGAGGCACCTTAGCATGTGTTGAGAACATAGTAGCTTTGATAAATAGAAGTATTACTGCTGTAGTGGTTAGCCATAAGGATTAACAAAGAGGGCTGCCAAGAAGAAGACTGGATGTAGATTCAAGAGTAAGCATTTATATAGTGCTTTAAGTTCTGAAAAGTACTTTGTAAATATTATTTCATTTTATCATCATAATAGCCCTGGTAAATAGGTGTTACTATCCCTACTTTACATATGAAGAAATTTAGGCATGGGTTAAGCCCAGAGTCAGGCAACTAATACATGTCTGAGGCATTGAGAAAATATGAAGGGTAAAGAGGATTATACATATATGCATATGTATATATATATATACATACATATAGATGTATACATATATACATAAAGCATATCTGTTTTGTGTATAAGTAGCTAGCTGAAATAATGGAAGAGCATTGGACTAAAGTCCAAGAATCAGTCATAAAGACCTCAATTCTAATACTGTCTCAGGTATTTATTAGCTATATGCACCTGACAAAGTTATTTTACCTCTCAGCCTCATTTTTCCTGTCTGTAAAATCAGGGGTTGGAGTGGATGACCTCTAAAGTGTATTCAAACTCCAGATCTATGGTCCTATGGCCTATATTTGGACAAATTGTGCATAAAGTCTCTATGATATTAAAGGAATTTTTACTCTCCCTGAATGAAATATATCTTGAAAGAATAGGAAAAGAACCTCAAGGATGAAATAAGAAATAAGGAATCAAAGAAGCAGGGAGAAATTTAAACTATAAAATCACCAAGTTTCAGAGATAGAAGGACCTGAGATAACTTAACATTTACCCAACCCTTTCTACAACACACTTGACAAATAATCATTTAATGCTTACAGAACTCAAATGAAGTGGAATCTGGTAATGCCTAAGGCAACCCATTTAATTTTTAGGTTATTTTAATTACTAGGAAGATGTTCTTCCCAGCCAAGATCAGAGAACTCTTTATACGCTGTTTATAAAAACAGGAGTTTAGCATGAGGAGACCAATCATTTTACTCATCTAAAAGTACTTATCTACCAACTAACTATCCAAATCATGGCCAAGAAGATAGAAGGAAACCCAAAAGACCTCTTACCAGTGAAAAAAGATATCTCAGGTCTATGTATTTGAACTCATTCACTTTATATACAGATGAGCCCTTTAAGTCCCCTCTCAAAAGTCTATTCCTTTATATTTATATTTAAATTAGTATACTTAGTATATAATTCTGACAAGATTGGTTAGCAGTGTGCTTGGTCCATATGAGATTAGAAGAAGCAAATTAAGAGAGGGAGAGATTGGTTTTGCTCCCTGATAAAAATAAGTAACAAGTGATAAGAAGGAATGGTATAGAAAAAAAAAACTTTTTAAAAATAGAGCATGAGAAATCTATGTCCTAGAGACTAGACAATAAAACATATTTCTTTTCTTCTTGGCAGAAACATGGGGGTCAGTGGAGAGAGATTGGCACAAACACTATCATGCAGTTATTGCAATTGAACATTTCTGCTTATAAGTTCTTCCCTGCCATAAGGGACCATGGACCCAAGGCTAGGGAATTTTGGAAGATGAAAGAATATGACAGAGAAGGAAAGGAAGAAGTAGCACTGTTAGCATTTATAACCAAGTAATAGATACAAACTATTTCTCCAGAGGAGGATAAAGCCTGTTGTATTTGCAACAATGACAATGTGGACCCACAGATGCCATCAGATGAGAGAGATGTTTCAGGAAAGGTCAGAGAAAAAATGATGATAAATGGTGGATACCACCTCCATTTAGAGTTAGAGATAGTTATTTGTCAAATGTGACATGAATGACAAGGAACTTCATTGTATTTATAAGGTATATGATCTAAGAATTGTCATACCCGATAACCATTAGAGATGTTACATGTGGCTAAGAAAGTGTCTGAGAATTTTCGGATCTCTACTTAATTTTTTTTAAATAGTGACTCTTAGTCAGGGATGGAATGCACCCAATAATGGCTGGTAGGAACATATTTATCTGAAGTCTTGCAATTATGACCAGCAAGGCTTTAAACTGAAAAGAAAGGAGAGAGATCTATCAAGCTTGATACAATAGAGCCTAACAGGAATAACATAAGAAGAGAATCAGAAGAGAGTCAACAATAAAACCAATGGCCTTGGGTTTCTATATATGGCTATACAAATATGAGCTATAAAATTGACTAGAGGCAATAGCTCAGAGTAAAAATTCAATTTCTAAGATTTATAAATTAGGAGAGGGGCAGAGCCAAGATGGCAGAGAAAGTAAAAGGCTGACCATCTGATTTCTACCAAATTTCCCTCCAAAAAGCAATGGTATCATGCCTCAAAACAAATTCTGGAGCAGCATAACTGACAAAAAAGACAAAATGAAATAATTTTTCATCCCAAACCAACTTAGAGGGCTGGCATAAACATTGCTTCCTCCACCATAGTTACAAAGCCCAACTTTTAACAGTTTTTTAATACATGAAAAGAAGAAGACAGGGAAATGAACAAACACAGAAAAAGAAATTCAACATAGAAAGTTATTTTGGTGAGAGGGGTGACTCACACTCAGAAGAAGACAACAGAGTCAATAAGTCTTCATCAAAAGCCCCCAAGAAAAAATATTAATTGCTCTTAAACCCAAAAAGAATTAATGGAAGAGATAAAAAAGGATTAAAAAAACAAATAAAATGAAATGATACAGCCAACTGATAAAAGAGGCACAAAAATCCAAAGAAGTATAAGATCATAAATAGCAGAAATGATCAGATGGAGCAATTGTATAAAAAATCAAGCCATTCCCCAATTGATAAATGGGCAAGAGACATGAATAGGCAATTTTCAGGTAAAGAAATCAAAAGTATCAATAAGCACATGAGAAAGTGTTCCAAATCTCTAATAATTAGAGAAATGCAAATCAAAACAACTCTGAGGTATCACCTCACACCTAGCAGATTGGCTAAAATGAAAGAAGGGGAGAGTAATGAATGTTGGAGGGGATGTGGCAAAATTGGGACATTAATGCATTGCTGGTGGAGCTGTGAACTGATCCAGCCATTCTGGCTGGCAATTTGGAATCAAGCTCAAAGGGCTATAAAAGACTACTTGCCCTTTGATCCAGCCATACCATTGTTGGGTTTGTACCCCAAAGAGATCAACGAAAAACAGACTTGTACTAAAATATTTATAGCTGCGCTTTTTGTGGTGGCAACAAATTGGAAAAGGAGGGTATGTCCTTCAATTGGGGAATGGCTGAACAAACTGTGGTATATGCGGGTGATGGAATACTATTGTGCTAAAAGGAATAATAAACTGGAGGAGTTCCAGGTGAACTGGAGAGACCTCCGGGAACAGATGCAGAGCGAAAGGAGCAGAGCCAGAAGAACATTGTACACAGAGACTGATATACTGTGGTAAAATTGAATGTAATGGACCTCTGTACCAGCAGCAATACAATGACCCAGGACAGCTCTGAGGGATTTATGGTAAAGAATGCTACCCACATTCAGAGGAAGGACTGCAGGAGAGGAAACATATAAGAAAAACAACTGCTTGAACGCATAGGTTGGGGTGGACATGATTGGGGGTGTGGACTCAAAACTACCACACCAATGCAACTACCAACAATTTGGAAATTGGTCTTGATCAAGGACACATGACAAAACTAGTGGAAATGTGCATCCGCCATGGGTGGGGGGATTGCGAGGGTCGAAGGGGAAAGGAAGAGCATGAATTATGTAACCATGTTAAAAATGAATATTAATAAATGTTTGGAAAAAAAATATACAAAAATACACTGAAGAGAGAAACTTCTTGGAAGACAGAATTGTCCCTTTGGGAAAAAGAGGTACTCTTTACAAAGTAGAATTGGCCAAATGGAAAAGGAGGTACAAAAGTTCATTCAAGAAGATCATACCTTAAAAATTAGAATTGGGCAAGTGGAAGCTAATGACTCAAAAAGACATCAAGAAACAATCAAAGTCAAAAGATTCAAAAAATAGAAGAAAACATGAACTACTCATGGGAAAAACAGTTGTCCTGGAAAATAATCCAGGAAAGATAATTTAAGAATTATTGGACTACCTGAAAGCCAAGATAAAAAAGAGCTAAGAAATAACTATCATAATAAGAAATCATTAAGGAAAACAGGATAATCTAGATAGAACCAGAGGACAAAATAGAAATTGAAAGAATACACCAATCATCTCCTGAAAGAGATTCCAAAAGTATAAATCCCAGGAATATTATAGCCAAATAGAAAACTCCCAGGTCAAGGAGAAAATATTACAAGTAGCCAAAAAGAAACAATTCAAATACTGTGGGGCCACAGTCAGGAAAAGGAAGGCATAGCAGCTTTTACATTAAAGGATCAGAGGGTTTGCCATATGACCTAGGACTTCAGCCAAAAATCACATACCCAGCATAATACCCTGAACATAATCTTTAAGGGGAAAAAAATGAAATAGAAGACTTTTAAACATTCCTGATGAAAAGACCAGAGCTGAGTGGAAAATTTGACTCTCAAATATAAGTCTCAAGGGAAGCATAAAAAAGTAAACAGGAAAGAGAAATCAAGACATTGAATAAGGTTAAATTGTGTACATCTCTACATAGGGAAATGATTCATGGAATGCCAAAAGACTTTGACATTATTAGAGCAACTAGGAGAAATATATATAGACAGAGGGTGAGGGTATGAGTTGAATATGATGGGATGACATAAAAAAGGAATGCATTGAGAGTAGGGGGAAGATGAAAATAGAATGGGGTAAATTATTGCCAATAAAAAGGACATGAAAGAGTATTCACAGTGGAGGGGGAAATGGAGGAGGTGGGGAGGAAAGCATGAGAACCTTATACGCTCCTCAAAATTGAGTCAATGAGGGAAAAACAAACACAATCAGTTGGGTATAGAAAGTGTTATAGAAATAAGGGGATATGGAGATAGATGTATAATGATGGTGATGATATCTATCTATGATATCAGCTGCATTTGGTTGGAGGAACACCTACTCCTATCGCCCTGACTGCTGCTGTAAGTTATCCCCTTCTCTCTAACACCTGCTCAAGTAAGGACCCTTGAGAGGTTAGATAGATGGGTAACCTCTCAAGGTCCAACCTTGGGTTGGATAAATTGGTATTGGGCTATTGATCTACCTTGGATAACATTCAGGATCTGACTGCGTTTGACTGCCTTCCCAAGGGCTGTGATAGAAAGACCACTCAGGAAGGTACTTAAGGTACTTGTTGTTGAACACTCTTTATCTCTAAGTAGGGAAAGGATAACAAGGTCAAGGATTAGGTATTGGAAACCGTATTGATCTGTTATCTAATAGTCTAATTAACAATCAGGACTAGAGGCTATTAATCTGGTGGAAGCTTGAGATTTCACCCTCTCCCTTTATCTCTAGCTGTACCTGGCCATAGCCAAGCCAGAGAATAGGGAGGCTATTGCTGCAGATGCCTTGATGGTCTTTATTCTCTCAGCTCTCTCACTACTAGTGTTGATGATTCACTAGCTCTCACAGTCTATCAGGAAATAGATTCAGGCTTATTCCTACCCTCTTCTTCTTAAACTACCCTTTCCACCCTTCAACCACCCTTCCAGCCACCCACTGTTCAGACTGAACCACAGAGATTGGCAGAGATCTATGATCTCCTGTTCTCAGCCTCTGAGTCCAGAGACTTCTGAGTCCAGAGACCTCCCTCCAAAGTGGATGTGAGGGGTATATATAAGGTGAGGCCAACTGGCATTTGCCCCTGGCTCATGGTACCTGGGAACATTCCAAGTCTCTCAACTGCCATCCCTGTCAGTCAAGGTGGCATCCATCTCTTCCCAGATTATTGAATATAACAAAAGCTATCTTACCCTATGGACAAGTAGGAGGGGAAGAGGATAATAGAAAGCAGATGGGGTTGATAGAAAAGAAGGCAAATTTGGGGAGGTGGAGGTTAGAAACTAAACAGAGGTAAATAGGATGGAAAGTAATACACAATAATCATAATGGGGCAAAATTTTTTTATACGTTTTGGTAATAAAGGCCTCATTTTTCAAATATAAAAAGGAAAGAATTGAATATGAGTACAAGTCATTCCCCAAATGATAAGTGGTCAAAGGATATAAATAGGCAGTTCTCAGACAAAATAATTAAAGCTCTCTATTGTCATACAAAAATGTTCAAAGTGACTATAATTTAGGGAAATGCAAATGAAAACAACTTGGAGGTACCACCCCACACCTATCAGACTGGCTATTATGACAGAAAAGGAAAATGACAAAACTTGGAAGGGATATAGGAAAACTGGGATACGAATGCATTATTGGGGGAGTTGTGAACTGCTTCAGTGATTCAGGAGAGCAATTTGGACCTATGCCCAAAGAGCTATAAAACACCATATACCAGTGGTCGGCAATGTAAGGCTCTCGAGCCATATCTGGCTCTTCTGGGGGCCAGATATGGCTCTTTCTGCAGGAGCCATAAAGTCCATTTTTTTTCAGGCACTGTTACAGGAGTGCGCACTGTTACAGGAGCATGCACTATGAGCACTGTATGGCTCTCAAGTTAAAATTGCATTATAAAAAATGTGGCGTTTATGGCTCTCATGGCCAAAATGGTTGCCGACCCCTGCTATATACCCGTTGGCCCAGCAATACCATTACAAGGGTTTTTATCCCAAAGGGATAAAAAGGGGGAGGGGGAAGGACCTATTTGTACAAAAATATTTAAAGCAGCTCTTTTTAGGAATCAAAGATTTGGAAAGTAAGATACTCATCAGTTGAGGAATGTATGAGTAAGTTATAGTATATGATTGTAATGCTGTATTGTGCTATAAGAAATGGCAAGCAGGAGGAGTTCAGAAAAATCTGGAAAGACTTACATGAACTAAAGTAGAGTGGAACAAGTAGAAGCAGGAGAAAACTGTTCAGTGATAGGAATACTTCACAATGAACAACTGTGAATAATAACTCTTCTTAGCAATACAATATTCTAAAACTATTCCAAAGGACTCATTAAAAAAATGCCATTTACTTCCAGAGAAAAAGAATTGAGTCTGCATCCAAACCAAACAATTTTTTTTTCTATTTGAGTTTCCTTCCAAAAAAAGATTAATATGGAAAAATGTTTTATATGATTGTACATGTAAAATCTATGGGATTGCTTGCTATCTCAAGGTGAGTGGGGGCTTGGCTGGAGGAAGGAAGGGAGAGAATTCTAGACTCGATATTTTTTGAAAAATGTTGAAGACTGTTTTTATATGTAATTGGGGAAAAATTAAATAAAAAACAGTTGTAAATTGGGATTAATTTTCAAGATAACTGAAATAAGTGGCAGAGCCACTAAATAAATAGGAAAATAAAAGCATCCATTAGAATTTTAGTGAAAAGGGACCTTAGTGGACATCTATTCCAATTCAAACTTAAAAGGAATCCGCATCATAACTTACCTAAAAAGTTATCCAACCTATACTTGAAGACATCCAAGAAAGAGGAACTTATTTACCTGCTAAGGTGATCCATTCCACTCTGACAATAAGAATCATTAGGATGTTTTTGTTCTTGACTTTCCTGACTATAAGACTTATGCATTGAGTCTATCTTCTGACAACTGTTCTTGGTTCTGCCGCTTAAGGCTAAATAGAACAAATCTATTACCTCTTTCAGATGACAGGTTTTAAATATTAGAACACAACTGATTCTTCTCCCAGTACTACCAACATCCTATTCTTAGTCTTTCTTTCACTAGGCTCAACATCTAGTCCAAAATCTCACACCCTATACCAAGATAAGGTCAAAATGGGTATGTGATTTAGACATAAAGAATGCTATTATAAGCAAATTAAGGGAGCATAGAGTAGTTTATCTGTCAATTTTATGGATAAGGGAAGGATTTATGACCACGTGAGAGAGACAGCATTACAGAATGTCAAATGGATAATTCTGATTATATTAAATTTTAAAAGTTTTTGTACATAAAATAGGGTTTCAAGTCTTCTATCAACTGTTCATTCTTCTGATGTCATCTTCCTACCTTATCAATATTATTCCTGAAATGTGCTTCCTAGAATGAAATATCATACTCCAGACATAGTCTGACTGGGACAAAGTATTGTTAACCTCCTTATTCCTAGAAGCTATGCTTCTCTTAATGCAGCCAAAGATCATAATGACTTTATAGTTGCCATGTCATACTGCAACTCATTGAGATTTCAGTCCACCAAAATATTCAATTTCTTTTTTAGGTAAACTCTTATCTAAACAGGCTTCCCTACCTCCTTGTACATTTTTTAAAAATTCTTATCTTTCATCTTCGAATCAATACAATGGCAGAAGAGCAGTAAGGGCTAGGCAATGCCGGTTAAATGACACCTAGCTAGGAAGTATCTAAGCCCACATTTGAACCTAAGACCTCCTCTCTTCATTCCTGGCTCTCAGACCACTGAGTCATCTTAGTTGCCCCATGTAAGTTGTTTTGCAAGGATTTGCAAGAAGCCATGCCTGTGGTCAGGGTTTGCAGTTGGACTCTTGGAATCTGGGGAGATGCTTGATGCCATCCTGGGGCATGAGACCAATCATCAGTTGGGCTCTGCCCTATATAAGGGAGGCAAAGACTGGACCCAGAGACTCATTTTGGAGCCAGGGATCCAGGATGGTTGAGGTTAATCGACTCTGGGTAGAGGGAGGAGGAACGTGGGTTTAGATTACTTTAGATAGGTAGGCTTCATTATCATTGCTGGCCATTAGCAACATCTCATTGACAAACCCTGGGTCAGTAGCCAAGCATCTATTCATCTATTTATCTTCAATAAAGCTGCTATCTAATTTGTCTATAGGCAAGTGGTGTTCACTAAACCAGATCGACCAGTGGCCTGACTGGGTCAGTGGGCCTGGTTAGCCCAGCTATCAACATTCTGAAGTTGTTAGATTTAGTACTCAGAGCTAAGATCAAACTTCATTTAGGGATTCCTAAAAGCCCTCTTACCTTCTAGCAGTTTCCCTTGTTTGATTACCACAAGTAAAAGTTTTGTCTATAAAATTCAGTCCAGTTACTGACGTTTTGTTGGTTGACTTGGCAACTGGTCAGCCTTAAGGAAGTTCTAGGGCAAGTCGAAGGGTCAGAGGAGGATCCAGTCTTACTCCCTGAAATTGAGCTTAACTACCATCAGTAATATCATTAGTCAGATGTGTTATTGAATTACCATTGTTATTCTGATATTATTGTTTTAGTTAGCATTAATTGAACATCAATTGGTGTCAGGAGGCTAGTCTTCCTGAAGAAACACACTGCGATTGGTTGAGGGGATTCTACAGGAAGTTTAGTTGTGTTCTCCGATTTCCTGTTTATACCTAAGGAAGGCTTAAAGCTCCTTTGTCATCTGGGGCTTTCTGCTTTACCCTTCCTAACAATTACATCATTACAATCAAGTCCCTCAACAATCATAACATCCACTCTTACCCCAGTACCTTTGATGTGTGTGTATGTGTGTGTTTTTTAAACACAGTGTGAGGAATACCTCACCTATTCAATTTCTCTAGATTCAGCCCAATGCTTTAGCCTGCAAAGATCTTGTTTTCTTTTATCATACAGGGACACAGAAAGGCAAGATTCAAGTCAGAGACTCAGTGAAGCTGAGTGAAACTGAAACTCGATGACTCAAAAAACGGAACCTTTAACAGCAAGGAAGAGAGTTTACTATCTACAAGGGAGAATAAACTCTGACAATTGAAAGTCAAGCTACAGAGAGAAGCAGACCTTCGGAGTCCAAGTGAGCAATCCAACCAGGAATCCAAGAGCACAGAAAAGATATTAAACCCTTCAAGTTCTAGGGAGTTGAATTACCTTCACCACATGTTCCCTGCATGCTTATTTTATTACCATTATATTCTAAAAAAGGGGATGTTTTATAGGAACTATTTTTACCATCTTAGTAAATGACTTTGTCTTGAGCTGATTATGTCTATAAGATGGCAATTAACAGGAGACCCATAGTGGGGCTAGTACAGACACAGACAATACACTAGAACTGGGGAGCAGCAGCTGCCCTCTAGGGATCCAATCTAAGAGTGCAAGTGCAAGTTGGGAGAGAAACCCAGAGAAAGGGAGTGCTATCTGTATGTATATTGTATGCATGTAAATGTTGTCTCCCCCAGTTGAATGTAAGCTCCTTACAGGCAGGAACATTTTCGTATTTGCCTTTTTACTCCCAGTGCCTAGTACCATACATGACTCATAGAATATGTTTAATAAATGCGTGTTGATTGGTTGATAGTCTTTTTCTGAAATAGGACACATTTCTAGGTTTAATCTGTATTGTTGAAATTTTTTCATCACTTTCTTAACTTTAGACAATGAACAAGACAATAAATCAAGTCCTAATATGATTTTCTAGTTTACAGGACTCACAATGAAAATTTCAGTGTAAAGATCCACATTGAAAATTGAACAATCTCTTAAGAACATATTCAGAGAGGCAACTGGGTAGCTCAGTGGATTGAGAGTCAGACCTAGAGATGGGAGGTCCTAGGTTCAAATATGACCTCAGACACTTCCCAGCTGTGTGATCCTGGGCAAGTCAATTGACCCTCACTGCCCACCCTTACCACTCTTCCATCAAGGAGCCAATACACAGAAGTTAAGGGTTAAAAAAAAAAAGAACATATTCAGACTGGCTTTGGCATGTTTCCTGTTCACCTAAGGGCATAAAAAAGTACAAAGACAAAAAGGCTATTAGGGTTATCAGCATCCAGAGTTTGTCACTGATAGTCTTTAAAGAACTCGGGGTCCTATCCACCTGCAGAGAAAGAATTGTTGGGAGTCAGAGCATAGATCAAAGCATACTCTTTTTACAATACTTTATTTATGTTTTATTTTGGGGTTTGGCTTTTATATGAGTATTCTCTTACAACAACAACCAATATGGAAGTATGCTTTGCAGGACAGTAACTGTATAACCTGGAACAAATTGCTTACCATCTCTGGGAGTTAGGAAGGAAGGGAGGCTGAAAGGGAGACAATTTGGATCTTATAATGTCAGAAAATATATGTTGAAAATTGATATTATATGTAATTGGAAAAATAAAACCTTTTAAAAAATAAATAAAATACAACCCTTGCCCCCCCCAAAAAAAAACTCAGGGTCAACTATATTCCACAATAAAATATCAGACTAAGACTTTTTTCAAACTTAATTTCCCCAGTACTTTCTCAATATCAAATACTTTTATTAGCAACTGTTCAAATACTGTATCAAATGTCTATAATATTAGTTTTCCATTTTATACACAGTTATATGCCTCATCCTCTATAATAGCTTTGAGTGTAATTGTAGGTTTATAACAATTTAGGTTGGATTTTATTGTTTATATAATCTCAGAATGTTAGTATTTTTGATTTCAAAGTGAGTCTTTTTTCAGCCCCAAGTGTATATTCAATGCTATGTATGGTTTTGATGAAATTTAATTCAGTATTCTGAATCTTAAGATAGAAGACTTTTAAAGATATTTTTGTTAAAATTGCATAATACCAAACCTTTGTATAACAGAAATACTGATCATGACTTATCATTGTTATTCACAATAATACTATTCAAAAGTCAACTTTTTAGGATTAATAATTCTTGTTAGCTTGGCTGAAATCTGAATCTTTCATTAGAATAAAATGATTTCTGACATTTAGTAAGCTTGAAAAGCAAACAGAAAATGATTAACCATAGCCATACATACGTGACTTTTTTTCAGCCTACCATGCTGGAAAAGATGGAGCACATTTTGAGATAAAATGGAGAAAACAGAATGAAATGCTATGTAGGGAGATTATTTATTTAGTAACATAATAAAATAGGAAACAATGGAAAATTACACAGACAAATTATTTGTGCAATTAAATAGCATAAATATTATCTTTAAACAGAAAAGCAATGTAATCAATTGCATTAGCCCCAAAGAAAACCTTTAATTTACAATGTTATTTATTAGGGGTCTTTAGTCTTTTGTGATTGATAAGACTAATATCTAGCTTTTCTGTGATAAACCACAAACAATTACTGGATCTGAGTATCAGGTATTTTTCAACTACTTGTGACAGACACTATATAACAAGGATGTGCTATTCTAATTATTCAAAAGATTACTTCAGTTCACTTAATGCTTAATGTCTAAATAGCTTTAAGGGGCAACAATAAAACAAGTAGGTATTCTTAAGAATGAGAGTTTGGGATATTCAATTATCTAATACACATTTAATTATCTGGGAAGTGAGGACATTTATTGATCAATGTGTACAATTAGTTTAAAGTCATGATTACTTACTAAAAATAAATTCTGACATTTACTGTGAATATCTCTATTTTAACTGAAGGGGGATTTTAAAAATACCGTTATTGAACCAGATAGAATGAGTAATTCATTTCAGATATACAGTAAGAAGTCAGGAGCAACCTGTTTCTGTATTTTATTTATTCCTTCATTCTTTTCCTCAAACAACATACAAGGATGATGTTAAATGTCAAAAATTGAACAGTGTTTGTGATAAAGCTAAATTAAAATTAATTTGAATGAAATTGCTAACTAAATTAAAGAAAGGCTTTCACAACTGATGTCTTAATATTAGGTAGGTTTTTTTAACTCATTAGATTTTGGTTATGCTCTGAAGAATTTTGCTTTCACAAAATAAGTATTTCTGACAATCTTCAACTTATCTATTTCAACATTAAAAAATAGAGTATTTATATAATGGAAAATTCCACTTTCAGGATTAAACATACATATTTCTAAAAGGTTGGTTATACAGGTATGCTTATATACAAGTATGTTGGATAAATAATTTATTCTGTAGAATAAAGTTAAACTCTAACATAGTTGGTTGTTTTTATTAAGCAATAAGTATTACCTTAATAAGGCACTTCATACTTGGTCATTGGCTACAGAGAACTTACAAAATCAACATATTCTAAATGTGCAAAGGATCTTGATTTTGACAGATAATTATAAAAACCTGTAAGTCAGATGCAAACTAAAAATTATATGAGTTTCTTAAAATGTCTTATCTAGTAAATGGAGTCATTATTCTAATCGCATACCCTATAATCTAAGAATTATTTTTGTTCCTGGAAAAATCTGTAAAGAGTTTAATGAAACAAGAGATGACCAAAAAAAAAAGGTTCACTTAAGATCTGCTTTACATCACATACTTCCCCTCAAATCTTTTGTGAAGAATGTTTCCTAGAGATAAATCAATTCATAAACATAGAATATTTTCTTTTTTCCTCAGCATATGCAGAAAAACATATATGATATAGAAACTTTCATTTTATCACGCAGAAAAGCACAAACCACTATGTTTACTTGACAGAAGCATCTTGATTTGAAAAGTAAAATCTATAAAAACAGGAATTTTATTCCCAATAAAAAATCTTATTATGGAATGCCATAAAATATGTTATAAGAAAATGAGATAATTTAGACATTTATGTAATTTTTAATAAAACAATTTTAGAAAAGTAAAAAAAAGTTTTCAATATTAAATGTGATCTCTATTCAGCACACATTTTAAATATCATCAATAAATGCTTTTACAACTTAAAATCATAATTATTGCTGTCTAATTTTGATTTCAGTCATCTTTTTTGTCTGAGGTACCATCTTCAGCAGGTTCTGGACTGACTTTGTTATGAGCAACTAATGGAGCCACATCATCTTCTTTGGGCAAAGAAAATACATGGCATGTCTGGAGGTCTAAGTATGTAGTAAATATCTTGGCATATTCTGGATGCTTCAGGGCAAAACTTTTAAATTCCGCTGGAAGAGGAAAAAGTAAAAAACAAAATGTTGTATTGTATTGCATTGTATTGAGACTCTCTTGAGTAGCATCCAATATATCTGATATCAAAATACTAAAATTATTTCTAGGTAATTTTCTGTTCTCTTGCTTATGCTGATGAATTAGTTACTGAAAACTTTCAGAAACCTCACCTGACCAATACATTATGCCAGAATTAATTTTATGTATCTTATGCAGTCCTGAAAAGCTCAATAAGTGGTAAGCACAGTTTGATAAATAATGTTTAGTAGTCTCAGAGTACATGATGGTGACAACACAAGACCTTTGTATAGGAAATAAATGATTTTTTATTTCAAGTATTTTTGGCTTGGTGAACTAGGGTAAAAGAGTCAGAAAGTTGACTAGGTTTAGCATCAAAATTTAAACCTCAACATTTCATACCAAAAGAGAGGACCCAATCCCTGAATCTGGCCTATATCGTTCAAGTCTGGCTAAAGACTTTAATAATTACATAAAAGGGGGGGGGCAGCTATTTGGATCAGTGGATTGAGAACCAGGTCCAGAGACAGGAGGTCCTGGGTTCAAATGTAATCTCAGACACTTCCTAGTTGCGTGTCCCTGGGCAAGTCACTTAACGCCCCCACTGCCTAGCCCTTACTTCTTTTCTGCCTAGGGACCAATACACAGGAATGATTCTAAGATAGAAGGTAAGGGTTTAAAATTAATTAACTAACTAACTAATTACATAGAGCATAAGGGAGTTTGTCTTCAAAACATTTTGCTAGTAATGCCTTTCATTAACCAGCTTCAGCCTGATAGTTACTGGTTAAGATATATAAGTATCCATATATCCTCCAAGTAGTACTTTGACTATGGATCATCAATCACTTTCCAAAAGTTAAAATTATATTGATGATTCATTTTTATAGATTAGTTAGACTTTAGAGTAAGGTTAAATACACCATTCAGTAATTACTTATACTTCCAAAAGTGGTAAAGCTATTAAATATTCCTCCTAAATCCCTTTGGTTATAGGTCAAACTTACTGGTCCACTTTAGGAAGTTGAAGAGGAAGCAAAGCCAAAAGAGAAATACCAGCTTTCCAAAGATCACAAAATAAGTCAGTGTGAGAGCTGACATGTGAGAGGGGCTTTAACTCTGAAACCTGTGAACTTTTGAAAGGATTAGCAACTCAGCCTCTGCCATGAAGAGTTAGCCCAGTTTGGGGAGAAATTGCTCAAGAAATTAAATCAAATCACATTTTAATTTGTTTTCTGAAAAGCATTAAAGCAAAAAGTAATTGTGATGTTGGGAAAATCATTTAAGCTCTCAATATTCTAGGGAACTCTCTAGGACTATATGTCTCTAAGACTTTCTCTGCACAGAAAGTGCCAAACTGCACTCCTAGAGGAGTTCCTTACCAAAAGCTTCGATTACAGCAGTGAAATCACAAGTTCTTTTCCACATTTTAATACCAAAAGCATTTTCAAAATATCTTCTCCCTCCTCCCTAAATTTGTACTTGAATAATATTGAGGCAAAAAACTTATCCTATACCACTAGGGGGTTGTAGTGGGTAGGGGAGAGAAAGGAGGGTTCCCTCTGGTAAATAATTATTTTCACTTTTTAAAAAGTATTCATTTTGTTTGGATGAGAAAATTGTAGTTTTTCACCTACAATATTTTTAAAGCATTTGCTGACATAAGACTGAAAAGAAGTTGATGATCTCTGTTTCTTCAGAAAGAAGACAGAAAATTCAGAGAAACAGATTGTTCTAATCAGAGATGGAAAAATTGAATCAGATTAGAACTCATAATCTATTTCTCAGTATGTTGGTGCTCATTTTATCATTTCTTTCTTATTCGTTAAAAATGAGTTTACTAAAGAAAGAGCTGTAGGCAGCTAACTCCTCAATGTAGAGTAGTGAAAGAGATTTGAGCAAGTAGTAGTTAAATTATATAGTAATGAAATTATAGGAATTAATTCTTCTTATATTTTCAAGTCAACAAATAAGAACTCTTCCAACGTCAAAAGAGAAAGTGAATTTCAGACCAACTATTCACTCTTTAGCTCCAGAACTTCAAAGTTGAGGCATTCAAAATTTATATTTGTTAAGTGTCTACTGTGAGTATGAGCAGTTGGCAGATAGAATGGCAGGCCTGGAGTCCAGATGACTCATGTCCATGTATTTAAATCTGGCCTCAGAAAAATACCAGCTCTGTGATCCTGGGCAAATTATTTAACTCTGTTTGCCTTCATTTCCTCATCTGCAAAATGAGCTGGAGAAGGAAATGGCAGACCCCTCCAGGATCTTTTCAGAAAACAAAACAAACAAACAAACAAACAAAACAAATGGTGTTGCAAAGAGTCAGACACAAATGAGGAAGAACACACTGTGAGCAGAAATCAATGATAATGAGTGAAACTTAAAGTTTATTTTTAAATATGGTTCAAGAGACTAATGATTCAACAATAATAATTTCATTGCTATGCTAAAATTTTTGGCAAATTGGAATTTTTTCATAACGCTACAGGTACAATCTTTCTTTGTAAGTGAACAACCATCCTGTGAGGTTCATAGTGTCAAAGATTTACCTATCAAGTGAACAACTGCAAAAGCTTCTCTATTTAGTTTTCCTGCCTTAGCTTTTCCCTTCTCCAAGACACCATCTACACAGCTGTCAAACTGATATTTCTGAAGCACACCCCAGCTCAAGAAGCATCAGTGGCTCCTTATTGTCTCTTGGATAAAATACAGATTCCTCTGATCTACATTTAAAGTCCTTCCCAATCCAATTCCAGTCTTTATAAGTCTTTATAAGCTGATAGCATATTACATCCCCGCAAGTAGTTTAACCTCAATCAAATTGGCCTACTTGAGGTTTCCTGTTCATTGAATCCCATCTACTATAGTTGTGTCATTGTACAGACTGTGCCCCCATACCCAGAATGTACTCCCTCTCCCTGTTTCCTTTTTGAAACAAATACCTAGCTACTTTCAAAGTTTAGCTCAAGATTCACCCATCAAATAACTTGAAAATTATTTTACATTTAATTTTGCATATTTGCTGTTTCTCTCCAGTACAATCTGAGCTCTTTGAGGGTAGGAATTATTTAGTTTTTGTCTTTGAATCTTCAGTGACTAGCATAATGACTGATATATAGTAGATGCCTACTAAACATGTTTGTTTGAACTGAATTAAATTAAACCACTGAGATTCATGACTGTCTGATGCAGAGATATAGTTAGATGATAGAAATAGATGATAAACACATAGAATTATATAGATATCAATACATATAGATATGGTTAATAAACAAATCTATCTATAGAGATATATGTATAAATATACAGACATAGACATGTCTACATAAGATGAAATATCTATATCTCTCATATATTTATGTTTAAGAAATATCTATAATAATATTAATCACATCATTAATTATATTATTTAATAAACTATTCTATAATCAATTTAATGTTACACAATTATATTATATACAAATAATACTATATATAATTCTAAGCAGAAATAATTTAATATATAAATCAATGATTTCATTATTATCATGATTAAAGCATAATATTAGAATAAATAATAAATCTCACATATCTATATCTAAATCTATTTCTATATTCTTCTTATTGTAAGCCTGTATCTGGCTACAAAGAGAAGAGTTAAATGCTGATGGCTGAACTCCCTCTTTCCCTTTATAGATGTGGGGGTCATAGCTTATAAGGCAAAGTGTTGTAGTTGCCTACAAATCATCCAGGCTGCTCTCTTTGGGTTACCACACAACACAGACAACCAGTTTGTTAAAAGCCCCAAGTTATGTCCATAACAGAAGAAATCACACTTGCTACTTCAAGTCCAAGATTTAGATGACCCGTAGTGGGGCAGAGAATCTGATAAATTCCCCAAAGGAATAACAAGGGATTACATATAATATTTTAATGGGCAATGTATTGACTAGAATTACACTAAGGAACCAAATTTGTGATGATAGAATAAAGCATACTCACTGTAGGAAACATGTGTTGAATCCCCTTTGGCTATTTCCCGAAAGAGACCAGAAACATTAAGGTCAGGTACTCCAAGAGAAGCCTGCAAAATGGTGGTAAATTCTCCCTCTGTTATATAGCCATCCTCGTCAACATCGAAAAGCTGAAAGAGAAAGGTTAAAGGATTAACACCCTGACAGGAATACCAGTGCAGAGTAATCTTTGAAAATATACAATGATATTCTGTGGCATTCAAAATCCTTCTACAGTTGTCATTTAGATTTGGTATACTTCCAAATAAATTTTCAAAAATTTATTTTTTTAAATGGAGTCAACTGGCATTAAGTAAATTAAACTGAAGGAAAGCTCCTTTGGCAGAATTTCTAATTATAGTCATATTTGCCTTATAAAGTAGTTTGTGCAGAAAAATAATTAGAAAATGGAATTAAAGTTAATGATCCTAAACAAAAGAGAATGTGTACCTTTGGACAAACTGCTTATTTCATAGGGTTATTTGTCTAGGGATTGACAACCATTTAAGGTGGACAAAGCTACATAACAGTGATAATTCACTTTTCTTAAGAGAGTTATTTTCCACGGATTGCATGCCTTTATAATTAGTCATCTTTTCCCACACCGCAACCAGTCAATCAATCAATAGGTAATTTGTTAAGCCCTCACTATATGCCAGGCAGTATGCTAAGCATTTAGGATAGAAAGAAAGACAAAAGACAATCTCTTCTCTAACTCATTTCCCTGTTCCTGCAATTCCAGAAGTTAAACTTCTCTACCAAATTAAGTGGAAAACATAGCTCCCAATACTTGATCTGCTTTAACTCTCTTCTTTATGCCTGACACAAAATGACCACTTCATGAATGACTATCAATGAATACATTCATTAGAGCACAGATTTAAAGCCAGCAGGGACATTAGAGGTCATTTAACCTAACTCTCTCATTTTTAAAGATGAAGTATAGTCTCCTCAATGCCTATTTTAATACCTTCAATTTCTTTTTCTTCTCTAATTGCTACTGCTAGTGTTTCTAATACAATGTTAAATAAAATAGGCCATAATGGGCATCCTTGTTTCACTCCTGATCTTATTGGAAATGCTTCTAGTTTATCCCCATTGCAGATGATGCTTGTTGATGGTTTTAGATATGTACTGTTTATTATTTTTAGGAAAGAACCTTCTATTCTTATTCTTTCTAGTGTTTTCAGTAGGAATGGGTGTTGTATTTTGTCAAAGGCTTTTTCAGCATCTATTGAGATAATCATGTGGTTTTTGTTGGTTTGGTTGTTGATACTGATAATTATGTGATTGGTTTTCCTTATGCTGAACCATCCTTGCATTCCTGGTATAAATCCCACCTGATCATAATGAATAACCCTCGTGATCACTTGCTGGTGTCTTTTTGCTAGTATTCTGTTTAAGATTTTTAAAACTATATTCATTAAGGTCTGTAGTTTTATTTCTAAAGTGCTTAATTTTTTAATGTTCTTTGATATAAAGAAGGAGTGAATGACTTTCACTACTATATTAAAAAGACTTATCATTCAATAATCTTTTTCCCTGAGGAATCAATTATCTCCAGCCCTGTTAGATTCAGCATCTCATCAAATGGAAATCTGGGTATTTGTAAGATTTAAGAAAAATGTTTTAAAATAATTCCATAAAAGTTCTGTCAGTTCTAATCTGGGTCTAAAGAAGATATGATGATTTTAGCTTCAAAGGAGAGCTTCTAAATTTGAAGAATGGTAGAAGTGTTTTTTCATTTATTTTAGAATATAACTATTATAACTTTAATGTCGCCCCTTAGAAGAAGGGCATATCTCTGTGTTGTAATTCATCTGACTTGAATTTTAAGGATGGAAAGTAAAATTGGTGATATTTGTGGATATTTTCTTCTCTGAGTAAATTAGATGGATTTTAAGGATGGGAAGTAATGTTGGTGATATTTGTGGAAATTTTCTTCACTGAGGAAGCCAGATTCAAGCTGAGCATTGAAGGACTGGAACAATTTGCTTAGATGGTTAGGTTTGTGTTAAACTTTCAAATCCATATACAGTAGAACTAATGGCTTGGCCTGCCTCAGTTTTGACACTGGCATTCATCTAAATTTTCTCTACCTTTCTCAGGTACTTCAAGTATGTAGTAGACTATCTCCAATGATAAGGAGTGTTTAGTGAGTTTTGTGCTTTGAGGGCATTCTTTCTCAAAATTAGTTCAGTATCCTCTACCCTTCTGATTGGAAGTCTAAAGGTCAAATCAAAGGACTCTTTCTAAACTTCTATTTAAAGAGAGTTCACAAACCAACTACCTCTTCATTTCCTACCAGCTGCACTTCTTGGACTTATAGTTAACCATATACTGTTAGGCTTCTTTCTCTTCCCCACTTTTTTCAATTTTCTTTTGTTTGTTATCTTTCCCTATTAGATTGTAAGCTACTTGTTGAGGGCAGAGACTGCTCTTCTTTTTTCTTATTTTTATCTCTAGAACTTAGCATAATGCTCAGCATATAGTAGGTACTTAATAAATGTTTATTTAAAAAAATTTCTTAGAACACTTTGTCTGGATATCAACAGTGGCTTCATTATCCCACTTGGTACAGAAATATCTACATTCATGTCATATCTAGCACAGCAGACTATATATTAAGGAAAGAGACTGTGATATTTTGAAATTTGAATTAAGCAGTGCTATGCCCTGAATAAACACTGTTTGTTGAATTCCTTGGAATTAAATTCCAAGTTCTTTTAGGTCTGGACATTCTATAATTATTTGAATAAAAACAGATCAGATAGGTCCATACTTAGGAACGACTATAATAATCAGCTTTAAGTTCATTGAGGATAAGGTCCAGGTCTTCATTCATCTCTTAATTTCTCTGACTCCTGAACTGAGTCATTGAACTTAGAATCATAGAAGAACAAAGAATTATAGAATGGCAGAAGGCCTTTAGAGATGGGCTGGTCTAACTATTCATTTTACCAAAGATGAATTTTTAAGTTAAGAGGAATAGTTTATCCATAGTCACAAAAGGCATCAATAACAGAACCAAGTTTCAAACTCATTTGCTCTGACTATATAATGTCACTACCCTTATTCTGTATTGCTTCTATTCAATAAACTGCTGAAGAATGAATGTGGAGAATTGGTCATTTGGTTAAAAATAAAAGCTAAAACAGGAACTTCTTCTACATGCTATTTCTTCAGGTTAGATGTCAAGGCTGGTTCTTCTAAATATTTGTAATTTTTAAGTGGGGTTGGGAAGAAGATAATTTATTTTTTGCAAGTGGTTTCACAGCAGAAAAAAGATACTAACAAGTCAGAAATCATAACATCTCAGAATGCCAAAACTGGAAAAGCCCTTAGAGCATAGAAAATTAGAGTTTGAAGGGATAAAGACATTATTTGGTTTAATTCTTTCTGCATGAAGAAGAAACAGAAGCCTGGAAAAATGAATAAACCAGCTCAAGACCATACAGCAAACAGTTGCTTCAAAATTGTACTATTTCTTTCAGAGATTTCAAAAAATGAATTAGGTTAGGCTCTGGAAAGAAGAGTAGGTAAGAGATCACAGGTCTATTGAAAGGTTTTCCTGGGGTAATAGTAAGAGTATTGTATTTCTGGTCAAAAATACCAGCCATTGAGCTGGTTTCATTTGTACCAACGAGATATATCCCCTACTATTTGTGAGACTTCTAAAATCCTTTATGTCCTTTTGATTTCATAAATTATGGAAAATATGAGGGAAGAGGAGAAGGATGAAGGAGTTTTAGAATTGTGATTCATTTTTTTAAAAATCTGAATATCCCATTTCTATAAGGAGAAAAGCTAATGTAACAGCAAAGCTTTAACACTGACTTCTAGAGTACAGCATCCCAGTGTTCTTGTTATATCATGTATTGAATTTATTTGTTCAAAGACAAATAAGATCATAAAGTTTAAGCCAGAATGGACTTCAGAAGTGATGGAGTACTACACTCATTTTAGTGAGAAGGAAAACAGATTTTTAAGAGATTAAGTGAATTGTCTAGCCAGAGTTTGCATAATCAATAAGCGGCAGAATTTCTACCTGAACTTGAGTTCTCTGGTCCTGTTTGAAGTGTTCTTTATACTACATCAGGTTGTGTTCCTCTTTAAAAAGCTTTTCTCAGTCACCTGTAATGCTTGTGCCTTTTCACTGCTGGTACCTCCATTTTATCTATCTATCTATCTATCTATCTATCCATCTATCTATCTATCTATCTATCTATCTATCTATCTATCTATCTATCTATCTATCTATCTATCTATCTATCTACCTGTCTGTCTGTCTGTCTGTTTGTTTATCTGTCTGCCTGCCTATCTGCCTCTTTCTGTCTGCTGTCTTTTTATCTATCATCTATCTGTCTGTCTTTTTAGTTATCTTTTTTTTTCTGTACATATTTTGCATGTTGTCTCGCTCCCATATTAGCCTGGGAGCTCCTTGAAGGTAGGGAATGTTTTTGCCTTTCCATACCCTCAGTGCTTAGCATAATCCCTGGCACATAATGGTGGGTACTTACTAAATGCACATTGATGACTTGTACAACACAAAGCAATATAGAAACATTTTGACACTTCACGGGCTATAACTAATGTGTATTTAAAGACTGTGGCTAGTGTAAAGGTCATGCACAGTAGAAAGAGGGCTGGCTTCAATTCCAAGAAGGCCTGGGTTCCAGTCCCACTTCTGACACATAATAGCTGTATGAACCTAGGCAAGATTCTTTAAGTTCATAGTGCTTTAAGATACTCTCTAACACCATAAGTTGCAGATAAGTACCAATGTTTCTTGTTAGAGGAAGTTTCCTCACAGAATTAGACCAAAATAAAGGATCTAATTCCTATCCCTATCTCTGTAGTAAGGGAAAGAACATAAAAGGTGCAGTGAAACAAAAAACAAACAAAAAAAATTAGTGAACTGGTTCTGGTGATAACAATGACAGCTGGCTAGAGTGACACTGGTCAGCAGCTGAGAGGTTAAAGAGAAAGTAATACTTATCCCAAACATAGATTATGGAGCTTAAGGAATAAATTTGTATTATATGAACATGACATTTCATTTTTAACACAGTCTAAGACTAATAGCTATACTAAAGAACATGAGATTAAGACATATTTCTCTATATGGAAAAGGTTAACATTAAATGATAAGATGTACATGAAAGCATAATAAAAATATTGAGTATTATACAAATGTAGGGTATTTTCTGATGTGATTATTAATAATAATTCAATTAATGTTTTATTTTTTAACCTTTAACCTAAATAATATTTTATTAACTTTTTCTCTGTAAAAGAATTAGTTAAGGCCTTAAATTTTTGTTTATCTTTTTTTATTCCATTTTCCAGCATGGCATAGAACAGATAAAAATGTAACAATTCTAATAAATGACAGTTATTGTGATGAAGGACCACATTCCATAAATGGTAAGTGCCAAGTTTTCATTAATAAATGCCAAATTCAGAGGCTCATAGGATTTAGAGTTAGAAGGAAACTGAGAAAACATCTGGGTCAACACCCTTTCACAGAGAAGGAAAGAGAAAAAAGTGATTTGTGGTTCCGGGTTAAGATGGTGGCAGAGTAAAAAGCAGCTCTTACCCTCTCCTGACCAAAACACACAGGATTCCTCAAGGGGACATAAAAACAAATCCAGACAAATGGAGGGACCCCACAACAGGGCGCAGTGTGGAAGGTATGTAGAATCAGGGCATTTCCATGCTATAAAGGGGTAAAACAGCTCTCACTAAATCACGGGCTGAGCAACCACTCCCCCCGACCCCCTCCACACACACCACCTACAACGCCAAAGCCAGCTAAAAAGAAATAGAGCAAGTTTGGGGCATCCATTGAGTCATTGGCAGCTCCAGGGCCTGTTCCTGAGAGCAGCAAGATTTAGGACCCCAAAAAGATAAAGAACACGCACGGACTCTGAGCACGGACACGGAGCGCAGGCACAGGCGCAGGCATGGGTGGAAGCAGACACAAGCGCAAGCGAAGGCTCTGAAACCCTGAGTGGGGAACCAGTGCAGACGGGTATAAGACTGTGGAAGCAGTGCCCTGAGACTTGTAAAGGAATCTCCAGCAGAGGACCAAGCAAGGGGGTCCACCAGGGGGCTTGACCTTGAGAAAAACCAGACCTCAGACCTCAGGATCCAAAAGAGAGCAGACAGACTCTGAGCGTGAGGATAAAGCTGAGAAGCTGCTGGGCTAACAATTGGCTACGCAGAATCAGGAAGTTCAAAAGAGAAAGATTAACAACAAGAAAAAGAAATCTTTAACACCTAACAACTTTTACACAGAGAAAATCTAGACAACCTAGCAACCAGAGGAGGAAAACAAACAAGGAGGGAAGAGTAGCTATACTATCCATTGGGATATAAAACTATTATCTAACCCTACTGAGAAAGTCAGAAGGGATAAAGCAAGGGGAGCAGGGGAGTGGGGAGGTCAAAAAAAAGGAGGGGAGAAGAAGGGGGAGGGAATTCATTAGGCCTTTAAAAATAAAAAGAGAGGAATAACAAGGGAGGGGGTAGAAAGGGAAGTTAGTCAAGGGAGGGGATAAGGGATACTGGCTCAAAGCAAACAACTGGTTTAAAAGAAAATAGTTTAAGAAGAAGGGGTAGGAATAGGGGAGGATACGAAAATGTCAGCGAATGCACAACTTATAATTATAACTCTGAATGTGAATGGGATGAACTTGCTCATAAAATGAATGCAAATAGCAGAGTGGATCAGAAACCAAAATCCTACTATATGTTGCCAACAAGAAACACATATGAGGCTGGTAGACATACACAAGTTTAAGGTTAAAGGTTTGCGCAAAATCTTTTGGGCATCAAATGAGAAATAGAAGGCAGGAGTGGCTTTTATGATTTCTGACAAAGCCAAAGTAAAAATAGATATGATTAAAAAAGACAGGGAAGGTCATTACATCCTGATTAAAGGCAGTATAAACAATGAGGAAATAACACTGCTCAATATATATGCACCAAGTGGTATAGCATCCAAATTCATAAAGGAGAAACTGGCAGAGCTCAAGAAGGAAATAGAGAGTAAAACCATAATAGTGGGAGATCTAAATATTCCTCTTTCAGATCTAGATGAATCAAACCAAAAAAATAAATAAGAAAGAGGTAAGAGAGGTGAATGAAGTGCTAGAAAAATTAGATTTAATTGATATGTGGAGAAAAATAAATAGGAACAAAAAAGAATATACCTTCTTTTCAGCTGCACATGGTACATTCACAAAGATTGACCATGTAATAGGGCACAGAATCATTGCAAACAAATGAAAAAGAGCAGATATAATAAATGTAACCTTCTCAGATCATAATGCAATAAAAATAATAATTAGTAAGGGCACCTGGATAGGCAAATCAAAAACCAATTGGAAATTAAACAATATGATTCTCCAAAACCAATTTGACAAAGAAGAAATCATTGAAACAATCAACAATTTCATTGAAGAAAATGACAATGATGAGACATCCTATCAAACTCTGTGGGATGCAGCCAAGGTAGTATTCAGGGGGAAATTTATATCCTTGAGTGCATATATTAACAAATTAAGGAGGGCAGAGATTAATGAATTGGGCATGCAACTCAAAATATTAGAAAACGAGCAAATTAAAAACCCTCAGATGAAAACTAAATTAGAAATACTAAAAATCAAGGGAGAAGTTAATAAAATTGAAAGTAATAAATAAGACTAAAAGCTGGTATTTTGAAAAAACAGATAAAATAGACAAAGTACTGGTCAATCTAATAAAAAAAAGGAAAGAAGAAAACCAAATTGACAGTATCAAAGATGAAAAGGGAGACCTCACCTCTAATGAAGGATAAATTAAGGCAATCATTAAAAACTATTTTGCCCAATTATATGGCAAAAATATAACAATTTAGGAAATATGGATGAATATTTACAAAAATATAAACTGCCTAGATTAACAACAGAAGAAATAGAATACCTAAATAATCCCATATCAGAAAAAGAAATTAAACAAGCCATCAAAGAACTCCCTAAGAAAAAATTGCCAGGGCCTGATGGATGCACAAGTGAATTCTATCAGACATTCAAAGAGCAAATAATCCCAATACTATACAAATTATTTGATATGATAAGCAAAGAAGGAGTCCTACCAAATTCCTTTTATGACACAAATATGGTACTGATTCCAAAGCCAGGGAGATCAAAAACAGAGAAAGAAAACTATAGACCAATCTTCCTAATGAACATAGATGGAAAAATCTTAAATAGAATATTAGCAAAGAGACTCCAGCAAGTAATTAAGAAGATCATCCACCATGATCAGGTGGGATTTATAC
Source organism: Gracilinanus agilis (assembly GCF_016433145.1). Classification (NCBI taxonomy): domain Eukaryota; kingdom Metazoa; phylum Chordata; class Mammalia; order Didelphimorphia; family Didelphidae; genus Gracilinanus; species Gracilinanus agilis. The sequence continues at coordinate 292,840,764 of NC_058131.1, forward strand.
CAGGAACGCAAGGATGGTTCAACATTAGGAAAACCATCCACATAATTGACCATATCAACAGTCTAACAAACAAAAATCACATGATTATCTCAATAGATGCTGAAAAAGCCTTTGACAAAATACAGCATCCATTCCTATTGAAAACACTGAAAAGTATAGAAATAGAAGGACCTTTCCTAAAAATAATAAACAGTATATACCTAAAACCATCAACAAACATCACATGTAATGGGGATAAATTAGAAGCCTTCCCAATAAGATCAGGAGTAAAACAAGAATGCCCATTATCACCTCTATTATTCAACATAGTACTAGAAACACTAGCAGTAGCAATTAGAGAAGAAAAAGAAATTGAAGGTATCAAAATAGGCAATGAGTAGACTAAGCTATCACTCTTTGCAGATGATATGATGGTATCCTTAAAAAATTCTAGAGAATCAACTAAGAAGCTAGTAGAAATAATCAACAACTTTAGCAAAGTTGCAGGATACAGAATAAATGCACATAAATCATCAGCATTTCTATATATTTCCAACACATTAGAGCAGCAAGAAGTAGAAAGAGAGACATGATTTAAAATCACCCTAGACAATATAAAATACTTGGGAATCTATCTACCAAAACAAACATAGCAATTATATGAAAACAGCTATAAAACACTTTCCAAACAAATAAAACTGGGTCTAAACAATTGGAAAGCCATTGATTGCTCATGGGTAGGATGAGCTAACATAATAAAAATGACAATTCTACCCAAATTAATTTACCTATTTAGCACCATACCTATCAAACTACCAAAAAACTTCTTTACTGAATTAGGAAAAACTATAACAAATTTCATTTGGAATAACAAAAGATCAAGAATATCAAGGGAAATAATGAAAAAAAATATGAAGGAAGGGGGCCTAGCAGTACCAGATATTAAACTATACTATAAAGCAGCAGTCATTAAAACAATATGATACTGGCTAAGAGACAGAGAGGAGGATCAGTGGAATAGACTTGGGGTAAATGACATCAGCAAGACAGTGTATGATAAACCCAAAGAGCCAAACTTTTGGGACATGAATCCACTATTTGACAAAAACTCCTGGGAAATTTGGAAAACAGTATGGGAGAGATTAGGTTTAGATCAACATCTCACACCCTACACCAAGATAAATTCAGAATGGGTGAATGACTTGAATATAAAGAGGGAAACTATAAATAAGTTAAGTGAACACAGAATAGTATACTTCTCAGGTCTCTGGGAAAGGAAAGACTTTAAAACCAAGCAAAAGTTAGAGAAAATTACAAAATGTAAATTTAATGGTTTTGATGATATTAAACTAAAAAGCTTTTGTACAAACAAAAACAATGTAGTCAAAATCAGAAGGGAAACAACAAATTGGGAAAAAAAATCTTTATAATGAAAAACTCTGACAGGGGTCTAATTACTAAAATATACAACGAGTTAAATCAATTGTATAAAAAATCAAGCCATTCCCCAATTGATAAATGGGCAAGAGACATGAATAGGCACTTTTTAGGTAAAGAACTCAAAAGTATCAATAAGCACATGAGAAAGTGTTCCAAATCTCTAATAATTAGAGAAATGCAAATCAAAACAACTCTGAGGTATCACCTCACACCTAGCAGATTGGCTAAAATAAAAGAAGGGGAGAGTAATGAATGTTGGAGGGGATGTGGCAAAATTGGGACATTAATGCATTGCTGGTGGAGTTGTGAACTGATCCAACCATTCTGGCTGGCAATTTGGAATCATGCTCAAAGGGCTATAAAAAATGCCTGCCCTTTGATCCAGCCATACCATTGTTGGGTTTGTACCCCAAAGAGATCAACGAAAAACAGACTTGTACGAAAATATTTATAGCTGCGCTTTTTGTGGTGGCAAAAAACTGGAAAAGGAAGGTATGCCCTTCATTTGGGGAATGGTTGAACAAATTATGGTATATGCTGGTGATGGAATACTATTTTGCTAAAAGGAATAATAAACTAGAGGAATTCCAGGTAAACTGGAAAGACCTCCAGGAACTGATGCAGAGTGAAAGGAGCAGAGCCAGAAGAACACTGTACACAGAGACTGATATACTACGGTAAAATAGAATGCAATGGACTTCTGTACCAGCAGTAATGCAATGACCCGGGACAATTCTGAGGGATTTATGGTAAAGAACGCTACCCACACTCAGAGGAAGGACTGCAGGAGAGGAAACATAAGAAAAACAACTGCTTGAGCACATGGGTCGGGGTGGACATGATTGGGGATGTAGACTCGAAACTACCACACCAATGCAAGTATCAACAATTTGGAAATAGGTCTTGATCAAGGACACAGGACAAAACCAGTGGAAATGTGCGTCGGCCATGGCTGGGTGGATTGTGGGGGGTGAAGGGGAAAGTAGGAGCATGAATCATGTAACCATATTAAAAATGAATATTAATAAATATTTAAATTTTTAAAAAAGTGATTTGTTCAAGGTCATATAACTTAATACAGTAAGCATTTTAATTAAGATCTACTGATTCAAAATCCCCAAGTTAACCTAAAAATCATGTTATGTGGAGAAGACAGAGTTATATATTTCGTGATTAAGAATTTTGAAAAGTTAGTGGTTAAACAATAGGAAATGTTTTTTTCTACATGTTATAATTAAACATTTGTGGAAAATTGACAACATGATGGTAATATGAAGGACTCAGAATTAGACAATTTCTGTCCTGTGCTATCCTACTTAATTCTTTGCCCCATTGCCTTATCACTGAACATGCCTTTCTGAACTCCATCTCAGCCATCTCTTTAGTTCAGGCCTTCATCACCTCTTACTTGGACAACTATAAGAACCTTTAAGCTGGTTTTCCAACCTCAAGTTTCTCCCTACTCTAATCCATCCTTTGCTAAGCTGCTAAAGTGATTCTTCTGAAGTTCTGACATGTCACTTCCCTACTTTGTAAACTCCAATGTCTCCTAAGCTCTAGGAGAAAATACATATTCCTCTGTATGATCTTTAAAGCTTTTTCTATTGTGCAGGTGAAAATTTTGCCACACCTGAGCTACATTTCCAGCATCCTTTTAAGTTACATCCTCATTTGATGTACAGGAGGCTTGGGAGATAAATTTGGCTGAGACCCATGCTGCAGGGCTCTTTTTTGGGAGCTTGTGCTTTGCTTTGGTAAAGTGCTGCAGGTGTGAGTTTTTGGCTCTTTGCTTTGCTCACTTTACTGAAAAAAAACCTTTTCCTTTTCTTGTCCTCCTCTTTTTGTTTATTATTAAATCTTATATATATATATATATATATGTGTGTGTGTGTGTGTGTGTGTATGTGTGTGTGTGTGTGTGTGTGTGTGTGTAGATTGATGGATTATAACACAGATTAAGTTCCATCTTATGAAAGAGAACATTCCCTGACCACTCCACTATGCCTACTTGCTAATCCCTTCCCCTGTCAGATTCACTCTACTCTATATTTTCTGTGTGCCTAATTATTTACATGTTGTGTCCCCAGTTAGAGAATAAGTTCCTTGATAGAAGGAACTGGTTTTGTCTTTTATTTGTAGTTAGCAGAGTTCCTGGCACTATGGCAGGAAGCTTGAAAGGAGGTGTGAGCAGAAGAGGGCCCATAGAAGATGCTGGACTTAATGATAACAGTTCAATCCGAGGGAAAAAATGTGAAATAGTGGTGGAATATGGGACTTATAATTAGGAAACCTGGGTTTGAGTACTGCCCCAGGCAATATTAACTATTTGACCCTAAACAATCAGTTAGCCTACTTACCTCAGCCTCAGTTTTTTCACATGCAAAATGAGGATGATAATAACATTTCTCATAAACTTGTTGAAGATTTTAAAGTGCTATATAAATGTTAGCTATTGAGTGTTGCTGTTGTTACAAAGAGAGACATGGTGGACAATGAAGGATGAAGTTTGCGTGTACTGAGATTCAACTACATGAGCCTAAAACTCAAAGGGGGCAGCCCATTCAAAAACTCATTCAGTATAGCATTTTTTGCAAAGAACCAGGAAATAATCTTTTAGCATAATTCTTCTTCCTATATTAATGCTTATATTTTTATGGAAGATAAATCACAAGTTTCGTATCTAATTCTAATGGAAACCCCTTACCCATTATAACTATTTAGCTATTACATATATTATATCTTCTATTCCCCACTGAGTTCATACAATTACAAATGAAAGAGTAAAGGATATACTACTAAATTCTTGGAAAATAGGCAAGCTAGATGAAAAATTTATAGTGATACCAAATGAGAACACCAACACAATAAAAATGTCCCAATGGAAAAATATCATAATAAATATTCTTCATATAGAATGAGAGAGATGGCTCAGAATGAATCCATTAATACTAGAAGAAAAAAATTAACAAAATCCAGACTCTTCTGTCCATAAACCAGAAGATTATACAAATATAGTCTCAACCAAGTAGAATAGAAAATCAGGGAAATTCTGGGCCTGAACAAGTTAATGGCAAACATTGCTTATTTGTAAATCACATTTAAAGGCTTCAAAATGAAAAAGCTAAAAGGGGAAATATTCTAACTTAATTTGTTAAATCACTCGCTCCTTAACTGTGACATTGTTATAAATTTGCTTTCAAAGGTCTTTATGACAAAACTGACACCTGCATTTTCTTCACTGTCAGTGTCAATTGATTTAACCATATTATTTCCATGTACATGTCAGAGTAGATCTATAAATTCCTCTAAGAGATTCACGGATTTTCAAGTAATACATTTAGAGTCAACACTCATTTGTGAGGCTAAACAAGATTCTTTCAATGGGGCTGACAGTACCTTAAATGCCACCTGGATGAGTTCTTCTGTATTGGCAGGATTACATAGGACGGCCAGACCGATCACATATTCCCTGAAGTCTATGCTGCCATCATGATTCTGTGAAGGGATGAAGAGAATTCAATTATGAGGTCCAACAGTCAAATCACTGTTAACGAGAAAATATTGAGTGACAATATGATTCAATTGTGCTGCACATGCTCAACAACTTCCTGCACTGTGTTTTTTTTGTTTTGTTTTTTTTTTGGAAGAAAAGTTTACATTGTGATGTAACTATAGACTTATAACCCATAAATTCCTAATGAAAGAAATGTAGAAATAAATAAATAAAAGAAAGCTGGTACTGAATTGCTTCATAGATGTTGGGTATATGTATTAAAAAACAATCACCTATAAGATTTTTCTAGCATCAAGTTTATGCCAAATGGTCATATGATCATAGATTGAGAGCTAAATGGGAACTCAAAAGCCAGACAATCCTCTCATTTAACAGATGAGGTGTTAATTAATGTCCATAAGTTTAAAAATATGTATATAGCAATCAGTAGAAGTTCCAAAATAACAGACTTACCCAAAGTGGAATTCTCAGATATATATCTTTAGAGATTCTGTCCCAATTCTGTCATCATAAATGCTGGCCTTACAATGATGGTTAGCAATAACAACGATTCAATGCATAATCAACTCAGAGCCCTCATATGTGAAGAAGGGGAGGAGAAAGAGAAGTTGGGCCACTGGTACCATTTCCAAGACCTTTTCTAGCTACATCTATTGTTGTCTGTCATGGGGTGATGTCTTGACTTTCAAGTGAATCAAATTTAAGAGAAGATGTATAGTTAGAAATTCTTGAACCCTTGGACTCCATCTCCTAGAATTCTTTCCTCATCCTCAAATTCCTTTTCCCTTTTCGTTTACATGCGTCTTTATATTATTGTTTATATAGTTCTGTAACTCCTCCCTCATTCTTTCTTTTTCCACATGCACGACTAGGAAAGGAGGCTTTTTACTACAGCTTTTTTACGTTAGTTATTATTAATAAATCTTGTTAAATATAATACTTTGGAGATATTGGACATTAATTTTGAAGCTTACAGTTATAAATTGCAGGTGTTGTGAGAATCATCTTGGCAGCAAACCCTCAGATGAATTCCTAGATAAACCATGAACTAGAATCAATGAAGCTACTAAGTTGCTTAATAAACTACCAAAGAAAGCTTTTCTTCAGTGAAATGCTAGGTCTTCAGTTCTGAGGAAAATTTTATTTCTCTCATAAATAATACTTTTTTTACTCTCCCAAACAGTCTAACTCATAAACTCTTCTTTAAATAGCCTAAAAGCTTCTATTATTACCTATCGTTTTTTTTTAAAACCCTTATACTTCGGTGTATTGTCTCATAGGTGGAAGATTGGTAAGGGTGGGCAATGGGGGTCAAGTGACTTGCCCAGGGTCACACAGCTGGGAAGTGGCTGAGGCCGAGTTTGAACCTAGGACCTCCTGTCTCTAGGCCTGACTCTCACTCCACTGAGCTACCCAGCTCCCAAGAAAAAAGAGAAGAGGTCAGTATTTTTATGGTTAATTTCCACTATAGAAATTAAAGAATAGAGGTGTAATCATTTCCTCAGTTACATAGTGAAGAAATAGGACTAATACTCAATTCTCCAAGACTCCTCTGGTCCAGCCTAATCACCAGTCTTATGATGAGACTGTCCAATTGTTCCTAGCAGTGAAAAGGCTGACCAAGGCTGAATATTTGCTCAGAATATGGATCTCTCTCACCTGCAACCCACCTTCTTAGTAAAACCTCATTGTGATGTCTTGAAGATCTCTTGAATAATGGACTCGGTACCACTGATGTTTTATATTCATTACAACTTAGCTTTAAAAGAGAACATCTAACAATCTGAAAGTGTCACTTTAATTTTACATTGTGCCTTTATTCTCAGATATTCGAAATGTATTACCTTAATCATATAAACTCACAAAATCTCGGAAAGAGCATAGATCAGTCATCACTCTTACTTTCAAGTGTGGAAATGTGAAAAAGTACACTAGTCAAAGACCTAGGATTTATATTCAGGTTTCTTAAATATTTCCTGAAATTTCTCATTTGCATATAACATTTGTACAGGAATGTCTTGTGTCATTTGGAATTATCATAAGCCCTGGGTGACTACAATTCCCAGGACTCTCTCTGCTACAACTTCCCCTGACACCAGAGAAAGTATAAAAGAGAAAGTTTGGCACCTTTTCTCTCTCTCTACCCTGGAGGCTGGCTGACTCTCTCTACCCTGGAGCACTCTCTATCCTGGAGCTCTCTCTACCCTGAGCTGTCACTAACTCTCTCTACCCTGAAGGGTCTGCTCTGGAGCCCAGAGGCTCTCAGATCCTGAGCTCTCTCAGCACCTTTTCCCCTTTTTATCTACCTCCTAGTTTTCCCTAGACCTTCCCCTTTCTAATTAAAATAAAACCTAGCTATTCTAAACCCTAAAGTTGTTCTCTGATCTTTTATTAGAGCACCTGAAGAGCTCTGGCTAATTTCCCCCTGCTGGGGATGGGGATACTACCTACCTTTTCCTTCCTTTACCTTCTTCTCTCCTTTCTCCCATCAAACCTTCCTTCTACCTACCTTCCCTTCACCCCCCTCACAGTTTCTTAGACAAAATGATGCCACAGAAAGGTAGAGTAGGAGGTCCTAGATCAGTTATCTGAAACAAATGGAATTTTGGCCCTACCCTGGAAGATGCTATTAAAGGGAAAATTTTAATATGGCTTCCCAGGTTTATTTATTTATTTTAAACAATTGGTAGAAATTTGGGGTTCATAAACCACTATATTGATTGGTTCAGTCTTGGTTTCTTGTTTTATGTTGTTACACTGTTTTATGTATTATTAGTCCAGAAGAATTTATAAAAGAATCTGTATTCAACACCTTGTCATCATTCACAAATGCACAGTTCTCTCCATTCCCCAAATTTTTCTCTTGACCCTCTCACCCTATGAAACTATAATTCTTTAGTCCCTCTTTCTATTCAAGATTAAACTTCTAAAAAGGGTATTTAATTCTTGTTGCCTTCACTTTATTTCCCACTCACTCTTTACCTCTTTCAATCTGGCTGACAACCCTCCAGTCAACTGAAACTGAAAGCTTAAGAGTTGAGTTCTCAATCACCAAGTTAAAGATGGTTTCCCAATTCTGAACCATCTTAACTTTTTGATAGCATTCACATTGATAATTAATCCTTCCCTTCTGAACGCATTCCTCTTTTGTGGCTTTTGTAAAAATGTCCTTTTCCAGGTTTCCTAGCTATCCAATCACTTTTTCTTGATCTCCTTTGATGGTTTTGTAATATCTAACCTCTAAGTGTAGCTGTCTCCTACAGTGAAAGCAGAACACATTGGGTCCTCAAAGTATTAAAAGTAAGCAATAGCTTAAATAGTAATCTTATAGACTTATGTGAATAAAAACATCATCACACCTAGGAAATAAATGTGTTTTCTGAAAAAATTGCCTAAATCTCCAAATCAGCATAATGCACTCAAACAAGTCCAGAATCATCCTCTAAGATCACTCGAACCCCAGAATTCACAAATTGCAAATACCTCTCACCCCTACACACACTCTTCCTCTGATTATAAAGCACCTCCCAGAATCTCCACTTAAGGAAGGTACTCAGGCCAGCCATGTCTCATTCCTCTCCAGGCTGTACCCATACCATCCCCAATTGGTTATCTTCATTGTCCGCTTAACAGGAACTGTCTTTCTTTATACTTCTATTTGTATTTTCAGCACTTAACACAGTGCCCAACAAAGTAGAAACTTAATTAATGATTATTGATTAAAACTGGTGAGCATTTCACATTTTGAGATAGCATCTTCACATCAGTAAACACTGTTTTTAAAAAATAAAAAAGTTAAATTTCAGGAATATTCCATCTACAAAATACTAAACATTGCAATCTTTTTAAACATTGAGATATTTTGGAAGTACATATTTTTTTTCTTGAACTTTTGGGACTGAATCGTGGTTTGAAAAACTAAGTTCTTTCAAGAATGGAGTATCACATTCCATTGGGCTAGAAGAAACAAATTAGCCCATGTATTGTTTCCTGAATTTTATCAGTTTTCATCCTTATCATTCTGGAGTAGAATGATAAAATAGGTGTTACATTCATCTAAGGAACTAGAGAAATACTTTCAGTGGCCTTGGATAAGGTATTTGTCCTAATTTTTTGGGAGATGGTGATTAAAAATGAAATGACACTTCCTTGTATCATTTCCACAACCACCAAGTGCCCTTGAAATGTCAGATCACATCTGTAATATAGTGAAAACTCAAGGGATTTTTTGAAAACCTTGTTACTTTTTAATTGCTTTAAAATCCTATAATCTCAGAGTAAGAAGAGACCTTACAGGTCATCTACTCTAAGCAATAATTGAATGAGAAGCTCTCCTACAAATGATAAACTAGCCTTAACTTGAAGATTTTAAGTGATGGAGAACTTGATGATTCCTAACAAAACCTATTACACAGTATCAGACAGCTCTAATTATTATTAATTTTTTCTTTATGTGGAGCTAAAGTATAACTCTCAAAGACCTAATACTGGAAGGGATCTCATTGGCCATCTCATCTAGTCTTCTCATTTTACAGATGAGGAAATTGAGACCTAAGTTATTTTCCCAAAGTCACAAGAACTTAAATATTAGAGATGAAATTTGAAGGCTCTTCCCACTGCACCACACTGTTTTCTCTCTTTATAAATGAGGAAACTGGGGTTCAAAAGGTCTTGCCTAAACACTCAAAAAACAGCAAGGAGAAGAATCAGGATTCAAAACCAGTTATGTGAGAATAATAATTCTTCTCAGGTCTAATGGACAAGGTGTGGCTGTAAATTAATAAGACTCACTTTCTTGCACTGTTTATTTTTCATTAAGGTGACTCACCAAATGAAGTTTAATTTATAAGATTCTTGAGGGAAGAAGTTGTATGTTTTCAAGATCAGAGCTATATACATGTATATAATTAATACTTTTAATAATGGTAAAGACCAGAGGTCGTGTCAATTTTTTCAATTTCAGAATTAATTTCTAATAACCAATGAAAGTCTGTGACATACTAAATAAATAAATATGCCATTATCAGTAGTAACATCATCACCATCAGTTGTTTTTTTCTGATTGAGAATTAAAGAGGGAAGAGAGTTATTTCTACCTCCACTATTTAAATTGGCATTATCTTTATAGGCGAAGGATTGTCTATCCATCAAATACAAGTGAAGGAAAGTGATAAATTCTTAAACACAAGCTAAAAAGCAGTTTTATAAGATATCTAACCTAGTTTTAGCTTAGGACTGGGTTTGCAAAGTACTTAACCACTCCATGCCTCTATTTTCCTCACCTGTAAAATAAATATCTTAGACTTGATGTCCTCCAAGATCTCTTTTACTTCTAGAAATGTGATCAAAGAATGTGGAGTCTTAAAAACAAAGTGTATAGTCAAATTAAAGCTGATGGGATAGCACAGTGGAAAATTGCACATTTAAAAGCAGAAAGTTCTCAAATTTGGCCTCAGATACTTAGTAGTCTTGTGACCTTGGGAGAGTCAATTAACCTGACTGCCTCTGTTTTTTCAACTATAAAATGGGAATAATAATAGCACTAAACTCCTAGACTTATTGTAAGAATCAAATGAGACCAATAATTGTAAAGTGCTCAGCAACTTAGAGCCTAGTCTCAGCTTCAGCTATAATACATAGGGCATCGTCACAAGAGGGTTTTACATGAATGCCTCACATTTATTTCTAACAATGCTTTACATTTCATTCCATTCAACTTACAATTTTGCCTTCAGTTTGTAAAGAAGAGCAAAAGAATTTTCCTTGCTCCAAGGCAAGGCAAGACTTGACAGGAGCTGGCTAACATCAACTGGGTAAGCCTGATTTTGCATGAAGTGCTTGTAAGAATGATCCTTTTGATTCATTAAGGCAGCCAAGGACATTCTGAACCACAGATACACCCTTTTAGTCCTCTTTCTTCCTGACTCCTTAAAAAACAGACAGTGCAAAAAAATAAATAAATAAACCTCACTATTCCTTCACATTTGCTCTGCTTGAGACCAAAAGTTAAGAATATGAGACCTGCAGGCAAAGAAAACCTCTTCTAAAATGGAATACATCTTCAGATATGACAGCTTACCTTATATTGATGAGGCTCTTAGTGTAAAATTCAAGATGCTGGCTCCCCAGAACACTTAAGACATTTCTTTAGAGAGTTTTGTGTTTCTTTTGAGGGGCATTAGAATATAGTAGAACCATAAGACATTAAATCAAGGAGAAAAAAAATTATAATTCATATTTTCTTTTTTAAAGCTAAAGGAAAAGGGGAAAAGAGGAAAGGAACACTGGCTATTTTGTTGATTTATTCCAGATGCTTTTTTATTACAGTCTTAGTAAAAATGTTCTACTGCTAAGAATTCATTTACCAAATAATTCCCACTTAAGAACAGGAAATCATTACAGATTTAAAAAAATCTATTCCCTTCAAGATTTTTATATCTGTTCTTTCACCTACAAAATGATAAACATGCAATTTCAAAGACATAAATCATTTATTACACGGTATACAAATTAATATATTTTGCATTAATTTCTGCTTTAATGAAGCAATAAGGATCTGTATAGGATTTCAGAATCTGCATAGAGGACAAACAGCATCTATAAGAATCCATCACCGATAGATAAACCTAGGCTTAGAGCAGTCCTATTTTGAAGGCAGGACTGTGTCTTCTCAGCATTTATTTCAGGAATACATAGTAAGTTCCAGCCATTCCTGAATATTTACTTGAACTTGGCCATCTTGATCTCCATCTAGTGACTTGAAGGCACGAAACATAGCATCTAAACGTACCAGGCAGCTAATAAAGCTAGTAAAATCCATACTTCCATCTTCTTCAGTATATCTGCGAATAATCATTTGGTAAAGTTGCTCATGCAGCTGGAAGCCTGCTGCCTGAATAGCTGGCTTCAGCTGCGCTCCCGGAAGGGAAGTGGAATGGTCAGTGTTATACTGCTTGTAAACACATTGCCATTTCTTGATATTGTTCCACAGATACTTAAATTCCTCAAATCCTAGTTTTCCTGTTGTATCGCTATCCATGACAGCTACAATGCTCCGGCAAGTGTCAAGGCTAAAACCATCTGTATTCAATTCTCTGTGCTTGGAAATAATTTTGTTGAGAATGTTCATCAGGTCAGCAGGACCCACTTCCATGTCATCTCCAGCCAGACGATAAAAGACGCGACGAAACTGCCTAACTTCATCGCTTTCATTGGCTTCAACATTTGTAAAATGCTGGTAAGGTGGTGGTGGTTCCGGTGTATACTTAGCTGCTGCAGCCTCGCTGATGAGGTTTACAATTCCTCCAACAAGGTCTCCAAGATTTCCCCTTCCTTTTTGCCCTCCTCCACCAAGGATGCCACCGAGTGCTCCTCCAAGACCTTTATCTGCCCCTTCCAGGAGTGCCTTTGCAAGAAACATTCTGGCAGAGTAAGAAGAAAGTTGCAGAAGTTTTTGAGAGGAGGCAAAAGCTGTAATGGAGTCTGAGCAGTGTATGTGGAAAAACTAGTTTATCTGTACTTGCTTAGACTCCACCACACCCATGCATGTCTCATCCAGCCCTTGGGCTCAAGCTGCCTGAATTCCAAGAGGTCCTAGCACCCCCCACTTTACAAGACTTCTAATAAACAACTTGTATACCACTTTGGCGAAGTCATTATTCTGAAAGCTCCGTTAGTTTTTTATTACACTAACAAGAGTAATATGCAACTGGGCAGTAATAAGTGCACTTTTATATGGTGGATAATTCTCCCTATAACACCCTCAGGATAACTTGAATATTCCTGCTAGGAAGAAGTGTGAGACAAGGGAAATGGGTTAGTTCAGAAGTCATGGGATTTTTTTCTAAGGAATAATTTAACTAAACTATAGAGCTTTAGAATCCTAGAGATTAGAAAAGTCTCTTAATTGATCTCCTTGTTTCATGGATGAACCAGAGCCAGCTGAGCTTCTATTTTGAGGCTTGGGGCTATCTTGCACTTTTTGTTCTTTTCAAAGGAAAATGGGTGGGGGAAATGATTTTAGCTGCAAGACAATCTGCCTAAGTATCTGCCATCATGAAAAAAAAAATGCCTGTTCTACTTTAGGAATGTCTCCTGACCCTGAGGAAAACCCAAATTGACCTATTATTCCAAACAGAAGAACTAGGATAAAATTTGAAAAGACATATATTTGAGTGACTCTATAGCTTCTGCCTACCCAAAAGTGCCTGTATTCCCATGTGGAATTTTGGTGCTGGACCAGCTGACTTCTCTAAGTTTCTATAGTATGATGTAGCAAGATTAAGACAGTAGAATTAAAAGTTTATTAACCCTGATGAATCTAACTCTCCTGAACTCTGTTTCCTAATCAAAACTGGCCCATTCTTTCTCATTTTTAGGGAAATTTCACAATGTCCCTACCTCCATATGTTCTTCCTAGGCAGTGAAAGAATGATGTTTCAGAAACAATCACTGGATTTAGTGCATCTGATTAATTTCTTATCTACATATCTCACACTCAGTGCTACTGTTCCATTGAATGTTTGGTTTTATTTCTCTTGTATATAATTATAGACTTTGGGACATTAAAACTAAAATGTCTTCTTTAGATACCAGAAAAAAATTACTTTCATTTTACAAAAGATTCCTGGCTTTAGATTTATAACAATTCAGAGTCTTATTTTTAAATTTTTCTAAGAAGGGATATTACATGAGTACTCCTAAAAAGCCTGATTATCAATGAGTTTCAAGATGTTCTTCCTTTTGTCTATCTGAAGTATTTCTTATTGCAATTTAGGCAAATTTCTTCTCATTTGGCCTCCATAATCATTACTTTCTTATAAACCTTTTAGAGATCTGAAGGTGATTAATAAGTTGTTCTTTATACCTTTTCATCTCCAGACTAATTAATCTCAACTTCATTTACCTTAAGATCCTAAATTATCACCTTCATCGTCTTTGTGGGTTGGATTTTTTTGTACTCCAATTCTCCACATAAAACTTAACATTGAGATCTAGACTGGCTATAATTCTCCGAAAGGAGCATGACCGATGCCAATAAAAGAGGGATTTTTCCTTGTGGTTATAAAAGATAATAATTCCACTTGTTTCCAATGCAGAATCATAGTCACTTTTTTTAAAAATTGAAAATAGCGTAGCTCCATTGAACTAGGCTTTATTTATTTACTTATTAATTTTTGGCAAGGTATAGGAAGGACTGGTAATTAGTTTTGGTAAGACAGTAGGAGTACAAATACTTTTTCTCACCACTATAGTGTCTATAGCTCCTTTTTTTTTACACTGGTTAATTAGTAGGAATTTGATTAAAATCTCTTTTCCCCCATTGTTTTATTAGTTGGTATTCTTACTGAATTGCCACCTCATAGAATATCCAAATCTGAAAGGAAAAGGTGGCCAATCTTGTCCAAGTGACAAAGAATCTCTATAATCCTTTTGAAATGATGGAATCCATTATATTATTGGGTTGAAAGGTGTGGGAAGATAGAAGAGAGCAGGTATTTTCCCACAGAAGTTTCTTCCAGGCCTTCAATACCATGAGGGCTCAGCTTTCTCATACTATTTGTTCCCAGAAAAAGGCTGGGAAGGGCAGAAGGATCCAGGGACTTTCATACAATGCCTGGCCACCATGAGTATCCATCCTCCTTTGGTCTCAATCAAGGAAAAGTAGAGATTTTCTTTCTTTTTTTTATTTTTTAGAAAAAAAATTTCCCATGGTTCCATGATTCATGTTCTTGCTCTCTCTCCCTCTACGCCCCCATGCCCCAGTAGCCAACGCACATTTCCACTGGTTTCTTCCTGTGACATCGATCAAGACCTATTTCCATATTATTGATAATTGTACTAGGGTGGTCATTAAGAGTCTACATCCCAAATCGTGTCCTCATCAACTCATGTGTTCAAGCAGTTGTTTTTCTTCTGTTTCTACTCCTGTAGTTCTTCCTCTCAATGTGGGTAGCATTCTTTTCCATAAATCCCTCAGAGTTGTCCTGGGTCATTGCATTGCTGCTAGTACAGAAGTCTATTACATTCAATTTTACGACAGTGTATCAGTCTCTGTGTATAAAGTTCTCCTGGTTCTGTTCTTTTCACTCTGCATCAATTCTTGGAGGTCTTTCCAGTTCACATGGAATTCCTCCCATTTATTATTCCTTTGAGCACAATAGTATTCCATCACCAGCATATACCACAATTTGTTCAGCCATTCTCCAATTGATGGGCACCCCTTTGTTTTCCAGTTTTTTGCCATCACAAAGAGCGCAGCTATAAATATTTTTGTACATGTCTTTTTCCCTATGATCTCTTTGGGATACAAACCCACCAATGGTATGGCTGGATCAAAGGGCAGGCATTCTTTTAGCAAAAAGTAGAGATTTTCAAGCAGATTGAGTTAAGAAGTTTCTAGGTCCAGTAAAATCCATGAAAGCCTTGGCCTTCTCCCTGCTTCCTCCTGGAGAAAGACTGGATAAGTAGAGAGGGAAATCTTTTATAGAGTCTATCAACTACTACTGATGGTGGCCAAAAAAAACCCTCAAAATTTCTGAGGCATTATTGACAAAAAGTCAAAGAAGCTTCTTCTATATGCAACATTCAGTCTGGTCCTCTGGGGAGAAAACTAGAAAAGTGAAAGACTTCTTGGATTGAGAAGTTGATGTCCAAATCTCTGTGTTCTTCTTACTCTCAGCAATCTCAGACCAAGTAAGTTGTAGGATCTAGGGTTTTCTGAAGAGATTAAGATCCTTAAAATCACAGAGCCTTGAGTCTATTCAGGGAGGAAAACCCAACACAAGGGACAAAAACCAAACCATTCAATATAGCATGCACTCAAAGGGTTGAGTTCTATAATATACAGATCAATGTAAATGCTGCAGGTATTCAGATATAGCAGAAAGACTTTATTTTATGGCAAAAAAGAGGGAGAGAGGAAGACAAGGTCCATTGGTTCAGACTTTCCTTGGGGCACTTCACAGAGGACTAGGTGCCATGATCCTGACAAGCTGCCAGAGACATAAGGTTGAGGTACATGATCTTTTCAGAAAAACCACAGCTGAGATACCATTAAGGCCACCTAAGCAGCTGCTTCCAGGACTGCTAGGCTGCAAGACCCACTGAGGCAGAGGCAGTAAGGCCTGAAAGACATGTGGGACAGGTGTGTCAAAGGTCTAAAGAAGAAAAGTAGACATATAAGTAGGCCACAGAGGTCCTAGCAGCTCTTCTTGGTAGTCCAAAGCTCTTCATAATCACTTTTATGGGTCAAAAATTATGAGATATGAGATGAATCTCACATAAATCCAGTTGATTTTTGTCATCTAAAAATTCATGTATTAACCTGAAGGCTCCACTCTTACCCTTTTTTTTGGCTCATGAGCCCATCAATAGCTACTTGTGTAAGAGGCCTGAAAAAGCTTTGTTACTCCCTAAAAACCAAGGTTTAAAGGGCTGGCATATCTGGGATATAAATTGGCCCCAATGGGAAAGATATTTACTCTAAAATATAAAATACTGGCAGTATAGCATAGAGTAGTATTTACTTTTTTATCAGTTCCTTTGCCTCTTACTACAAATATATTACTCCTTTAAAAATAATCTTTGCTTGACAACATGATCCCTTCAAGCTCCTAAAACAATTGAGTATTAAAAGAATTGGCAGATTTAATTGCTTGAGCCACTATCAGTAATATTGAAAAGATTGTGGGAAAGAGAAGTATTAATATCTTAATTTTTTTCTGAATAGAACCAAGTCTGACTGTGAGTCAGTTAATTTGCCTTAGATTCCTGAAAATGTTCAAAGACAGAACATTGAAGATAGATCTCCCAATAATAAAGAAGGTTAGGTAAAAATTGTTCATCCTACACTAATTTCACGTTTTTTGGAGGGGGAGAGGGCAGAATCGCTAAACAAAGAGACAAAGGGACTACTGTGGTCATAGTTTACCTAGATTTTAGCAAACTTCTGATAAAAGTATCTCATATTTTTCTTGTAAAGAAGATGGAGAGATATGGACCAAATGATGATAATATTAGATGATTTAAAAATTGGTTGGATGGTTGGATGGCTAGAATCAAAAAGCGGTCGTTCAATCATTCAGTGCTAATGTGGCAGTAGAAATCTAGTAGAGTACCTCAAGGATGCCACATGATGGTATGCCACTTGACATTTTTATCAATGACTTGCATAAACTCAAGGATGGCATGCTCATCAAATTATTAAAGCACCAAAAAACTCACAGAGAGAGCTAATACACTGGAAAATAGAGTCAGGATCGAAAAAGTTTCTTAACAAGTTAAAGCATTGGCCAAAAACTCATAAAATTAAATTTGATAAGCCATAAGCATAAAGTCTTACATGTGATTACAAAAAATTAATTTCATAAATACATGATTTCAGAGACACAATTAGATAATTACATCATTCTGGAGCAATTCTATAGAAAGATCATTCATTATGTCATATATAGCATAGTTTGATGAAATAAATCAATTCTTAAATATAGAAGCTGAAACTGGAATTAAGACTCATTATTTCTGCATAAATTGCTAGATGTTACAATAAAGATTTCAGATGAATGAATAAACCAAAATTAGAAAGACTTCAATGTTCATTTTCCATCACCTACATTTCCGAATTGGCCCACTCCAATCACTCATGCGATTTATGTGTAGATAAAATGCTTAATAAACACTATACTTTTCTAACAGGAAGGAGCAAATCAGAAATTTTGCCATTACTGGTGTGGGTTCCATATTTCTGAGAGGGGTTCAAGCTGCATCACAGAATTCCATAGTGCCCCCCAGAACTCTAAGAGAGGGGGCAGCTAAAGGCAGTTGGAGTTATGGGGGGCACTATGGAATTCTGTGATGCAGCTTGAACCCCTCTCAGAAATATGGATCCCACACTGGCTCTCCTACTTTAACACTCTTACTAAAAAACATGAACTGATAAGATAGGAAGAACTTAGGGAGAATCACATTCATATCAAATAATGTGATCTAAAAAATAAGATCTACCAAAGAACGATAACTTGCAAAACTAGATCTGTATAAGTGCTTAAATGGGCACTGTGAACTTTGAAGAAAGAATGAAATAATACAAGAAAGATCAGTATGATAAAATACACATCCTACAGGATATTATCCTAAAGTAATTATAGTTATGACAAGTCTTGATTATAAATCTCCAGTTCGCATAACATTTTGATTTCAAATTTTATTTAGCATAATTATATGACTTGCTCAAAATCTACCTTTTAGGTACCTTGAGTATCCTTTGCATATTCAGTCAGTCGAAAAGCATTTATTAGACCCTACCTATGTACCAAATACTGTGGTAAGAATTAGGGACACAAAGAAAGTAAAAAAGCAAACATAATAAAAAAATTCTTCCTGTCATTAAGGAGTTCATATTCTAATGGGAAGGATAAATATGAACATTAGGTAAATAAACATAGGTCTTCTCAGATCAGGTCAAAACACATATAATATTATATTATTATAATAATTATATATTACATAATATATAGTTATTTGAAGGAGTACATACAGGTAATTTGTAGTTGAGGTAAAGCAAAAAGGAATAGAAAGGTCCTGTCTGGCCAAAATCAATCCCTGCCATATCTCATCTATCTTTTAGTCTTCTAGATGTGAGGAAAATAGAGAGGTGATGAAAACCAAGATTAAAAAGTAAGAAAGTAAAGATAAAAGTTCTTAAGAATGGCTTATACATATTAAGAAATGGGATATTCAAATTACAGTAGTTGAGAAAATAAGGCTGCCTCATGATTTCCCTCTTCCTGCCTTCCTTCAAGCACCAATCTAAACTGACATGTTATGCTAAAAAAAAATGCAGTTATTAAACCTTTCTATCTCTATCCCATCAAACTTCTCCAAAGTCATCACATAACTGATTAAGCCAACCAATTATCATGCAGATGGGTGTGTGTACAGGGTGTGTCAATATCTCTTAATTGAGCAAATCAGCCTTTGAGCAAATTTCACATGTACAAGCATGCAAGTCAATTAAAAACAACCCAAGTGAGTTAGTTACTCATGCCCCTGGGAAAAAATGTTCTTCCTCCTTACCAGAAGTAAAACACTGTTTCAGTTCTAGTTCAAGGCAATATCTAGTTATACACACATGAAGTGAGAAAAGCCATGGCTTAAAAAAAATATTAGTAGTAGATCGAAACAGTCCATGCATAAAGATGAATGACTAAATTGGTTATGACGACTCACCAACATTCTCATCCCTAGAGGTCTTTCTCTAGATCATAAGGAAGCAACCTGGCTGACCAGAACTTTGTACTGTCATAGCTCAAGCATCACCTAACATATGAACAAAAGGACTTCAGTCTTCAAAATACTCAGTTAGCTATTCATTAACAAGTACTTCAAATAAAAAACCCAAAAGTATTTGAACTCCTCATAATTATATTTGTCATGGTATCAGTGGAATTGATGATCTATCAGTCACCAGAAGGAACAGAATAGCATGGCATATAATTAATAGCCAGGAGAGTTACCTGAAAGACAAGATATGCTATGGATCTTGTTTTCTATTTTGATTATTATTATTTGGGGCAAATATCTTTAAAATCAGATATAGACTTCCATTCTGATCCATTTTCAATTCCTTTTCCTCTTTCCTGTTCTTCCTGTTTTACTATAAAATATTCTTTCTTCTCAACAGGATTTGGTTTGTTCAAATGAGGATAGTTCCTTGAGCTATGCTATAGGAGGTATTATACAAATCCTGGTCCTTAACAATGTGAAAGAATGATTAAAACATATATTTTAAAAATCACATATAGTTCTCTAACCTTTCTCTGAAATTTTTTTCTTACATATATTTTGTTGACTTTTATTCTACTATATCAAAATTAATAAAGAGATGATGAGAAATTGCCATATTCCACATTCAATTGTTTTGTATTACTGTATTATAATATTTTGTTGCATTTATTGTACCATATTCATATTAATCAATTGAGACATGACAAGAAATTGCACTATTCTCCATTACTTTTATTTTTTATCACAAACAAGCACGGCCTAGTGTTAGAGCAGTGTAGAAAGAATGGTGGATGTGGAGTCAGAGGATCTAGGTTCAAATCCTGACTCTTCCACTTATGTCCTTAGTTTCTTCATCTGTAAATGAGTCTCTAAGGTCCTTTCAAGCTTTAAATCTGTGAACCCAAAGGATCAGTTCCAATATTTCATTTGAATGAAAGGTTGCTTAGCAGCAGTTTAAATAATAAGCACAATCACATAATCCATGTAGCAATCACCTAAACATATTACTATATTATCTGGATTTTTTAAAAATGAAACTTTTTAACTACTTAAATTACTATGATCATTTTCTAGTTTCTGTTACAAAGCTATATTTTACAAATAATTCTTTGTCCTTGATAAAGAACCCCAAAATCTTCAAGGATGTTTTCTTAAAATGAAGCTTTTTGACAATGTAATTTTGCAATCACAGTTAACTTTGGGGTATAAAAGTAACTATGCTCACAACTTTTCTTTCTCCTTATTTTACGGATTTAAATCATCAAATTTAAGTAACACTAATTAGACTTGAAATATGTCTGTTATAAAAGGAGAACTGAAAACAGAAATTGATTTCTCCTCATACTTTTTCATTAAAAGAATTTTTGGCATTCCATAAACCTTCAGAATAAAGGTTGACCCAGTCAAATGCACATAAAATGATTCCTATATTATCGATATGCATATATCATGGTTTTGAGTGATTTAAGCATTCTTGCCAATATTATGAAACATTTTCCTCAAATCCATATCATTAATTTATACTAAAGGGAATCTTTTCAAATTACATTTGGACATTTCTTTTTTTAATTATTTAAGAATACCGGGAATACTTCACTACTTTAATCTGAACTTTCTAAAAAGTTTACAGTTTAATAAAACTTAAGTTACTATTAAATTTTTTATACTGCTTGCCCAGCCTTATGATTTCTAATACTGCCCTAAATAGTTTCTGCAACACTTTGTTTCTCTAGTTCAGAAGTTTATATAGAAAACCCTGTACCATGAAAATAATCATAAAAAATGTCAAAATTCAGATTATACATAATGTTTAATATTGGATCCAGAAAAGTGATAGCGAAATACTTCTCTCTTCATGCAGATTGTTGCCCATTGTACCAATCATGGAGGCTATGTTGGTTTGATTTGCTGAACTGATTTTCTACAATATCAGAGTGAATTTAAGGGTGGGGACAGGGAAGAAAGTGCTGATAGTGATGTGAAAAACAAAAAAAGTATCAATAATGTGTTTTTTAAAAATAAATTTTAAAAATAAAAATCATTTATATTATTGAGAAAAAAATTAAACATACCCTGTCAAAGAGTGCAAAAAGCTGTCTCAGGACATCTGAAACGGGAAGTTTCAAATACTCTGCAAACTCTTCAATTCCAATTCTACCTCCTTTTGAGGCTGTTGCAATAGCAGCATATTCATCCAAATGTTTACGAATTCCTTCCCAATCTAATCTAAACAAGAATAGAAAATAGAAATAATTGCAGGAAAAATTTAAAATAATTAAAAAGTAGTCAGAAATCATCAAATTGATTTTGTGTATGAATATAAAACATGCATACAGTTTACATATAATACATATCTTTAAAATTTGAACCTAAATACAATAATTTTTATTTATGTAAAAATACATTACTGTAAACAACTGACTGTACTTTGAAAGGAGAAAAATAATGGAGATGGATCAATTAATGTGAAAGGAGATAACATAAAAGAAGCAAAATTAAATACAAATATCATCTGCTTAGTAAGTTAACACTATTTTTCTGATTGTTAATACCCAGTGCAGCTGAGAAGTAAGTATATAGTAAATGCACAAGAATTAAATAATATAGAATCTCTGTCCTAAAAGAGTTTACAGTTTATTTAGGAAGACAGAGTTCCTACAACTGAAATGTTACTTAGCAGGGTAAAAACCAGTAATCAAGACATCAATTAGGTGCTATCTAAAGTTAGGGATAAAATTTTCAGCACTGGAATTAATAAAAATTAGTCGAAATGAACAGAACCAGAAGCATATTATACACAGGAAATAAAACACTGTGGAAAAATCCAATATAATGGACTTTGCTACTAGCAGCAATGCAACAAGCCAGGGCACTCTTGAAGGAGTTATGTGAAAGAATGCTGTACACATTGAGAGAAAGAACTATGGGAGTAGAAATGCAAAAGCAAAGCATATAACATCACTTATTACATACATATGTGATTTGGAGTTTAAGCTTTTAAAAATTGCTCTATAGCAAAAATGAATAATAAGGAAATAGGTATAAAGTGACAACATTTGTACCACTCAGTGCAATTGCTTGTTGGCTCTGGGAGTAGGGAGAGAAGAGGGGAGGGAAAGAAAATGAATCATGTAAACATTGAAAAATATTCTAAAAAATAAATTTAAAAAATTGATAAAAATTAGAATAAAAAAGTAGCAAAAATATTGTGCCTTACATAACAAATCCTGACTGCCTTGAAGGAATAAAACAGGGGAACTAACACATTTCTTCTCTATCTGATTTATCTATCTGACCTCAAACCTTCAGAAACATTATGCATTTCAACATAAAAACAATCAAACAAATAATTCCATTTCTGATATGGAAAATACCAATATTTGCTTAAACAGTTATCATCAAATATTATATTCTAATATTGAACTTTTATATTGTAACCAACTTAAGAGCTCCTTCCTAGAGAGGATACCAATTCTCATATAAATCAAACAGGGTTTTTTGGGATGGGGTTTTGTTTAGTTTTTTATGGAACCTGGAAAGTTCACAAATTCATAATGACCCCTGGGCAGCTAGGTGGGGCAGTGGACAGAGTGCCAGGCCTGAAGTCAGAAAGAAGACTCACCTTCTAATTCAAATTTGGTCTCAGACAATTAATAGCTATGTGATCCCGGGCAAATAATTTAATCATGTTTGCCTCAATTTCCTCATTTGTAAAATGAGCTGGAGAAGGAAAACCAGTATCTTTGCCAAGAAAACCCCAAATGGGATCATGAAGCACTTGATATAACTGAAATGACTGAGCCAAATAATTTCCATTATATATAAAATAAACCATAACAAAATAGGGATCCAACAATTATTTCTCTCAAACTAGATGTTTCAGGCAGAATCTCTAAATGACTAAGACTTCAACTCAAGACCACAATAGAGTGTTTTTGTCTACTCACACATCTCTCATCTTCTTTTAGACTAAAAGTCTCAAAGAAATAGATTATCTTTGGGCTTGTTACACCAGTGTCTTATGACAACTATAGAAAAAAAGGAGTGGTGGTTAGGATACATTATGGTATGATAGAAAGAATCTATGTCAGCAGATTTGAGTTCTAGCCATAGCTTTGTCATTCACTCAAAGAGTAACCTTATGAAAAATTGTTATAGGAGCTTCATCTGCAAAATGAAGTGGTAGACTAAATAATCCTGTAAAGTTTTTTTTTATTATCTTGAATCATTTAATATTATACGTTAACAAGTTCTATAGGACTATGCTAGCATCTTAATGGATTCTGCTGCACATATGATGATATCAGAACTGATCCATCATTAGTAATATATACATATGCCATGAAATTATTTCCAGTAGTTAGAATAGGTTTATGCTCATGCACGCCCACTATCTTTTAGATTCTCCTTTTGACCATATCTGTTAGACAGCTAAGTAAAGAAGAGAAAAGGCAGATGACAAATTAGAAATCAAAATCAAATAAATATATGATTTCACTAACCCAATATTAATCAACTTGGGAACTCCAAATACAAAAAATGATTAATTGAAAGAGGGCTTTCAGAACTTTAACAGAAAATATATACAATTAAAATACACTATTCAACTCAGACCATGAACTTACTTCAATTTTTGGCTAATTTTAGTAAATTCCACCAAACCAGCTTCCATAGGCAATGTTAGTTGTCCAGCTGAAATCATCAATCTACAATCTTCATAAGTATGATCTGTAACAGGCACTCCGAGAGCACTAAAAAAATACAAAGCATTGATTTTAAAATAGTTTTTAAAACGATGATTTTTTTTCATTAGGTTTGGATGGATCAGGCAACAACAGCAAATAGAAGAGCGCTTACTATTACTTAAATCTATATCTGTTTTTTTTTTCTGCAAGAGCCTAAATTTTACTTCTTAATTATCAAACTTCCTCTTTTATTGATTCAATCTCTACATGATTGTGCCTATATAACTCAGACTTTTAAAAATTAATGATATTTAATTTTACCAATTACATATAATAACAATTTTCTGCATAAGTTTTTTAAAGTTATAAATTTCTAATTGTTTCTGTCTCTCCCTTCCCTCTCCTTTCCCTCTCCCTTCCCAGAGATGGTAAACAATTTGATCTGGGTTATACATGTATTAAATTAAGATTGTTTTTAAAGCACAAGTAATTTTAACATAAAACTGCAAGTCAAGGGGTGTGAACTGTGTCTTATTACAACTCTAATACTAGTTGAATTCTCTGATTGATTGGGTTAACAGGGTGGAGCTCTCCAAGTAAGTGACTTGTGAATTAGAGAATAAAGAATTCCCTTTTACAAATTCATCTTATTATGATACTAAATCAATAACCTACCATGCCACAATGCCTCTCACAATTAAATCAATTAATTTAAAAGTAAAAAGATGCTAAACAAGTTAGATTAGTTGCATTGATGTTCAATATTAAATTTATAATTAATTATAGAGTAAAATTTTTATTTTAAATAGCATGAAAAAGTTTTTAAATGTAATAGAATGAACAAATACTCTGAGGAAAGGATGATGAATTGGATTGCCTAACTACTCTGAAATAAAAGGGGAAAAACATATTTTTTTAAAACATGGAGAGAAAAACATAATATATAAGACATCATTTTGTACATCTTTATTGCAATAGAAGAAAAAATCACTTATGAATCATATTTTATTTAAGCAAACCTGTACTAATTTTTCTTCATTTCTAATCATAAAGTTAGAATGAAGAGACAAGGAAGAAAAAGGACAAAATCATGAAAGAATGTTTTGAAACACAGAACTAAGGTATAAGTTTTTTTAAAGTACAACTGCAATCATCAACTAGTCTATGAAACTATTGTAAGAAATGTTTACTAAATATTCATATAATCTTCTTCTACCCTATTCCCCAAGTCATGCAGTTATAATCCTTGCCAAAACAACATCATTATTGCTTAGAGATGGATGAGTTGTAACTTACACTGTATTTTTAAAAATCTCTTGTTATTTGGTTTTTTTTTACTTTTTCTGATATTAGCTACATTAAAATTTTTTTTGCTTTAATGATCCATTTTTTTACACCATAGTAACTGCCTTATACACTTGCCAATTACCAATGAACTCTTTTATAAATAAAGAAAAACTTAAGTAAAACAGATTGGCTAAAGAACCTTATCTGACAGTAGTGGTTTGTTTGCTCTTACATTATGATGATAAATAGAAAGATGGAGGGAAGGAGAAGGGGTGGACGGGGTGGAAGGAGAAAGAGAAAGAGAAAGAGAGGGGAGAAGAGAAAAAGAGAGTGCCTATTCTTGTTGTATTAGTTCATCTAATTGTTTCTTGAGGCATTAAAAATATTTCATTACATTCACATATTCCAATTTATTATACCATCCCAAAATCAACATATGCTTACTTTTTTTCAGAAAGTAAAAAAGGTTTTTTTTCCAACCACAAAAGTACTATATGACTATTCTGATTCATTAAAAAATAATTACTTCTGTCTTAGACCTCCTCTTTTGCTATATGCAAGAAATAGGATTGTTGAAAAACTCATAATTTTCTAATGATTGTGCCAATATGCTGCTCCACTAAACATGAACTAGTACAACAGTCTTCATGCAAATGCTCCAGCATTGACTCTTAACATCTTTTTAGTATATTTCCAGTCTGAAACTTATGGAAGGGAATCTCTGAATGTTTGTAATTTGAATTTCTCCTTTTAGAAATTTGGAACTTTTTTATATGATTTGTTGCTATTCCAGTTTCCATTCTTTCTCTGAAAACTGCAAATGATGAAGAGAAAATGTAGGATGACATATTTTGACCCACGCCATAGGCATTCTGAAGAATAAAATGTCCCTCTGAGAAAAACACTATGTAAATGCAAGATGCCATGGATCTTTTGCTCTGTGTTTCAAAGCTTTAGTCCCAAAAGGATTTAGAATTGAAAGTAGTAAAAGATAATAGAAATGAAAGTTAATTGAAAGTTAACTAATAAGTAGACAAATCTTCTTGTCTAAAACTCTGATTTTATAATGAAGAAATGGTAGGTAGTCCTGAGAGCTAAAGTCACATTGGTAGAAAAAGTCATACTGGTTTGAGTATATTAGAGCTTTGCATGGACACTTACTTTGCCATTTTGTTCCGGACATGACTAGCAAAAAGAACAGGGTCACTTTTTTCTTCATCATTAGGAACATGAACAGGCATAAACTGAAAGATAAATTTCAGCACAAAAAAATTATACAGGCTTAGAATCAATTATCTTGCTATATTACTGTTTCTCAGTCATTTCTGTTTCTGGCTGAAGTTCATCCTTCCACTCCTTCCAGTTGGAAACAACATTCACAATTCTTTGTCATTTGACTCTCTTCTCATATTTTTTTGTTCACATTTTTTCTTTCTCTACTAATTCATTTGCTAAATATTTACTGAGTACAATCAGGGAATAAATATTTAATGAGGGGACTCAGGATAAGATTAAGAAAAGAGTAAGTTGAAAGGGTACAAGAGTTCAGTACCAAGTGATTATGTCTACAGTATAGCTGTGCTAGTGAATGGCTGGTGTGTTGTGGAGGTGGAGGCACTGTGCTGAAAGGATCATAAAATATCAATAAATCAATGAGTATGGTTTAATTGAAAGCATAACAGAATGAGTCAGGAATCCTGCTTAAATCTCAAAATAGAATATAAATGCAAAGCATTTTATTACGTTTCAGTCAATGGATGGCAACAGATGAAACAGTGAGTAATACTGATTAAAGTACTTGTGGAAAATCAGGGAATATATAATAAGATGGCAAGAGGTGGTAATAAGGATGAGGAGAAGGTAATACAAATGGAGAGGATAGACTTCTAAAGGAAAAATGCAGGTTAGATATAAAACAATTGTTTGAAGCAGGAGTTCTTAATCTATGGCCAATGAACTGGGGGGGGGTTGTTTGTTTTGATAACTGCATTTCAATGAAATTGGTTTCTTTTATAAGCCAATTTTTTTTTATTTTATACATCTAAAACATTATTAAGAGAAGAGGTCCACCAAGACTGCCAAAGGGTAGTGTGTGTGCACAAAAAAACAAACAAACAAACAAAAACAAACAAACTAAAGAACTTCTGGTCTAGAAGGATGTTGGGAAGCAAAGAATATGCTTACCATTCTCCTTCTAGATGTGTGAGGCAAGGAGAATGGAAGAAGTGGCCTTTCTGAGAAAGGATCAAAAGGAAATCAGTGGTATCAAGGAAAAGATACAATTTAAATTGCAATTGTTACTTATGTGCTTTTCTAGAGTCAGAGAAATACAGAATCAGAATGAGCCTTATAGAATATTGTACCAGGCAGGAAACTGAGTTCCAAAGAGAAGCCATGAAGCTATGTAGGCAGCACCACAAACCAGGTCTCTTGAGTCATAGGCAACTGATCTTTCCATGAAACCATACTGCCTCTCTACCACTGACTGCCCAGTTTACTGCCATTTTGCTAGTCTTTATATAGTGCTTTAAGACTTGCAAAGTGCTTTATAAATAGTACCTATTTGATCCACCCAAAAACTGTGGGAAGGAGGAAATGTTTTTATCATCTCTGTTTTACATATGAGGAAACTGAGGGAAAAAGAAGTTAAGTGATTTGGCCTAGACTCATATAGCTAGGACATGTTTGAGGCTGGATTTGAACTCAAGTCTCCCTAACTCCAAGTCTAGCATTCTATCCACTGTGCCACCATATGAGAAGACATTTGGGGAGCAGGGAGGAAGGGGAGGTTAGATTTATTATTCTTTTCTACCATTGTCTTAACTTAATCAACATGTGGACTTGACATGCTCTTTCCGGCTCACATTTCTCTTTCTTTCTATAAATTAAGCCACTAGAGGTCTCCAAATCTCTCAAATAGCCAACATAGCAATTTTATGGATTTTCTTTTTTTTAAATATATATATTTATTTATTTTTTAATAGTTTACAACTATATGTAAAAAAATTAACATTCATTATTTTAAAATTTTGAGTTACAAATTCCCTCCCTCTTTCTTGTCCCTCCTCCACCCTACTGAGAAGGCAATATGATATTGATTATACATGTGAAGTCATGCAAAATATATTTCTACATTAGTCATGTTGAAAAAGAAAACATTCACAAAGAAATTTTTAAAAGCACACTTCAATCTGAACTCGGAGTTCATCAGTTCTCTCCCTGCATATGGACAGTATTTTTCATTACAGGTCCTTTGGAATTGTCTTGGACAATTGTCTCAGAATAGTTTTCTTTTCTAGTTGATCAAAACTATAATATTACTGTTGCAGAAAACAATATTCTCCTGTTTGTGTTCATTTCACTTCAAATTAGCTTTTCAAATAAATATTTCCAAGAACTACCAAAATTTTCTTCCAGCCTGTGCTACTTGAATGTTTAACAATTGGTTAGTAATAAAATCTAAAAAACTTGCTAAAATGTTAAGAGCACTACAAAATAATTTTTAAAATTTAAATGCCTGAAGGATTATATTTCCAAATGTGGAAATGACTACTTAAAAATCAATCTAACTAAAAAATAAAATAGGCATATAGCGTCTGTTGTCTTTTATATATACTCACTCACACTTTCTACTGAAAACACTGCCTAATAAAATGTTTGGTACAATATTAGTGTAATGTAATTTACTTGGATTCCTATTTTCACAGGTAGTATTTGCCCAAGTCATGATTTTAATAACCTTAATATTACATGGCATTTTGCTCTTGGAAAAGAATTCCAAAGAGAATACAAAGTAGTAAAATTAATAAATTTGATACTGAAGATTTCCAGCTATCCATAATGAAGAAAATTAGTGGAAAATCAAATAAAAATCCACTTCTTCTGAGGTTAATTTGTAGGCCCACTCTATCACAAATCAGTGAAAGACATAAGTCAAGTTATTTCAGGTGCTAATAGTAATAAACCAAATAAATGGTAATAAATAAAGTTTCCAAACTTTTTTGTCTTGGGACTCTTTTACAGTCTTAAAAATTGTTGAGGACATGCCCCAAACAACTTCTATTTATGTAGGTATATCTACCATAATAGTAATTAAAATGTCAATATTATTATCACAATAGTTTTGACATCAGGGATCCCCTGAAAAGATTTCCATGTCCCCAAATAATAATTTGAGAACCCTGATATGGACATATACTTTGAAAGGGAAAGGCATCAAGACATTCATGGGAAGTGGGTCCTTATCACCATCATATTTTGCCTTTTTCCAATTCATGGAATTTCTCTGTGACCTCAGTATCTATTATTTTTGCTTGCTTTTTCTCTGCATTTTATTTCTGAACTTTACCTTCAGAAATATCCAGCTGTCCCACTTTCCAACTCTCTTAAAGGTTATCACCAACCTCCAAATCACATAGGTTTGCACCCTTAGTATCATTTTAAATGCCTCACTTTCGCTCACCCCACATAACCAATTACTTGACAAATCTTATCATTTCTATCTCCATCTCAATAAAAATACATTTATAAAGCACCTACTATATCCCAGCCACAATGCTAGGTGCATACAATGTAATAACTACTCTTCCCCAGAAGCTCATATTCTAATGAGGGAAGGCAATTATATAAATGATATGTGCTATAGCTAGATTGTACAGTAGATAAAGCACTGGACCTAGAGTAAAAAAGATCTGAGTTCAAATCCAGATTCAGACATTTTCTAGCTGTGTAGTTCTGACAAGCCACTCAGCCTCTGTTTGCCTCAATTTGATCTGTAAAATGGAGGAGAATAATAGCACTTACCTCCTAGAGTAGTTGGGAGGATCAAATGAGATGATATTTGAAATGAACTTTTAGTGGTGTCTGGCACATAGTAGAACTATATAAATGTTAGCTTTTATTATTATTATTATTATTATTATTATTATTATTATTATTAATAGAATAAATTAAAATAGTTAAATATAACCTCAAAAGAAAAAGTGACACATGAGAAATGGAATCCCTGAAAATAAGAATAGCCCAAACAGAAATGATTGACTCTGAAATGGAAAGAAATATTAGGACAGCATCAAGACTCAAAAATGAATAAAAATAGAAACTATCTGATAACCCAAATAATTTATATAGAAAAAATTCAAAATCAGATAATTATATCTTTGCACTCTATGAAACTGTGATTTTTTTGTAAAGCCTAGACACTACATATGTGTGTGTGTGTGTGTATATGTATGTATGTATGTATGTATGTATTTAAATCACAAATTAAAACTCCAAATCACTTTGAATCAGGGTAAAATAGACCCAGAAACTGACCAGTAATTTCCTGAAAGGAACCCCCAAAGGTAACAGTGACACAGTAAAAAGCATTAAAAAATTCCAATCTCTTCTTTCTACTAAAAAGACAAGATTAACAGATTAAAATGAAGCTTTAACTCTATTAATTTTAACTCCTCTTTTAACTTTATGAATTAGAGGACAAATGAGGGAAGACATCAGTTAACAGTTATTTCCCTATTCACCAGAGAGATATTCCTATGTGCCTAAATATAATACTTAATTATGTTTCCATCTCCTTGGGATTATATAAAGGAGTTGATGAGACCCTAGACCCTTATTTTATACTCAGTGAGGGGAAATGTCTTGCCCAGAACAGCAAAGCTAGTTAGAAACACTGGCAAGGCTGCTAATATTCTGACTCTAGTTCTTTCCACTGCACCATAATATCACTCGCGCTTTTCATGAGAGCGATCTAAAATAAACTGGACTTCAGAGCACATCTCTATATTTGTGTGATGGAGATCTTCCAAAAGGCCACATCTAGGCCAAAAAGCACAAACTAATTCAGTGTCTGGTAAATTAAATAAACTACAGAGAGGTTTATGCATGTACTTGAGCTTTCCATAAGTAAGTTGCTCTTTTGGGGCTTCTAAACCAAAATATTCCTAAACCTGTTGAATCAAACAATATTAAATGCTGTCCTTTCCTAAATCAGAAATCTTGAGTTAGGTTGAAGGAAAATGCCTACCTTAAATAACAAAATGTTCTTATATTTCTTTTGGTGGTGAAATGTCCTTCCCAAAATGTCTTAGACATAATACCACCCATACTTTAAAAAATACACTCTAACCTTTGTTAGAGAATTGCTTAGGAGTTATATGAGAATATATATGGACATACAGACACACAAATCACTTTTATATCCTCATAATGTGCTGGAATTAAAATGGTCTCTAAAGACTAAGTGCCTTGAATGCATTTGCATTATACTGTATTACAAGAAAGTAGAAAATTAGTCCCATATTCATTTACTGAGGGCAGGGGAGGTATGACTAAATTACTTTTGTCGATGTCAATTTTGTTGTCATGGGCAAAGTAATAAGCAATCAATCAATCAAGAAACATTTATTGAAAATTTGCTATGTTCCAGACATTGTGCTATATAGACATTGGGTTACAAAGATAATTTCTGCTCTCAAGGAACAGATAGATATCCTATTGAAGGAGATAAGTGTTTGTGTATATTAATATATACATATGGCCACACATATATTTATGCACTTGTATAAAAGCATTAGATGGGTTTCAATGGCATCTTGAAGGAAGTCAGGGATTCTGCAAGACCTATATATGTAGGAAGTGCTTTTGAGGCATGGGGCACGGGGAAGGAGATGGAAGATAAGAATGTTGGGTGTAAAAAACAGAAGAAAGACAGTCTGTTTGACTGGGCCATAGAGTGCAGAGAAGGGGGGGGAATATATATATATATATATATATATATATAAATGATGCCAACTTGTAAAGGGCTTTCTTTAAAGGCCAGAGGAATTTATATTTGATCCTAAATGTAACAGAGAGCCACCCAGTTTGCCTGAGTAGGAAAGTACATGAAAATTACTTATAATGAAGTGTCCAGGTAAGAGGTAGAGTGCCTGAGTTAAGAAAGTGATCTATGAGTTGAGAGGAGTTGTAGTGAGTGACATTGAACATGTAGAAATGGCAAAATTGGCAATTGACTGGATATGTGATATGAAGATGAAATGTGAGGTTATAAGCCTGGGAGGCCAGAAAAATGGTAGTACCCTCAACCAAAATAGAGTATCAGTAGGGAAGGGGTGATGAAGACATGGACTGTTTTGTACATGTTAAGTTTGATTTTTCTCCTAGACATCCAGTTTTAAGTGTCCAATGGACAGCTGGTGAGGTTATCCTGGAACTCGAGAAACTAGTTAATGAGACACAGTGATATGTGCTGTAATGTACAGTAATACATTAGAATGTTCTTCCTTTTTGCTATTTGGGAAGTTTTCTAATTAAACTATCTTATTTTATGTAACTAAAATATTGGTGAGAGTTATTTCCCAAGAAATTTTGATGTTATATTATTGTAGATAAAAGGAAATTTATAAAATTATAAAATAATATGCTAAATATATATTTTACTTGCCAGAGTACAAAATATGCTAAATATATTTATCTCATAAAACACAAAACTTGTTCATTAAAAGTACTCACTAACTTCAACACACTTCAGATCTTAAACTCATAAAGAATTTGAGAAAAACAGCTGCTCTTACTGAAAGGAAACTGCATATGCAGTAGTTTTTCAACTCTCCAATGGGATTGCCAATTTAAACATTCAGAGCACCATGATTCCTCACAGCAAAGAATACTGTGGTGTGAGCAAAAAATGTTTGAAAACCATTAGCCTAAATTACAAGTTCATAAACACTGGAAGAGACTGTAGAGATAATCTAGCCTAATTCTTTCATTTTTAAGATAATAAAGCCTTCTATAGGAAGACTTTTCTGATAATCTCTTAATTCTAGTGCCTTCCTTCTGTTGATTTTCCAATTTATCTTGGATTTAGCTTATCTGCTAGTTGTTCTTCCCATTAAACTGAGAGCTCCTTGGGGGCAGGGGCTGTCTTTTTTCTTTTTTTGCATTCTCAGTGCTTAGCACAGTGCCTGGAACATGTTAGGTACTTAATAAATGTTTATTGATTATCAGATTGACTAAGAGGTGAAGTGGTTTGCCAAAAGTCATAAAGACACATGGTAAGCAAACTGTATATACAATGTAATCAATGCAAGTGACAACCACATGTGAAAAAAAATTATGAAAGAATTGGGAAAAAAACTGAAGATGTTAAAATGCATGAAGGATTAGGTCATATAATTCTTCTGTATTCCTCATATCATTCTGCAAAGTTATTGTTTTGTTCAGTCATTCAGTTGTGTCTGAATCTTCATGAGCCTGTGAATCATATTGACTATGGGGTTTTCTTGGCAAAGATATTGCATTGTTTGCTATTTCCTTCTCCAGTGGATTAAAGCAAACAGAGGTTAAGTGACTTGCCCAGGGCCACACAGCAATTAAGTGCCTGAAGCTGGATTTGACTTCAGGTCTTTTTGACACTAGGCTTAATAGTCCATCCACTATGCCAATTAGCTTACCCCAGAATATCAATCATCATATAGAATATGTTCAATATTTATCAAAATAAATTGAAAATATATCACCAGTCATGACCAAAATTAAGACAGTTGAAATTATAAGGAAAGCAGTAAACTGAAAATTTTACAAAAAGTTTTTGTGATGAAGGCCAAATTTCCCATTTCTTTATAAAAACAAGAGCCATTCCCCTTTTGATAAATGATCAAAAGGCATGAACAAGCAGTTTTCAGAAAAAGAAATCAGTTATCAATAGGCACAGGAAAAAATGTCCTAAATCACTATTGATTAGAGAAATACAAATTAAAGCAAACCTGAGAAACCACTTTTTATCAAATTGGCTAACATGACTGAAAAGGAAAATCAAAAATTTTAGAGGGGATATGATAAAATTGGGATACTAATACACTGCTGGTGAAGTTGAGAACTGGTCCAACTAGTCTGGAGAACAATTTGAAACTACACCCAAAGGTCTATAGAATTGTATATATTCTTCAACCCACCCATACTACTACTATGCCTGTATGCCAAAGAGATCAAAGAAAAGATAAAAGGACCTATTTGCATAAAAATATTTATAACTGCTCCTTTGTTGCAGCAAAGAATTAGAAACTGAGTGTATGCCCATCAGTTGGGGAATGGCTGAACAAATTGTGCTATACAATTGTAATAGAATACTATTGTGCTATAAGAAATTATTGGGGGGAGGGGGTTTCCAGAAAAACCTGGGAAGACTTATGTGAACTGATGCAAAGTGAAGTGAGTAAAATTGGGAGAACACTGTATATGGTACCAGCAATATTGTAAAGATTATTAATTGCAAAAGACTTAGTTATTCTGATCAAGACAGTGATCCAAGACACTTCCAAAGAACTCATAATGAAAAATGTTATCTACCTCTAAAGAGAGCTCTAATGAATTCTGACTACAGATTGAAGCATATCCTTTTAATTTTTTGGGGGGGGGGGAGTTGGATTTCTTTTGCAAGAGAGCTAATGTGGAAATGTGTTTTGCAAGTCTTTACATGTATAATCTATATCATATCATTTGCCTTCTCAAGGAGTTAGGGAACTCCAAATTCTTAAAATGAATGTTAAAAATTTTTAAATGTACTTGGAAAATCAAGATATAAATAATATATATTTTTAAAAATATGTTAGTGTTATCTTGACAAAGTCTGTAGCTATACCTGAGTAGCATCATGGCACTACAGAAAGAGGGAGAGACTTAGAGTTGGAAAGATATGGGTACAAATCCTACCTCCAACTGTGTGATATTGGACAAGTCACAACTCTCTATGAGACACAGTTTCCTTCTTTATAAAACATATATAATAATCCTCACAGGGTTGTTGTAAAGATCAGATGAATCACTGTATGTAAAGTACTTTATCAAGTTTAAAATACTATATATAAATGCTAGATATTATTATGATGCTTCATTCTGGGTTTTCAAGGCAATCACAATAAATGTGAGAAGATGAAAGCAGAAAAAAATTATAGGATCATATTTTTCTTTTTCATTTTTAATCTTAACATTTTTAACATTTATTTTTAAATTTTTGAGTTTGAAATTCTCTAGACTCATATCGTTACTTCAAGATGGAGTGAAAAAGTAACAATATTTTAATATTACAAGGATTATGATAATTACATTATCAATATAGGGACACCCATCACCAATGCAGATGATAACCAACTGCTCTTTCAACAAGTGTAGCTAAAATAATCATCACCTGGGGCAGCTAGATGGCTAAATGGATAGAGTCAAGACTGGAGACAAGAGTTTCTGAGATCAAATCTGGCCTCGGATACTTCCTAACTATGTGACTGTGGGCAAGCCGCTTACCCCCAATTTCCTAGCCTTAGAACCAATAGTACTCATTCCAAGACAGAAAGGATGGGAAAGAAGGGAAAGAATGGGAAAGGAAGGGGAGGGAAGGAAGGGGAGGGAAGGAAGGAAGGAAGGAAGGAAGGAAGGAAGGAAGGAAGGAAGGAAGGAAGGAAGGAAGGAAGGAAGGAAGGAAGGAAGGAAGGAAGGAAG
>NC_058131.1:292886372-292957948 GCF_016433145.1 Gracilinanus agilis
AGAAGAAGAGAGGAGAGGAGAGGAGAGGAGAGGAGAGGAGAGGAGAGGAGAGGAGAGGAGAGGATGGAAGAGAAGAGAAAAGAAAAGAAAAGGTGCAAGACCAAACTTCTGAGCTCCTCTGTAATAAGATCAGTCCATAAAGGGACACTGTATTTCCAGACTGAGTGAGTCAGGGAGACCCAGTCTCAAAACAAAATTTATACATGTATATATACACACAATACACCTAAACACATATGTGTGTACATTCACATATATGTATGTATCAATATACATTTGTATATGTAGTCTGTGTATATATGATATAAATGATTCAATTATGGAGTACAATGTAGTATAATCAATGCTTATTTAAAACAAAATGATGTTAATTTTTTAAAATTAAACATACTTTTTTGCTGTAAAATTATTCACAGAGAAAAAATTATTCAGAGTAAGAGTAGTCAGATATATTTTTAAGGCAGAAATCAAAATAAGGAAGCTAGGAAATAAGAAGTTTACCACTTCCATATCTAATTATATGAGAAGATAATTAATGGATAGAAAGTTTCATTTGAAGGTAGGAAGATATGGGTTCAAGTTCTACTTCTGACATATACTGACTAAGTGACTCTGGGTAAATCTTTAACTTCTCAAAAATCAAATTAAACACCAGAATTCTTTGTGAGAAAAAGAATCTTTAAAGAAAATATCAAATTACTATTTCTTAATCAAATTAATAAGAGTAAAAGTGATTTCTGTTTTTCTTCTATACTTCTTAAAGAACTGCTTGTATTTAACATTAAAAAAAATTAATCCAGAAACAGAAAAGAAACTTGACATCTTCAGCTCTTCCATACAAATTTAGATTCATTTCGCCAAGTACTGGTAATGTTGTTATTTTTCTGTCCTGATAAATTTGAAGGAAGTTGCCACCAACTAGTGTGCTTCTACTAATAGAGTAAATTCAAAACTGAAATATTATCTGATCACACTAAATCTGATAAAAACTCAAGCAGTGCAAAAGTCTGAAACTGAAATTTTTTTCATGTAAAACTAAACAAGTTACAATGTAAATTAATAGGCTCTTTCTTCAGAAATAACAAAAGATCTACAAAGATCATCATGATACTATGTACAATCTGTATTCCGCATATCAGAGTAGAAGAATTTATTTGATGTACAATGCTATTTTCTGCAAATACTTGCCTTTCATTTATCAGTTATGAGATTCCAAGCCTCTAACATAAAAACTTTATAAGAGATGACAAGAACAGCTTTGTGAACTAAAAGACCTGTTTTCCCTCCATTAACAATTGATAATCATTATCTAAACATATTAGTAGTAAAGTATTCCACTTACAATGTATATCCCTGCCAAGTCCAGGTCACCGTATCCTAAAACAATAAAAATAACTAGAATGTAATGTGTTTGGGGTAGGGGTTTAAATTACTTGTAACTAGATTCCTTATTGTATTGTTTAAGAATATTCAAATTTATAAATACATTTAAAAAGCAAAAGATTTTATTAGGTCATCATCTTTCTAAATGAAAAGAAATTGGAAATAAATTACACTAAAATCTGCCTAGACATTTGCGTTCATAGATGTTGGGCTCTTACTTAAAAGGAGCAAAAAAGTGATTTTAGAAATGTCTACATTTCATGCTGAAATTAGAAATTAAGTTAGAATCAAATCTCACAAAAGACAGTATTGAAAGAAAATACTGAGGAAGATTTCATAGAAGGGTAGGAAAACAAAAGAAATTCAAACCTATGATTAGATGCACATCTTACTAATTTAGTAGAGTTTAATTCTGCCCTCCCTTTCCAGGTATCTTGAGCGGAAAGAAAAATTAACCTCTGAATTGGAAATGGTTTGTTCAGTTAAGTGAAAGCTACCAGAGACCTTCTGACCTCAGTAGTGAAGATTAGGTACATTTTGCCTCTTTAACAGAACAGAACATCTGTGATTAGAAAACAAACAAACGAAACTCATCTTCAGGGTCAATAATATTCTGCAATATACTCTCCAACACTCATGTCTAAATTCAAATGTGAGTTTATCACTCAAAGGCAATATGTTTTCTAAAAATTATTGAGCAGATGTGAATACACACATACACACACACACACACATTTATATATATATATACATATATATATATATACTGGTACTATCTGCAATAAATAATCATTCATATGTTAGAGAGAATCACAGAAATCTACTCTGAGTGTTTAAAGTGACTGAAATTTTGCCATTAGTAATTTACAATGCTTACCAACTTATTTGGATATCTCAGAAGTATTGGCTGGACTGGAACTCCTGGAATGAAGGCTCCTATAATCACAAAGAAATTTTGCAATTTGTTTTTTCTGTCAGTGTTGTTGCTTAGTCATTTTCAGTTGTGTACAACTCTTTGTGACCTCTTTTGAGGCTTTCGTTTTCTTTTTTTTTTTAAACCCTTACCTTCCATCTTAGAATCAATCCTGTGTATTGGTTCCAATGTAGAAGAGCAGTAAGGGCTAAGTAATGGGGGTGAAGTGACTTGCCCAGGGTCACACAGTTGGGAAGTGTCTGAGGCCACATTTGAACCCAGGACCTCTCATCTCTACCTTAGCTCTCAATCCACTGAGCCACGAAGCTGCCTCCTATTTTAGGGTTTTCTTGACAAAAGTACTAAAGTGGCTTGCCATTTCCTTCTCCAGATGAGGAAACTGAGACCAAGAGGGTTAAGAGACTTGCCCGAGGTCATAAAGCTCCTATTCGTCTGAGGCTACATTTAAATTCAAGTCTTTTTGACTCAAGCCTAATGCTTTTCCCACTGTACCACCTCGCTTCCCCTTTATATCTCTGAAAACTATTTTTTTATCATTTATTAATATTCATTTTTAACATGGTTACATGATTCATGCTCCTCCTTTCCCCCTTCACCCCCACCCCCCGCGCTCCCCCCACCCATGGCCGATGCACATTTCCACTAGTTTTGTCATGTGTCCTTGATCAAGACCTATTTCCAAATTGTTGGTAGTTGCATTGGTGTGGTAGTTTCGAGTCCACACCCTCAGTCATGTCCACCCCGACCCATGTATTCAAGCAGTTGTTTTTCTTATATGTTTCCTCTCCTGCAGTCCTTCCTCTGAATGTGGGTAGCATCTTTACCATAAATCCCTCAGAATTGTCCTGGGTCATTGTATTGCTGCTGGTACAGAGGTCCATTACATTCAATTTTACCACAGTATATCAGTCTCTGTGTACAGAGTTCTTCTGGCTCTGCTCCTTTCGCTCTGCATCTGTTCCCGGAGGTCTCTCCAGTTCGCCTGGAACTCCTCCAGTTTATTATTCCTTTTAGCACAATAGTATTCCATCACCCGCATATACCACAGTTTGTTCAGCCATTCCCCAATTGAAGGACATACCCTCCTTTTCCAATTTGTTGCCACCACAAAAAGCGCAGCTATGAATATTTTCGTACAAGTCTGTTTATCTATGATCTCTTTGGGGGTACAAACCCAGCAATGGTATGGCTGGATCAAAGGGCAGGCATTCTTTTATAGCCCTTTGAGCATGATTCCAAATTGCCAGCCAGAATGGCTGGATCAGTTCACAGCTCTACCAGCAATGCATTAATGTCCCAATTTTGCCACATCTGAAAACTATTTTTAAAAAAAGGATACAATATTTAAACAGTAGGAAAATAATGTAAAGTAGCAAAGACCAGACTCAGAGGCAGTTGGCCCTAGTGCAAAGCTTGCCTCTGATGCATTCTACATGTGTGATCATCACAGACAAATGATTTAACCTTATTTTCCCATCTATCTCTCTAAGACTCAGTAAGCAATAGGTCAGTGGCTCATCCATATTATTAGAAAATTATTTATGAATAGAATTAAGAATCAACAACATAAAAAGGAGAGATATCATTACTTTGTAGTCTTAAATGGCTCCATTATACTGGGTGTGACCCTGGGCAAGTCACTTAGCCTCCATTTGTCATAATCCATTGGGAAAGGAAATAATAAACCATTCTAGTATCTTTGCCAAGAAAACCCAGACAGTATTGGCATGCTATAGTTCATAGGGTCACAAAGAATCTGACATGACTGAAGGACTGAACGACATAGTATTATAAAAACAAATAAATATTCAGACAGATGTTGGTAAAACTATGGGAAATGTTAATTAGGTTTTTTTTGTTTGTTTTGTTTTTTCATGTTGCTCCATGTTTAGGAATTTATGCAGATGGCAAAAGTTCTGGGTAAACAATCACTTAACACCAGCTTGATCATTGGTAGACCCATATCTTGGCTCTATCCCATAGGAGAGATGAACAGTATCTCCATATCAGTAGGCTTGGGTTCTTAGACATAAAAAATAATGCAAAAGGCTCACTTCTGTACTTTTACAAAGCCAAAAAAATTTTCTGGATATAAATATTCAGAGAAACACCCAAAATCTATTTTACAAGGTTTTTTTAAATTTAAACGTTTTTTTTCACTCAACAAAACCCTTTCTCTTCTCCATTCTCTTCTATTCCCACTGAGAAAGGAAGAAAAAAACCTTTCTAAAAACAGGTATAGTCAAGGAAAATAAATTCCATCCCATTGGCCACATCCCTCAAAATGTTTCCATTTCTGTGCTAAGCCATCACATTTCTGTCCTGAGGTAGGGAGCCTTGCTTCACCATGTCTCATTTGGAATCATGATTGGTTACTGCTTTGAGCAGAATTGCAAAGGCTATTAAAGATGTAAGTCTATATAATTTCATGCTTATCATCAATTCATTTGAAATGCTGGCAGAGTATAGTTTAATTCAACTTTTCTTTAAAAGATTTGGGTTTGAATTCTGACTCAATCAGTTACTCTGTTATTTACTATCTACCTATATAAACTTTTGAGTTATAGAGCTTCAGTTTCCTCATCCATGAAAATGGGGCTAAATGATCATTAAGGACCATTCTTGCTTGGAAACTTATGCTCCTACAATTAATTTTATACCCATTTGTCAAAATAAATTATTAAAATTCACTCACCTGGCTTAAAAGTGATCAGACAGGTACGATTAGTGCAGGTGCCTTCTGGGAAGACTAACAACTTGAAAGAGCAAGAAAAATATTTATTATTTCAGTCTCAATAACATTGACATTTTAATTTTGTCAGTTCTATTTTTAAATGCTTTTAAAAAGCAAAATATAATGTATGATGTCAGATAGAAGTCATTCATCTTGAGTTTCCAGTTTAAGATGGCAGCAGAGGAAAAAGCAGCTGCTTAACCTCTCCTAACCCACATATACAGGATTCCTCAAGAGGACATAAAAACAAATCCAGATGAATGAAGGGACCCCACAATAGGGTGCAGTGTTGACAATATGTGGGATCAGGGCATTTCATTGCTATAAAGGGATGAAATAGCTCTCACTAAAAAGTGAGCTGAGCAACCCCCTTCCCCCAACACCACCTACAGTGCCAAAGCCAGCACACAAGAGTTAGATCAAGTTTGGGGCATTCATTAAGTTCTTGTCAGCTCAACAGGGCCTTCTCCTGTGAGCAGCAAGACTTAAGACCCCACAAGGCTAAAGAACCAGACTTTGAACACAGACATTGAGCTCAGGCACAGACATAAGAGCAGACTCAGGCGCAGACTCAGGCGCAGACTCGGATCTTGATACAAGGTATGGACCTGGGGTGGGGACCTAGTGCAGAGGGTACATGACTGTGGAAGCAGCTCCCTGAGGCTGTTAAAGGAGCTTCAGGCAGAGGAAAAAGCAAGGGGACCACCAGGAGGCTTAACCCTGAGAACAACTAGACCTGAGACCTCAGGAGCCTAAAGAGTGCAGACAGACTCTGAGCATGAGGATAAAGCTGAGAAGGCTCCTGGCTAACAATGGCAAGCCAGTCACAAGAACCCCCAAAAGAGAAAGATCAAGAAGAAATCTTTAACACTCAACAACTTTTACAAAGAAAAAATCCAGACAAGAGAGCAAACAGCAGAGGAGAACAAGCAAGTAATCATATCCAAACATTCCCCCAAAAAAATGAAAATTGGTCACAAGCTCTTGAAGAGTTCAAATCTGAGATCATGAGAAATATGGAAGAGATTTGGCGAGAGAAGTGGGAAATGGATAAAAAGGAAATTAACAGGTTAAAAGACAGAAACTCCCAATTGGAGAAAGATGCCCCCAAATCAAAAGAATTGATAAGCAAATTGGAGACCAAAATCAAAGAGCTGGAAAACAGGATAGACCAAATTGAAAAGGAAAATAAAAAGGTTATAGCAGAAAACCAGTCTCTAAAGACCAGAATTGGGCAAGTAGAAGCCAATGATCTCTCAAGACAGCAAGAACAAATAAAGCAAAATCAAAAGACTGACAAAATAGAAGGAAACATGAAATATCTCAATGAGAAATCTCTAGAAGAGACAATTTGAGAATCATTGGTCTTCCAGAAAAAGCAGAAATTAATAGGAATTTGGACTCCATACTAAAAGAAATTATTCAGCAAAACTACCCTGAAGTTCTGCAACAAGAGTACAATATAGACATTGAAAAGATCCATAGATCAACCTCTACACTAGACCCTGAAAAAGACAACCCCCAGGAATATAATACCAAATTTAAGAGCTTCAAAGTAAAAGAAAAAAATTTTACAAGAAGCCAGAAAGAGACAATTCAGATATCAAGGATCACCAATCAGGATCACACAGGACCTGGCAGCCTCCACACTGAAAGAACACAAAGCTTGGAATATGATATTCAGAAAGGCAAGAGAAATGGGTCTACAACCAAGGATCAACTACCCATCAAAACTAACTACATACTTCCAGGGGAAAGTATGGGCATTCAACAAGATAGAAGATTTCCAAGTATTTGCACAGAAAATACCAGGACTAAATGGAAAGTTTGATATCCAACCACAAATACCAAGAGAAACATGAAAAGGTGAATAACAAATAGAGGGGAAAGAAAGAAAATTCTTATATTTAAATTTGCCTCTTTAAAGGCATCAATAAGATCAAATTATTTGTATTCCTATATGGAGAAATGTTAGATGTAATCTTCAAAAACTATATTCACTATTATAATAATTAGAAGAATTATTCACAGGGAGAGGTTGGAGCACTAAATGGTCTAAGATGAGACAGAAGTGGGGGGAAGAGGAGGCTGAATAGTAGATGGCACCAAGAGAAACTTGAATGAATATGAAAAATAGGATATCCTATAACACACAAAGAGGGCATGGGAAGGGGATGAATACTATTATAAGAAGGAGAGGAAGAGAACATTAAAAAGTAATAGTTAAACCTTACTCTCAGTGGAATTAACCCTGAGAGGGAAGAGTAGCTATAACCATTGGGGTATAGAATTCTATCTAATCCTACTGAGAAAGTCACAAGGGATTAACCAAGGGGAGCAGGGGAGTGGGGAGGTCGAAAAAGGAAAGGGAGGAGAAAGGGGAGGGAATTCATTAGGCTTTAAAAAATAAAAAAAGAGGGGAATAATAAGGGAGGGGTTGGAAAGGGAAGTAAATCAAGGGAGGGGACAAGTGAGACTGGTCTAAAACAAACCAGAGGTTTAAAAAGGAAATAGCATAAGAGGAAAGGGTAGAACTAGGAGAGGATGCCACAATGTTGGGTAATACAGAACTGAAAATCATAACTATGAATGTGAATGGGATGAACTCGCCCATAAAATGGAAGCAAATAGCAGAGTGGATTAGACACCAAAATCCTACCATATGTTGTCTACAAGAAACACATATGAGGCAGGTGGACATACAAAGGTTTAAGGTCAAGGGCTGGAGCAAAATCTTTTGGGCTTCGAATGAGAAAAAGAAGGCAGGAGTGGCAATCATAATTCCTGAAAAAGCCAAAGTAAAAGTAGATATGATTAAAAGAGACAGGGAAGGGAATTACATCCTGATAAAAGGCAGTATAGACAATGAGGAAATAACAGTACTCAATATGTATGCACCAAATGGTATAGCTACCATATTCCTAAATGAGAAACTGGCAGAGCTCAAGAAGGAAATAGATAGTAAAACCATTCTAGAGCAAGACAACATATGAAATATTATTTTATATAATAAACAAAATTTATGTAAATATATATAAGTGTAATGTTATAAACTATTACAAAACTAACATTGTATCATGTTTTTAGGTTTGCAAAGCACTTCAAATATATTATCTCATTTGATTCTCAGAACAATCTCGGTGAGGTAGGTGCTACTATTACATCCATTTTACAGATGAGGAAACTGAGACAAAAAGACATTGTATGACTTGCCCAAGACCATAAAGTTAGTAAGCCAGTCTTACTGATTTAAAGTCCAGCATTCTTCCTACTATACCATGCTAGGTGCCCCAAACTCCAGAGCACTGCACCAAACAGATTAAAATGTAATTGGAAAATATTTTTTACATGATACAACAGAAATAATGTTAATTCATGTTTTTCTCAGTCAATATGCAACCTGAAGGAATCCATTTCTATTTGAGTTTAACACCACTGACTAGATTGATGACTACTTATTATAAAAAGAACATTGAAATCATTTCTCACTTTCATCAATACAGCCACCAATTATGACTTTAGAAAGAATGATAATAAAGGAGGCAGCAGTCTAGAGGTGTCTATAAGACATGGATTTTCAAATATAACTGCT
The DNA here is from genome assembly GCF_016433145.1 of Gracilinanus agilis. NCBI lineage: Eukaryota > Metazoa > Chordata > Mammalia > Didelphimorphia > Didelphidae > Gracilinanus > Gracilinanus agilis. The sequence goes on from NC_058131.1 coordinate 292,895,016, forward strand.
ATGTTCTTTTGTTTGATTAAACTTTTTTATAAAGGAAGAAACAATATCTTTTTTTTTTTTGCTTTTTGATGGAGGAAGAATCAGTAGAAAGAGATTGTATTGTTTTAAAAATATCAAAAAGATTTTAAGAATCTAGTCAGCACATTAAGTATTATTAAATACAAACTAATTCATAAATGAATAATTCTACAAACTCATAAAAGGTAAGTTCTAAAGAGATGTAGGTATATATTTTTACCTGTGGCCATTCCCCTCTTGAAGTGGCTCTCTTTCTTATTTCATTTATTGTTGTCTTCCGAGAATCAGGATCTACACGGGACACGAGCACTGGCTGAATAGCTCGTAATACTCCTTTTAAAACAAGTAAAAAAAAATGTGCTTCGTTAAAAGGTAGTAAACTGAGTGACAAATAATTCAGGCTAACGTAAACATCAAAATACATTTTTTTTTAAATTAGCGTATTAAAAGGAAGTGTTTTCTCTTTTTTTTTGGGGGGGGGAGGTGGTGAAGGAACTTTCCAATTCAAGGTTTCTTAGAATTTAAGCACCATTTCCAAGAATAACATGTATATTTAGGCATTAAATTCTCATTAACTGGCTTGAGGGAAAGAAGCCTAAAAAATATAAAAAGTAGGAAACACATTTTTATAACCACAAAATGAATTTTTCTTACTTCTTATTAAATGTAAATTAAATACTGAGGGATAGCATGAAAATTTGATACATAAAAATGTGGATTTACACGAAAGACTTCATTTAGATATTATTCAGTAATATCTCCATCAGACAAATAATAAAACATCTAATATAGCATGCGAATTTATTTTTTAGATAAGGAGCCTCCTCTACCTATTTGGTTCAATAACTTCTCAGTAATTTATGGATATAGTGACTTACTCTTAGTCACAAAGCCAAGATACATCAGAGTAGAGACTTGAACTTAGATCTACCTGACACCCAGGTCAGCTCTATATCTATCATATTACAAAGTAAAAATTTTCCCTATTATTCATACAACAAAGTAGGAAGCACCAACAACACTCCTGCAGATCAATCGAAGCAATAATATGTGAGATGAAAACAAAGAGCAGTTACTCAGAGACAGGTGCCTTAGGGACAGATCACAATTCCTTGTGGAAAAAACACTTCACTGACTTCATTATTACATTTTATGGCAGGAAACATTTATCGGTTTATGTCATTAGTTTAAAAAAATTATATTGGCCCTTCATGGAGATTTTTTAAAGCAATAATGAAGAAAGCATAAGTGTCAAGTAAAGATTTCATACACCACCTAGAACACTGATCTCCAACTCATTCTCTTCAAATCCTGAAGATAAATTCATTCAAGACTGTGTTAATTATGTCAATGTCATAGGTCTTGCAATTTGGGTTTGTTTTGAAATTATTTAGCTCTATCTCATAAATTCTCATTACAAAAAGATACAATAATATGCTGGATAGGATTTAAAAAGAAGTGCTGTAAAACAGATAAAACGGGTAAATATCATTTTCAAAAATGTAATGTTCCAAAGAAGGTCCCTTTTAATTAAAAAGTTAATCAATAAATCATTAAATCCTTTTAAATTTTTAAATGTGAGCACAAAAGCACAAGTAACTTACGTTATCTACAAATACTTACTGCCAATCAGTGGAACATAAGCATTCTCAGTTCTAGATACAATAGAGGGTAATCCAGCAGCAACGCATGCAATTCCATCAAAAAAGGTTGAGTGAGGAGCTACAATAAAAATAGGTGCTTCCTTTGGATTTGCTCTACTTCCTTTCACTTTAACCATGAATCCCATTAAAAAGAACATAGCTCGACCTAGGAACTTCAGAGCTGGGTGGGTAAATGTCCTTTTAAAATATAAATGTAAAGAGAATAGAGTTAGTTGTATTAGTTGATGACAATAATAAAAAATTTAAAAATGACTTTCATTCTTAAGTGTGGTAAGAAATTCAAAGCATCACAACCTATCAAAAATAGGTATCAGGACTAGATCTGAAATTTCACTGGGAATTTGAAGAGCCTCCTTTTAATGGTGTTAATCAACATCTCCTTTGCAAATATTTTATATAAAATAGCCTAGAAAGATGCCTTAGAGAATTCCAAAAATTCCAGTCATAATAGCTACAGAACTGACCTCAGTGACCTTGGGTAAAGTCATTTAATCTCTCAGTGTCCTACACAAATAAAACTAGCAAAAATATACAAAGTGTAACTATAAGTAACAAGAAAGGGTTTCTTACAGGACCCTTCTAAACTGCCTATGAAAGCCATTTTTGAATAGGAGCTTTTAAAATTACTTCAGTAGAGAAATAAGTATGTTACTTCCCAAAAATATCTACTTTAAGAACAATGCTCAATTGTTTTTCTAAATCCAAGTATTAATATGCTTGTTCATTTTTTTAAACCTTAACTTCTGTGTATTGGCTCCTTGATGGAAGAGTGGTATGAGTGGGCAATGGGGGTCAAGTGACTTGCCCAGGGTCACACAGCTGGGAAGTGTCTAAGGCTGGCTTTGAACCTAAGACCTCCCATCTCTAGGCCTGACTCTCAATCCACTGAGCTACCCAGCTGCCCCTGCATGTTCATTTTTTTGAAAAAATCAATCATATTAACAACTTTAGAGACAAATTCCACTTCTGATAGATAAACTAACAAACAAAAAATACTTAATATCCATCTTATTAATCAGATATGGCTTTAAAAGATTTGTGGGAACATCCAAAAATCAAATCCACCTTCCTAAGATAAAATTTTGCCACAAAGACTTAAATGATTAAGGATATTCAAAAGTGACACCATTACTTTGAAAGGTACACAATTATATGAGTGGAGTAGTTCTGATATATTTAATTTTTAAAAATCAGAATGATTACTTTTTGTCATAACTACATAATTTCTTGGAATTTATTAGCTAGATGGGACATCTACCAAAAAGGATGATCCTGAAAAAAATGTAAGCAGTGATTTTCTATTCATCCCCAGATGTACTCATGCCATTCTGGAAACATAGATAGCTCCCGCTATCAATAAAGCCATGGCAAAAACTCATATAGAAAGAAAAATAAAAAAGAATGTGGCTTTAGGAGAGAAACTAAGGAAAATCAGAAAACTAAGGAAAGTTACAAGAAATTTAGAATTCTTGATAATCAAAATACATTGCAAATACTAATTGAATATCTGTCAGAGCCATTATCATGTTGTGGCAACAATTTAGAGAGTAGAACTTTAATCATATTTGGATGTCTACAACAAAACATAGAAGATTGTATTCAATAACACACACTCTTACACACACACACACACACACACACACACACACACACACACACACACATATATATATATATATATATATATATATATATATATATATATATATACTGTCTAATATGTGTCAGACATTGTGCCAAGTGCTTTAGAAATATTAACTCATTTGATCTTCAGAATCACCCTGAGAGGTAGATGCTATTATTATTCCCATTTGAAAATTGAAGAAACTGAGGCAGACAGAAGTTAATTGACTTGCCCAGGGTCACACAGATAGGAACTATCTGGGGCAGGTTCTGAACTCAGGCCTTGATGATTCCAGACTCAGCACTCTCTCCACCATACCATTTAACTGCCCATATAGCAAATGAATGGTATTTAGCTAAAACCAGCATATTGACTAAATTAGTAGGGCAGATTTTTCTCAATTCTCAAGCATTTATTGTTTAGTCATATGTATTGCTTACCTCCTCCAACCTATGACTGGATGTGTCAATTTTTCTGGTAAGCCTACTGTTGCAACTGCAGCAAATGGCCAAGCCATTATCAAAATCAATGCAACACATAAGGCACGGATTGGAAGCAAAATACATCCCAAAAGGAGAATCTGAAAGTTAAAATTGATAATAATGGATAAAAGGAAAAGATTTCTGACAGCAAAGCTAATTAATTTGTGCTAATACAGAAATATGTAATGGCTATTGCCTCAAAGAGAACTGCTATAATTTGAAATTATTCCTATAAATTCATTTGTATAATTAACTTCCAAAGAGAAAACTCACTCTGCTTATGAAGATCAGGATCTGGTCTGCAAGTTTCAGTCACTGGATCACCTAGGGCACTGAGAGCTTAAATGACTAGCTCAGGATCACAAGGCCAATATGTATCAAAGATAGGTCTTTCTTAGACCCAAAACATTTTTAGACTATTTTTTTAAAAAAAGATTTTTATTAATGTCTTTTATTTTTGCATGATTTACATTTCTTCCTGTATTCCCTTTCCTCCCTCTTAGAGAACTACCTCTTAAGTTTAATAATATCTTGGGGGGGGGAGAAAACAGTAAAGAGGGGGAAATCAGCAAAATTGGTAAATACATTTTTTAAAATGGCATCAAAGGCAAAGTTACATATTTATAGACTCCTGGCTCTAAGGAGTGTGGGAAGATATTTTATCATATGTCTTCTCTGGGAGCCAACCTTTTTTCTTGGTAATTTTCTACGATTCATTTTTTTGGTTTTGTTTTGAGGTCTAAATTTAATGTTTCCATTTTCATTGTTGTGGTCACTGAACACATTGTTGTTGGGGGTTTTTTTTGAGGGAGTTGGCTCTGCTTACCTCACTTTGAATCAGTTCAGGTCTTTTTTAAAAAAATGTTTTCCATGCTTTTCTGCATTCATATAGTTGTTGTTTCTATTAGTATTAATATTAACAATACTATTCTATTGTATTCCACAGTTTGTTTAGCCCATTTTCCAAATGATGGGAATCTTGTTTGTTTCCAGTTCTTTGATGTCATAAAATGTGCTGGTGTAAATATTTTACTGAATATATAGCCTTCCTCTTTGTCACTGAAGTCTGGGGAATATGCCTAATATTGCAAACTCTAGTTCAAAGGGTATGAATATTTTAGGCATTTTATTTGTATAATTCCAAGTTACTTTCAGAATTGTTGTACTAAATCACAGCTCTGACAAGTGTATTAATGTATCTGTCTAGCCGCAGCCCCTACAACAAGTGATTATTTTCATTTTTTGCCATTTTTTCAGACACAGGATGAAACCTCAGAATTGTTTTTATTTGTGTTCTCATTAAAAATTTGGAACATTCTTTCATATGGTTAATTTTCAATTCTTATAAGATTTATTATATTATTATATTATATAAGATTCAATTCTTAAAAAAAGTTCATATCACTTTGCCACTTACCTATTGAGGAATGGCTTTTTGGGCTTTATGTTTTTTAGTTTTCTGTATGTCTTATATATCAAAGCCTTATCTGAGGAATTTGACATATTTTTTAATTCAGCTTCTTTCCTTCTTATCCTTTTTTGTTCATTCATTTCAGTTGTTTCCCATTTGGTAACCCCAGTGGTGGTTTTCTTGTCAAAGATATTAAAGTGGTCTACCATTTCCTTCAATAGTTCATTTTACAGAAAAGGATACTGAGGCAAAGAGGGTTAAGTGATTTGTCCAAGGTCATATAGTTAGTAAGTGTCTGATGCAAGATTTGAATAGTCTTCCAGACTCCAGAGGTACTCTATCCACTAAGCTACCTACCTATCCCTTTTTATCCTAGATACATTAATTTTGTTTCTACAAAAGCTTTTGAATTTCATGTCATGAAAATTGTCTGTTTTATCTTCTGTAATTGCTTCTATCCCTTATTTAGTTAAATAGTCATGCTATACTCAGAACTATGAAAGGTATGCAACATTTCTATTCTAATTTTCTTATGGAACAGTCTTTAATTTTCAGTTCTCATTTCAATTTCAGATTTTTATAGATATATATCTATAATTTACATATATATAATATTTTATATATATTGGCTGAGATCAGCTTTTTGTAAATTACATCACTCTGCCATTCTATATAATTACTATATAAGATACTATAACACAAACACAGACATATAACATCGTATCCTTGTAAAGTTCTTTCTTATAAGCTTTCAGGCTTTATACAGTTTTTGTGTTGTCTTTACCAAAGCATACTCAAACTATATTTATACTTAACTGTGTGTACTATTTCAATGACCCTATTACATACTACATAGAAACTTCCACCTATCCCCATGTCTCTTTGAGCCCAAAGGTGAAATTAGCAAAAGTCTCAGTTATGTTAGTTATCTACTTCATTATTAAATTCTTATCTTTTTGCACCACTTGATGAGTGGCTCAGAATTAACCTAAAATTGCTATAGCACTATTTCCAATGAATAAAATCAAATACAAATCTATCAAAGACCTTTAACCAAAGGGATCTGATTAAGAAAGCAGCAAAACATAATTTCAATTAAAGCAGTTAAGTATTATGAATCATGGATAGTTAGAATGATATTCCAGACCAATCATGAAGCTCAATTCCACATTTTACAGAAATAATCAGTTCAAAGGGTCCTTCATAGAAGACCAGGAAATGACAGACACTGGGTGATGACTTGAACATATAGCTTATATATATATTTACTTATTTATTTATTTATTTGTTTGTTTGTTTGTTTGTTTATTTATTTATTTATAATATGAGCTGGAAGTATAAAAGCAATCCAGAAAAATAATAGCAAATGGAACAATCCAATCTGGAGATCAATAAAACCCTGAAAAATCTCAAACAAGAGCAAATATCCCCTAAATTTCCCTTTAGGAATATAGGAACAACCAAAGAACCGAGTTGAACCACATTTCTTCCTAACATTTCCATTGCCCTCCAATTTCATTTTTTATCATTTATAGAAAAAAACAACTGGAACACTTTTGGTGATATGATGAAGGAATTTATTTAGGCAAGAAAAAGAGGTAGAGCTTATTTCTATATTGGACATAGGTGACAAAAGTTCTTAAATCTATACTAATAATGCCTCACATTTACATAGCACATTGGGGTTAATGAAACATTTTCCCCACAACATTCCTGTGAAATAGGTATTATAGATATTATCATTTTCATTTTATCTGTGAGAAAACTGATGCTAGGAGAAGGGAAGGTTAGTGCATTGGACAGTTCACAGAACAAAGCAACCTATGAAATAAATTTGTTAATGATAAAACTTTATTTATCTAAATTTACCTATCCACTAAAGTATTTAAGTAGATCTGTGATGTCAGAAATTTGAATACTCTATCTAAAGGTGCATCACAACTCATCAATGATATGAAAATTTGTCCGATATTTGTCTGCTGTTCCTGTCAACTGTACCTTCAGTGTGTTAGAGACCCTCTTGCATCTTGGGCAAGGTAGTTTCTGGGCCTTAGTTCCCCATTTGTAAAATGAGGGGACTGAATTACATAGTTTCTAAGTTACCTTCCAATACTGAATCTAAATAATCCAGTTCTAAATAATACTATCTTCCATCGGTCCAAAATGTTTTAGTGTGAAGACAATTTATATAATGAGGCTGTTTTAGTCTCTGGGCTATTTGGCATTTCAATCTTTCTGATTCTGATCAATCAGAAAGTATTTTTAAAGCAACTCCTCTATGCTGGGCATCATGCTAAGTGCCAAAGATATAAAGAAAGTCAGCTATCCAGGAGCTCACAGTCTAATTAGGGAAACTATGAAAACAACTAAAAATACAAACAAACTACATACCATACAGGATATACTAGAGATAATCAATAAAGGTAAAGCACTTCTTGTAGAAAGTGGGATTTTAGCTGGTTCTTGAAGGAGGCCTGGAAAGCTAGGGGGCAAAGATGAAGAAGGATACTATTCTAGGCATAGGGAACAAGACTGGAGATGGGGAATGTCTTTTTGGAGGAATAGCAAGGAGATGAGGGTGATTGCATCACTGAGTATTTGGAGAAGTAAAATGTAAGAATGGAAAAGTAGGAGGAAGCTAGGTGATAAAGAGCTCTGAATACCAAACAGAGGTTTTTATATTTTATCTTGGGAGAGAATAAGGAGACACTAGAGTTTACTGAAGTGGGGGGGGCAGGGGAAGTGTGATGTGGTCTGATCTGAGCTTTAGGAAGATTAATCTGATAGGTAAATAGAAGATCAATTGGAGTGGGGAGAAACTTGAAAATGGAAGACTAATCATAGTCCAACTATTAGGGAATAAGAGCCTGATTAAAAATACTACAAGACAATTAGTAGTATTATCAGGCTCAAAGATTCATGGAGTGAATTAAGCACATATAGTCTAATACTTAATGGGATTGCAATTTCTTCCTTGGGGCTATAACATCCAATGATCCAGACTCATCTATGCCTGCCCATCCTTGTGATTCTTGTCCATATCACCCAGTAAGTTTAACTCAAGGCAGCTACCCAACATGCTGAAGGCCTCCTTCATGTCTGTTTCATAATTTTTCATGTGACTAGATCATTTTAAGACATATATTTCTTTAATAATATTATTCATACTGTTTCTTTTGGCTACCACAAGTCACTTTATTGCCCTTTAGATGACCTTCATTCAGACTGGTATAGTCAAATTTGAATTGACTCTGGAATAAGAAGGCCCGAGCTCAAATCCACACCTCTGGTAATTACTATCTGTGTGATGTTAGACAAATCACTTACATTCCTTGAGTCTCAATTTACTCATTGGTGAAATGAGGGAGTTGGATGACATGGACTGTAATTGAGATCCTTCTAACTTGAGAATGGGCCATAAATTCCCCAGGTTTCATAGGTGAAATTTTGCTTTCTCTTGCTGAAGCCCAAGCCACCAGGTCACTTCTGCTACTTCACTTTAGTTTCCTTTCCCTGTGCCTTTGATGGTTCTCTCTCTCCTCGTTCCCCTCCTCTCTTTTTCTCCTATCACTTACCTGTTCTCTCTCTCTCTCTCTCTGTCTCTCTGTCTCTGTCTCTGTCTCTCTCTCTCTCTCTCTCTCTCTCTCTCTCCCTTTTTCTTGAAGACTCTAGTGTTGTCCATAATTTGCAGCCTTATGTAATCACAGGAAGAAAATAAATATTGCAAAGAAGGAGCTTTATTGAAGAGATGACTTAAAAAGCAAATAAAAAAAAACTTTGCAGTTTCCCAAAAGCAAGGAAATCAGTTTCCTATTTCATTCTATACCTAACTCAATGTTAATTTTCAGTGTCTGCTCAAAATATGTTTATTGATGGATGAGCTCTACAAGCTACTTCTATAACTATGTATCATAACTTAAAAAAATAGAATATCTTGTCTATTATTTTCCTCTCCATATGGTTAGGCTAAGCTGTTTTGAGTGATTACAAATCTCAGTCAAGAAGGTTCTGTGGTGTCCTAGAGCTTCATGCAACCAGCCCAGTTCCATCCATAAACTATTATCTGGAAGGTCTCCTCATATATAAGGAATTCCACTTTCACTTTGACTCAGTGTAGCATCTCTACCATGATAGTAATGGACACCATTAGAGAATATAGTGTATTTATTAAGCATTTACTGGCAGCTCCCCATTAAATTGTGAGTTCCTTGAAAGCAATACCTTGTCTGTATCCCTATCACTTAGCACAGTGCCTTACACATAGCAGGCACTTTATAAATGTTTATTAACTGACAATGCTAAGGGCTGAGAAGATACAAACATGCATAACTGTTCTTATTCACAGGGAGCTTACATGCTGACGAAGGAAGAACATGATAACACATACATGTCTCTCTCTTATGCTAGAAAGGGTACTAATGATCCAGATGATCATTAAACAAGGTTATCTCTGTTTTTAATTTTTTCAAATAAACTTGTACTAATGTTGGCAAATATATATATATATACACAACATCCTGTTGCAGGAAAGCTTTTAAGGTATTTCAACAAATTAAAGGCTTTTTTAGAGTCAACAAAATATCTGTAATGGAAATTTTTATTTTTCAATCAATTGTACAATAGTAAAAATGCAGTTTGCTGTGGAATATTGCTTTTTCTTCCATTCTAATACTCTTTTCAAAGATGTTCTCAATATATGTGTAGATTATTTTTATAAAATTATATATATATGAAAGTAGGGGTGTACATATTTATTTATTATATTTTCTAGATTGCCTTTTTTTAAGTAGTTGTGAACTCAAGATTTTGTTCCATATCTGTGGGATCTTCTCCCACCCGATTCCTCAAAGCCCTACAAACTGTACTTTTGTCTCATATATAGGCACATACACACAAAGTAAATGACAAACATCAAAAATATTAACAACAAATAAAAGTTATTTCATTAATATGCATCAAGTACTAATATTGCAATACTGAAACAATGACCTCTGAATTTTTAAAAATTCCAAAAGTAAAAAGTTTTTTGTCCATTTACCAGCTAAAAATTTAGAGAGAAAAAAACTTTCAAAGCCGTACTTTAAAAAATTACCACATTATCTTTTTCTTCTTCCTTTATACACTCATCTGCAATCGTTTCCAAAACATCTAAATTATATGAAATGACCACCTAGCTGAACACAGGAAGTTTTCTACCAAAACAGTCATTCATTTGCAGAGTCTAGATGTGATGTTCCATGTGCACTGATATATAATAATTAAATTATTATGCATGACTTAGAGCAAAGTATTATTTAAAGGAAGCAAAAAAAAAATGCTGTCACTTGTAGATGCAGAACTAACATTGCAAACACAGATTACCATAGCCTATCTTTGCCTTGGATCTACACATTTACCAAAGAGGAAGTCTAGGGTGTGTAGCTGAAAAGCTGCAGTTTACCAAAAAAAAAAAAAAATGAAGAAAAAGAAACTTCATCAAACACATAATTATGCATTTATGGCATGGTAAAGACAAGAAACACTTTTATTTTCTGAGTAGAGGATGTCTAATTAGGCACCATTCATTTTTAAATACAGCCCAATAAGTGGTGCATTATGTCTTGACAACCTAGTCTTTCTAAATTCAGACCCTAGTTCACTTACTCCATCCACTTTCCTTTTCAGTCAGTCAATCAATATTGAATTATTAATTAATTAATTAGTATTAGATGCCTAATGTGTGCCAAATACTATACCAAGCACTGGGGAAACAAATATAAATTTTCAAAGATTTATGTTCACGTATATTGAAGACTCTCCCCTTGTCACTAACTCATAACTCTAAATCCTACTGTAAAACTTCACCATGTGACACCTTTACCAGTTTGCCAGTGAAATAAATACCCCCTAAACAGGGGTTTATCGACCATCTCCCAAGTGATAACTCACCATCTCTTTCCCAGTAAAAGCCCCATATGCTCCTTCCCTGTCATAAACCCACCTTCTCAAACTGTCACAGATTGGTCATTCTTCACCCACCCTCTCCACATGCACTTGTTCACAGATTTGCACCCTTATCCCATCATAGACTTCCCTGGTCCTAAGCACCTGCCTTCCCATAGGACTCAATCCCTCCTCTGCGCTCCCTAGCTCTCTTTCCTCCTCTCTTTCTCACCCCCACCCCCGCCATTCTTCTTCCCTCCTCCTTCTCCCTCTTCAGCCCCTCCCTCTCACCAGGACTCGGCTGCTGGCGCTAATCCGTGTATCCTGCACAAACGGATTGGGCACTGGCGGCGGGAAGAAGGATGCTTGGCGGGGAACCATGGGCGGCCGCAAGCCAGGTCCCCCAGAGTCCCTGACCCCCGCCCCAGGCAAGGTCGCCGCCACTGCAGCGGCCTCCGCGCATCCGCTCATGCTGAGCTGGAGTGGCCTCTTCCACTCTCCTAGGTGTACAGAGCAGGAGCCCCAAACACAGCTCCTGGCCACCACTGCGCAGGCGGACAGGTCCACTCCCTACCTATCCTGGTCCCGCCCCTCCCCTCCCTGTCCTACCCCACCTTCTCCCAAGAATGCAGGAGGGAACCCTCCTACAGAGACTGGCCAGCTTCCTCCGGTTGGCCCCGCCTCTATGTGTCCCCGCCTCCTAGGCAAATGCATGCACCTTTTGCTTCTGAGGAAGGAAAATTATGAAGGATGAGGAGAATTACACATTTCCTCCCAAAACAGCCTTCCTCGAAGAGAACGTTCCTTAGAAAACATCTGCCATTAGACAGGTAATGCACCTCCCATTATCCCTAGTTTGCGAAAGATGAGACGGGCTCAGAGAGACTGTGATTTCTCTATGGTCATACAGCCCCTGAGTCAGATTCGGGATTCAAACACACTTTGCTCTTGACTCCAGGCCCAGTAGTGATGGGATCAGAGGTTTTAGAGTTGGAAAGTCCCATTTACTGCATTCTCCTTTGGTCAAAACAGGGGAAGTGTCTTCCTGAGTCGCACATCTAGTAACAACCAAAATTTGAACTTCCAGATCAGATCACCAAATTTCACATTCAGAGCTCTTCCACCGTGATACTTAAGGATCCAATGATTTCATTTCCATCACCACAGACTGGTCTCTCTTCAAGCTTCAGTAGATACGCCAGATGAGTTGCTGTGGCCAAAATTCTTCATCTGATGTCATGAAAACATGCCTCTCCCAACTTAGTGAAACAAGACTTAGATAGCAAACCACAGGTTGCTTCATGCTTGCAGATTTTTCCATGTAATAGAATCTGTCAAGGTCTGAGCATCTCTGAGACCCCTTTAAAATAACAGAGGATCTTAGTGGAGAGTTGATTGTTTAAATTACCATCTAATCCTATTTGTAATTCGTTAAGGTTTACAGAGCAATTTCCTCACATAGACCCAAATATTTTTATTCCAACTTTATGAATAAGGAGAAACTCAGATCCAGAGTGGTCTAAGTTCACATGATGAGAAATTGTCAAAGTTGGGACTGAAACTCAAGACTTTCCAAATCCAAGGCAGGACTTTTTCTGTACACCACATGACTTCCCTATTACCTCAGCCATCCTCCTTCCAACCATAAAGGGGCTTTGCAAGGATCCCTGACTGTGCAAACCTTATTATTTCATCCATCCCTGAGTAACTGGTGATTTGAACAGAGGGCTGTGGAATAGAGTAAAAAGGAGTTGAGAGTCATGCAACAGGAAACTGTATGCTAGAAGTGACTGAGGAGGAAGGATACTACAAAGATCAGAATATGCAGTTCCTCTTTTGGTTCTCTTTGCCTAGCTAATAATAGTTGCTTCACTTCTAACTCCCCACTTTATTTTGTCCCCAAGTACCCTTTTCCCATGCAACTTGAAGTTTCCCGTGGCCTCTGACTCAAGATAACTTCAAAAGAAAGGAGGCAATGCCTTGAAGACTGCTGCAATAATTCTCCTTCCCAATGCCTATAGTTCTGAGGGAAGAGAGTTCTTGAGTGATCGAGTGATTAAGCACATTTTATCACCTTTGGGGTTATTTTAACTTTATGTCCAATATCTTTTCCAGTGAGGCACAAGATTATCCAATTAGGAATGCCTTTCTACTAGAAGTCAAGAAGTAACTGGTTGATCAAGTCCATGTGGGACCCTCCAGGTCTGACCCCCCTCAACTCATGTCTAGACTATAGCAAAAGCCTTCTGGTTGGCCTCCCTGCCTCAAGTTTTTTATCATTCCAGTCCATCCTCCACTCACCTATCAGGGATCTTCATAAAGTGAAGGCCTGATCATGTTACACACCCCACCTCCATACTTAGAAGCTGGCCCACAAATGTTTATCACTTCATTGATAATGAATAAATGCTTGCTGATTCATTGACTTGAGGCTGAGCTCTGCAGAACCCAATGTAGAGGGTCTTGGCCAAATTCTCTGTAACTACATCTCTCCACAGGTTAACTGCACTGTTAATATTTTTCCAAAGAGCATTGTCAGGAATAGTATCCTGAGGCAGAAATGAAAGAAGCTGATTTGTGTAGTGGATAAAGAACTGCATTTGGAGTCAGGGGACAAGAATTTCATTCCTGGATTTACTACTTGCTATATTTTTGTCCTGAAAAAGTCACTTCTTGGTATCTCTGAGTCTAAGTTTTCTATCTCTCCCTACACTAAGGGGGTTGAACTCGATGTCCTCTAAAGTTCTTTCCATCTCTAAATCCCTTGATCCTAATATGTCTACTGGGCTGGGAATTTTTCCATACCTGCTTTGTATATTCATTCCTGTCCCTAATTCCACCCAGTTCTGGCTACATTCAGCTGGCCTCTATGGCTTCCTCTTTCCCAACTTCTGGAACTTGTTGCGGGGAGGATGTTATAGGTTTGGGGGTGAGAGGGTGAAGAAAAAGAAGGCATTAATGTAAGGCATCTTGAGAACACTATACTTAACTGCCAGCTAACTGATATACACCAAGGCAGGCAAGCCAGCCTTTCTGAAGTAGCAGAGCACTCTGAGAGAGAAATAGAAGGCAGCATGTCACAGGCAGATCAAACCACCAACAACTTGACCACCATCACCCCTCATTCCCTGACAGAGACAGCCAGGACCTTGAACCCCAAAACTTTTGATATAGTGATATTTCCAGCCTGATACTCTCAGCTGTCATCCTGGGATCCCTATGGAAATGAAACTTGGGAATTGCTTCTACAGGTGCTATAGACACATTTTTGAAGACCCAAAAAAGAAATTCTTGTCACCAAAATCCTTGGTACTTCTCAAATGATTCATCATCAAAAACTGATATAATTTTATCAGTTGAAGTGACACAAAAGAAGAAACATTACCTTTGGCTTTGTTGTTTCACTCTAAGAACCATGGAGCTTTTTGTCTGACTTGCAACTGAAACCATCCATATGTATTGTTGCCCTCATTAGAATGTGAGCTCCTCAGAGTAAAGACTGTCTTGTTTTTCTGTCTGTATCCCCAGCTCTTAATGCAGTGCATTGTATATAGTATTTAATAAATGCTATATTCATTATTTATAACTCTCATTCCACCCTAGTCTTTTCCCTGTACTAGATGGTATACTCCAAATAGGAATTATAGGAATGGCAGAATTAGAAGACACCTTGGAGATGACCCGTTCTCATCCCTACATTTTAGAGGGGGAAACAGGTCTGGCGATATGAAGTAAATTGACTGAAGATACAGAGCCAATTAGTTGCAGAGCAGGACTAGACTCCAGCTGTCCTTGTTTCTAGCCTGATGTTCTTTTTCCTGTCTCATAAAGGTTTTACATAGGCTTTATAAAGATTTTATAGTTTGTAAATTATATGTGAAGCATTTAAAATCTTGCCTGCAGGGTCATTTTCCCCCATCAGTGAGGGGAGAGTTTGAAATCTTGCTCTTGTCAAGTTCCTTCTCTTTCCTGCTGTTGCAGATACCTATCTCTCCCATGAGCTGTTGGAATGCTCCTCAAACAATCCGGGCACAATGGATTTCTTTATTGGTACTTGTTGACATTTCCCACAGAGAAGGAAGGAGTAGGAAGGAGAAGAACTGTGGCTTTTTTTTTCTCCCCTCACCAGCTATGAAGGGCTTATAGCAGCAGGGAGAACAGTATTAAACATGAACTAGTTAAACATTATTATGTGGCCCCGGCATATCATGCAGTGACTTCAGAAAACCTGAGTCCCTCTGTCCAGAAATGAATTTTAAACAAAAAACAAACAAACAAAAAAGACCAAAGTGCATTGAAGCAAATAGCTAGTGAATCTAATATTAGGGCAGCCGGTCATGTTAAAGCAGATCACCACAGCTGCCATTAGAACATGACTCCCTCCCAGGGCAACATGGTGTGGTGTCAGGGCCACCAGTGCCCAATCCAGATAGTGTCTGCTGGACTTTGAGGATAAAGAGATATCATGAGGGAACAGAGAAAGGTCTTAAGGGGTACAGCACCAGGGAAGCCCCGGTTAGGGCTACCCAGAAGATAGCCAAGTATCTCCATGGAGGCAGGGGGTAAACACCAAAGAGACCCTCCGTGGCTCACTCAACCCCTTATTGGGGGCCTGGAGGTAGGATGGGAGGAAAGGAAAAAGGAGGAGGTGGGGGTATATATAATAAACATCTATATCCCTGGGTTAGGGAATTGGGGTAGGAGGGGAGGCCACTGTACAAAATCTTAAATTACCAAAATGTGAGAGAACTGACCAGAAGGTCCATAATGCTTGGGGCAACCAGTACCAGCCTGGGCTAGTAACGAGTATTCAGATCTAGCTAGTGACAGAAAAGGGAGGGAGGGATAAGAGACGTAAATATTGGATTATAGAGAGTTTGTAAAATTCAGCAGTTCAGCCAGTCCGATTTGATGTTTCCAACTTTCACAATTTTCAGACTCTTGTTCTCCAGTTTAAGGTAATACCAGTCCTTGAAGAAATAGCTGTGTCCTGGTAGGAAAAGGAAACAGGGATAGGTATTGATCTTCCCTTTATCTGAAATTCCATTTGGCATAAAGTTTGACTCTTGAGGAAAGCAGTGTGGCACAGTACAGAAATGAATTTCAATCTCACTTCTTTTGCTTATTACCAATACGACTTTGGCCAAGTCACTTAACTACACTGGATCTACATTCTTCATCCATAAAAAGAGAATGATGGACTCTATGATCTCTCTAAGGTCCCTTCCAGCTCCAGAGCTAAAGTCTTCATGATTTCTACAATCTATAAAGGAATTTGATACTGCATTTTGCTGACCTATAATTATTTCTCCCATATTGGTCTGGTCTCTATAACTAGATTAAAAACTCCTATAGGGCAAAGGCTAGATACTTTATTTCTATGTCTCCCACAATGCTTTGCACAGTGCTAGACAAAGCAGGCTTTTGGTAGATCCTTGTTGATATTAAATGAGATCTTCTGATAATCCCCAAATGGCTTTAGCTTGCCAGCCACACCTTGGAGGATCCCTCAAAGCCACCGCAGGAATAGGGATTGGTGCCCAGGGTTCAATATTGGCTAATTATCACCAGGGGGCCAGGGACAACTCAAACAGTTCAGGGGCTACTTGTTCTCTGCAGAGAATCATGAATACATCAGTAACATCTCAATTAAACCTTGAAATGAGTCATTCCTTGAATGTAATGTTGTCCTTTGGTACAGCATTGCCAATATAAATTCAAACAGGACAGGTCTATAAATTGTGATGGGTCTCAGAACCTGGGAGGGAAAGGTATGCATGGGCCACCCCAATTCTAGGGCCACTCTTTCTTTAAGGCTGGCAGCTGCAAGGGTGCCAGTGAAGCCTTTCTTGGTTTTCCTGACAGAAGCCAGGCTGAGCTGAGCAGAGGTCAGCTGCTCTGGAATCTCTCCCAGCATGGGGCTGAAGGGGCTGGTTTGTTTTCTCTAGGTAGGCTCATGCCTCCCCCACACAATGAGTGAGTGTGTGCTTGGGGAACCACAGGGAGCTTGGGACTGAGACAGGGATTGGGGGAGGAGATTAGTCCTAGAAAGGCAGAAAAAGCCTGGACAACTCACCACTTCCCTGCAGTTCTACCACAGCATCCAGATTGTCAGGGATGCCATTCCAGGAGTCAGCGATGAGCTTGGGGAAGCCTGGGTCCATTTTCTTCTTAACTTCATTATACCTAAGGAGCAACAGGATTGGGCAGATATGAGGAAGTAGAAAACACAGTTAACACAGGGCCAATAGGACCTCTATGGTGTCTACCTGCACCATCGACCCCATTGGAGGGTGGTAAACTCCTCTATAGACCTTGCAATATAGATCAAGTTCCTTAAATGTCATAGCACAGTGCAGTGGAAAGGATATGAGACTTGAAGAGAAAAGACCTATGTTCTAGTGTCAGCCCTTCCATTAAATGTATGTATGGCCTTGGGCTAGTCATATTATCAAATGTAATAAGGGAATGTTAGGATGTATTAGGGGAATATTGCAAGGAGGTAATAAGGGGCTTAGGTTATAGGTAATAGCTGGTTGGAATAGGGAATAAGGGAAGGCAAGGGACCAAAGGCTGGAGGTAATCAAGGGAATAGGCTAGGTAGTAGAGAATTTAAGGCAGAGGTAGGGTTGGAATTGAGGATAGGCACTGTGGATAGGGTTTGTGAATCCCTAAGGCAGAAAGGTGGATGAGGAAGGTACAATGATGAAGGTTGGTAGTTGAGGTGGTAGAAGTAAGGGAATGTCTGAGTTTAGGGAATATAAACACTGAGGTATAAAGAGTTGCAAGGGAGAGGATGAGTTAATCTAATGAGTTAAGGCAGGCAACAGCAGCAGGGAACCATAGACTGGATACTCAGGTTAGAGACAAACACTGAAGGGAAACAGACTGAGCCCTTCAAGTAAAAGGGACACTTTTACAAAGCAAGGTTAGAGCCAGCCAAGGATGGTTTGAAACTGACTAGCTACTTCTAGTCAGTTTCACAGGTTCCCTAAGAAAGGGACTAGAGGAAGTATTGAAGTTACACTTCCTCCAAAATGGATACCTCCAGCTTCCCTCAAACTCCAGAGAGTATGTTATTCCTCTCTCTCCTCCTCCCTGTCTTATTAATCAACTAATGAAGTAGCCAAAGTATTTTGATTAAAGGCAAATGGGGTTTATTGATTGCTAGGATTGAATGGAAAGGACAGAGGATATTAGGTAAGCCTAACAGCCGCCTAGAGAAAGCTTCAGGTGGGGGAAGGAGACAGGAAAGTGAGACTGAGTAGCGACCAGCCTACTCAGCTCCCAGAGGGTTTGTAGCAAAAAGGGGTAGGAAAGTTGGATACAATAATTCAATAGATAAGTTTGTAACAAGGGTAAACCCTATTTGACTAAACTATCAAGATTTGAAACTAACACTCAGATCTACTCTCCTTTCAAAACTTCTCAGACATTCAGGTAGTGAAAATGAAGGTGGGAATAAGGTAGGCTAGGGAGATTCAAAGGAATTAGCTAAACTAACAATTTTTAAAGGAAAAGCTCCAAAATATAGACCAGGTTTCAATCCAAAGAAGGAGCTCAGATTGACCCTGATACTCTCCACAAGTTTCCCAGGGCCAACTCACTTTCCCAAGATTCTAAACCCCTTATTAACTGACAGAAGAACTCTGCAGAAAAACCTGCAAAGCTGCTATGCACCCTCTCTCCACCACACAAAGAATAAAAAAATCTCAACATAGGAAGGTACCTTTTCTTTTAAAGATTTTTTTACCATTTTTAACATATAGCATATGTCACATAACAATAATTATAATAAATATGCTTATTTAAGAGAAACAAATTCTCACGTTAGTTATATCCAAAAATATATCTCATATAAAAAGGTAACTTTTCAGAGACTATCTAGCACAGCCTTAACCTATCTGAGAAGGTTCTCTGTGAAATCTCCAATAGGTAAATGAATCATGTAGCTGTCACTTGAAGACTTCAAGTAAGGGAAACCCATAATCTCCAAAGGTCTCCCATTCTCTTACTAAGTAGCTCTAATGTTAAGAAGTTTTCCTTTCCTTGAGCCTAAATCTGTCTCTCAACTACCTTGACTCAGTGCTCAGAGTTCTGCCCTCTGGGGCCAAGATTAATCCTTTTTTCATCTGATAGTCCTATAAATACTTAAAGATAGCTATCAGTTGCCACTCTAAGCAGTA
The DNA here is from genome assembly GCF_016433145.1 of Gracilinanus agilis. NCBI lineage: Eukaryota > Metazoa > Chordata > Mammalia > Didelphimorphia > Didelphidae > Gracilinanus > Gracilinanus agilis. The sequence goes on from NC_058131.1 coordinate 292,914,323, forward strand.
TCTCCAGACAAAATATCCTCAGTTTCTTCAACCAAGTCATTGTATTGCATGACTTTGAAGCCTTTCACCATCTAAGTCCCTACTGGCAAAGGCATGGCATATGAAGCCAGGCGTGCCAGAGGGGGCTGCTCCATTCCCCCTCTCCACCACACCTGAGGACAATTTTGACATTCCTTGCCCTTCTGTCCAGCAGCCCAATGTGAACACTTCCTCCTTCCACTGTCTGGCATAATGCAGGGGGCTCACAGACAACTCAAAGCTACAGTTTGGGCACACAATCTCTAAAAGGTTTGCCAACACCTATCTAGGTTGTCCTTTTCTGAAAATACCCCAATTTATCAGTGCCCTTAAAATATGGTCCCTCCATCCCCATCTTCTTTGTAGAGGTGAGGAATATTGCATGTATAACTAGAATTTTTCCATAGGTTAATTAATTTTGGTAAATAGTTTTCCTTTTTTTTATCCTTTCTTCTAAGAATGTTAAGGCCATAGATCTACAGGTGTAAGGGAACCCAGAGGTGATCTAGAACAAGTCCAACATTTTTCAAAAGATAAATTGAAGCCTGGGGAGGCTAAATGACCAGTTCCATGGTTACAGAGAAAGGAAGCATCAGGGGTGGGATCTGAACCCAGGTTCTCTGAGTTTGAGGGGCCAAGTTCTTTAGACCACATCAAACATGCCACTACCAAAGAGGGATGAGGGATACATTAGGAAATGAAGGTGATGTAAGAATATATTATACATATGTATGTATGTGCATATATATATGTATGTATAGAAAGTGTAACATATATAGGGCATACACACATATGACATATACATACAGGCTTTTTTTAATGTAGTGAGTAGAACTGACTATATTATTCCAGATATAATGTGACCAGAGTACAGTGCAGTAGAATTATCAACTCCAGAGTTCTGGATATTATGTGTCTTTTAATGCTGCCTAGGATAGTATTTGTTTTAATGGCTTTTCTAAATCAACCATTGACTCAAACTGAATTTGCAGCACAGTAAAACTATAGATCTTTGACAAATTGGGGTTATCCTCCCCATTCTGTACTTGAGAAACTGATTTTTATTTATCTCTAATTGTAACCTGTTCAAATATGAGAGCACTTATAATTTTAGCTCTCACTCCCAATTTTATGTCAGCTACAAATTTGGTAAAAAAGGTCTTTATCCACTTAACTGATTTCTTTAATGGAATAAGTATTGGATTAGGAGCAAAAGGACCTAGGCTTGAATTGGTGTCCAGCCACTTACCAAGTTGTATGAACTTGGGAAAGTCCCTTTACCAGTTAGGACTTTGTTTCCTTATATATAAATGAATAAGTTGGACTAGATGCTCTCTAATTCAATGACGATCCCATGCTGAGCACTGAATCAAGGGCAACACTTGGGCCACTTAATTGGGGAGTTTCCTTCAAGTTGAAGTTATGCCCGTCATCCCTCCTTCCCCTGCCCCAGGGCTTTAATTACTTCTACTGTCAAATAGCCATAATAGTTCCTGCCCTGCCCAAGATCATCAAGGCATTATGAAGTTCAGAAACAATAATATAGGGGAGAGTAATCTTATAAAATGTTATTATAAAAAGCTATTAGTCATGGGATAGGCTTTCCCATGTCTGAGTAACAAATAGTTGCTGGTTTGAAGCTGGTTTGTGGGCATTTTAACTGTCAATCTAGGTTCTTTGCATCAACTTATAGGAATAAAACTGGATTGTCTACCCTTTTCCCTCCCTAGTCAGACAATGTTGAGGTCATTCTTTATTTCTCCCTCTCTACCCTACCACATTACTAAGACTGATACTTTTCCAAAACCTCCTCTTCCCTGAAATATGCTTCCTTCCTTTCTACCCCTCCTCCCATCCTGACCTAGGATTGGTCATGAAGCTCAGATTCTGGGGATCATCCTCATACAGTCCTTTATCATTTCATACCTGGACTATTACAATGGCTCTGTATTACACAGCCTAGAGCAGTGATGGAGGACCTATGGCATGAGTGCTAAAGATGGCACACAGAGTCCTCTCTGTGGGCACGTGGCCATCATCCCCACTTGCCCCACACCCCCAGAGTTCGTTACTAGAAAGGCAGAGGGACTAGGGTGGAGCTGCTCCCTCCCCCTCTCCATCATGTTTGATGACATTTTTTCACATCCTCACCCATCTTCCCACTAGCCCAATGGGAGCATTTTCTCCCTCCCCTGTATGGGGTAAGTGGTGGGCATGATGGGCACGGTACTCAGTCTGGTGGGGTGGAGTGGGGGAAGGGCCCAGCATTCTGTCTCTAAAAGGTTTGCCATCACTGGCACTCTCACCCACCCAGTCTCTCTTATCCCATTTCTTAGCAATACCTTATATTTTATACACTGGAAAGTTCACTTACACTTCCCCCTCCCTTCCCCTTATTTTATCTTCTTCCCTCCAAAAAAAAAAAAAACCCAAAAAAACCCTGGAAATAGATAAGGACAAAGACAACTCATCTGAGATATGAGGAGGTTGAGCAAGGTGATCCCAAGGTAATGAAGTACATACAGGCCTAGGTCTGCAGACAGGAAGATCTGAGTTCTAATCTGACCTCAGACACTGACTAGCTATGTGACCCAAGCAAGTGATTTTCCTTCAGTTCCTTCATCTATAAAATGGGGATAATAATAGCACCTATATCCTAGGGTTGTTGTGAAGACTGAATGAGATAATAATTATAAAGTGTTCAGCACAGAGCCTGGCCCAAAGTGAGTGTTATATAAATGTTAGCTATGAGACCCTTTTTATTATTCCACCCTTTGAATCCAGCCAAGACGTTCTGCTCCCCACCCTCCATACCATGCTTTTTTTATTCCCACCTACGAACTTTCACACAGGACACATTGTCTGTTTAGAGTTCCTTCAACTCTCTGATAGTCTATATACCTCTTTTCCAAATCTCAACTTAAAGTCATTCTCCTCTGGGAAGTCTTCCTTGAATATTCCAGTTGGTGATTTAGCACTGGAAGGGACCTTACAGATCACCTAGTTTGATTCCTTAATTCTTCAGATAAAAAAAAAAAGGTCCAAAGAAGTTGGCATAGCGGATAGAGCACTGGGACCTAGCCACAAACACTTATTAGCTGTGTGATCCCATGCGAATCACTTAACCCCTCTTTGTCTCACTTTCCTCATCTATAGAATGCGGATAATATTAGTACCTACTACCTCCCAGGGTTGATGTCAAAATCAAATGAAGTAATAATTGTAAAGCACAATACCTGGCACATAGCAAGTATTATATAAAAAAAAATAGCACTCATTAAATGACTTAGCCAAGTTCATACATATATTACATAGCAGATTCAGAATTTGAAATTCAGAGCTTACTCCTCTGAACCCAGTATTCTTTTGATTTTACTACATGAGCCATTATACAAATACCAGGGCCTTCTTTATTCTCTATTACTTTGAAGTTTTTGTACTTTTATAATATTTTACAGTTGTTTGCATATTATAAGAGTTTGGTTTTTTTCTGTTGTGTCCTGTGTGTTCTATCTGTTACATACGCAGAGCTTACATCTCTCTTATCAGACTGGTTTATATTCCCAAACTACGAACTGTGTCTGTTTGTCCTTATCATATAAAAATAGATTTAGAGCTGGAACGGATAGTAGAAGCTACCTAGTTCAATCCCCTTCCTTTCCTCCCCCATTTTCAGTTGAGGAAATTCTAGATCCATAGAGGTGAAAATTTGTGCCTAAAGTCACACAGGTAGTGTACGATGTTAAGTAGAATTATAATCCAGGTCTTCTAACTCTAAAGTCATTATAATTTTCATGGTACCACTCTGAACCGGCAAACAGAAAGTAAAGACAGTAATGATTCAATGTTAATTGAAATCTCTAATGGAAGGCCCAAGGACTCTGCTCAACCCTGAGTTTTCCAAATGTTTTATCCATGTCTTGGACAAAGTTATAGAAGACATTGCTATCAACTCTCCCAGCACCCAGGCATGCTCAGGAAAAAAGCAGGCTGCCTGCTTTCCTGGCAAGTGTTAGGGAGTTGGACTCAGTCCCTTCCAGCTCTAAATCCATGATCCTGTTTAACCCTCAAGGGCTGCATCTACAGCATAAGCTGAGATTACTGCTGACAAATATTTCCAAGTCATGTTTACATGGCAAACAAGCCAATTTCTCAAGCTCATTAAGACAAAAGCAGTGAGATATAGATACCTCTCTCTCCTACAAATCTGGGGCACGGCTTCAAGAAATGAGAGGCTCTTTACAGTCTTTGTTCTTCCTGCTACCACTGCTCTGTAGCAACCTCTCCTGTACTTCCCATGTCTGTGCAAGGCTGTGAGCCTGATGCAAGAGAAGATCTGAGAAGTAGTTCCTAGAGACTTTTTGTAGAAACTTAACCAGACAGAAGCTTAGAATGAGCTAGATATAGTTTCAAAAATCCTGCTTCTGAAACTTCCTGGCTGTGTAAGTACAGGACAGCAACAGCCTCTCTAATCTTTGTTCATCTTTAAAATGATACTTGTAGAGATCATACCTGTAGTACCTAATTCACAGGGTTGTTTTGAGACCTGAGTAAGAAAAAGTAAGAAAGAAAAAGGAAAAAAGAAAAAGAAAAAAGATCTGAGTAAAAAAAAATACTAAACTTGAGATTTCACTGATATAGAGACTCCCACTGGGTAGATTTCTTCTCCCAAAGAAGATCCACACCTTTTTTCCAACTTGTCTTGAGAAGTTGCCTAGACACTGAGAGACTAAACTTGAGATTTCACTGGTACAGATAGAGCCTCCCAGTGGGCAGATTTCTTCTCCCAAAGAAAATCCACGCCTTTTTTTCACTCGTCTTGAGGAATTGCCTACACACTGAGAGATTAAATGACTTGGCCAGAGTTACAAAAGTATGTGTGAAACGCAGAGTTTGAACACAGGTCTTCCTGGTTTTAAGGCCAGCTCTCTCTATTTTGCCATACTATATAGAATGTGTTTTGAAAACCTTAAAGCCTCAATCAAATTTCAGTTTTTTTTACTTGTGTGGGCAGGGGATCTGCCTAGGTGTTTCTGTGTGTCTGTGTCAACACACCTATGCTCCTATGTGGGTTTATGTGTCTTTGGGTCTGTGCCTATAGGATGTGTACTTATTTGGGTGTGTCTATGTGCAGCAGGCTGCCTTGCTTTTCTCTTCCCCATGAGTTCTAAATCAACTTCAGCTGCTGAATGACTTAATAGTTAATCTGGAATCTATCTTAATGCAGACTTAAGACAGAACCAGCCTCTGAGATCAGGGCAGGAATGGAAAGCACTTAAGAGGACCAGGAGGAAGGAAGGAGTAGAAGGAACCCCCTCTTTGTGCCCTAGCCCCCTCCTGGGTCTTTTAAACAGCTCCTCAAAGAAATGTTTTGGGTGTAGGAATGATAGTGTATTTTAATAGCCAGCCAGTGTAGGTGGTGCTGGATTCAAGAGCTTTGGCCGAAGAAAGAGGATCTCATTGGGGAAAGCTATTAACCACCCTACCTATTCTTGCCCAAACACTGAAAAGTGGAGTGTAATGAGTCAGAAAGAAAGCAGACTATGAGCTGAGGGACTTGACTCTAACCACTCTGGCATTAACACTCACTGGGGCTTTAGAGAAGTCATTTAGCTTCAATTTGATGTGGAAAAGCATCTACTGTGCTTAGATTCAGAAGACCCAACTTCAAACTCCAGATCTGTATCTTGTTATTCCTATGATGTAGCATAAGTCGCCTTCTCTCTTGGGGCCTCAGCTTTGTCATTTGCAAAATGGGTTGTGGGTATATGTGTATGCTTGGGTGGTCTACTGGACTAGATAGTAGAGTCAGAGTTATGAAATAATAAAAATACTTAGATAGTGTTTTACAAATATTAACTCATCTGAATCTCAAAATGTCAGAAAGCAATGATTGAAAATTGTTTCTACTTATAATTGAAAAAATAAAAATCAATTTAAAATATTAACTCATTTTATCTTCAGAACAACCCTGGGAGGTAAGTATTATTGCTATCTACATTTTTCTGATAAAGAAATTATGTTTAAAAAAGATCAAATGACTTGCTTAGGGTCATATCATAAAGAGACTGAGGCTAGATTTGAACTCATGTCTTTAGGACTCCCAGTCTATTGCTCTAACTACTACTCAGGCTGGAGACTTCAGACACTGGCTAGATGATCATGGTTAAGTTACTTCATTCTCTGAGCCTCAATTTCTGCATCTGTAAAATGATATAGTACTTAATTCATTGGGTTGTTGTGAGGCTTAAATTAGATAGAAAGTGACCCCAAATTCGTAGTGTAGGTTTAAATGGCTTAAATGTATAAATTTATACACATACATATATGTGTGTATGTGTATGTGTATATATGTGTGTGTATATAAATATATATATGTATGTGTGATTTTTAGTCATTTTCAATCTGATCAAATTCTTTGTAATTCCTTTTGGGGTTTTCTTAGCAAAGATATTAGAATAGTTTGCCATTTTCTTCTCTAGCATATTTTACAAATAAGGAAACTGAGACAAACAGATCACATAGTCACACAGCTAGTAAGGCAGGCTCTCTATCTTCATATATGAAGAGAGAAAGTACACACTCAGTAGTGTGTATATGCACATATATATGTAAACTTGGTAACATGTATATATGTATATACTTGGTAATATGCATAAAGTACTTTAAAAGCTTTTTAGTACCAAATAAATTTCAGCCATTATTATTATTTGTGTGGCTGTAAGTGGGACTAGATTATCTCTAATGTGCCATTTAGCTCATAATCCAATTTATCTTCTTATTCATAAAATGGAAATAGGATATAGGATCCAGTCAACTGACCTCATAAGATCATCATTACATGGCAAGCAAGCCAGTTGCTCAAACTCAAGACAGAAACAGTGAGATAAAGATCTTCCTTTCTCTTCTGCAAACCAGAATGTGGCCTCAAGACACTCTGATGCCTGCCCTTAAATTCAGTCTTTCTGTTCTTCTCTCTCCCACTGCCTTTGAGAAAACTATCCTGTATTTTCCATGTCTAGGGAAGTCTGTAGGCCTGCCACAAGAAAAAACCTCAGAACCAGGAGTCTTGGTGTAGAAAATCAATGTGAAAACATTTAGAAAATTATCAAATTGCTTGACAAGAAGAGCCAGCATAACCTACCTCCAGAACTTGTCTCCAGCAAAGATATATGTCTTCTTGTTTTTGCTCCAGTTAAAGGCAGCATCTACGTGTTGAATGTCTGGAGGCAACCCAAGGCTAGTCAGCTTCTTAGGATAACCCCGCTCCAGGGTGCTAGCAGAGTAGACCCAGTATTCATTCCCTGAAAAGGTGATTAAAGTTATGCTTGTGATCTAGGAATAAAGAATACCTCCCACTAATCAACCATTCTAACCCCACATCCATCTCTGGTGGGACTTCTCTGTGATTGAACCTCTTTAGTACAGGAATTATTAATCATAGGAAGATCTCTTTCCAAATAACAAGTTCAATCATGGGAACGATTCCTTAGAACACATAGTTTTATGAAAGGAGGACAAGGGCAGACAATGGACTCACTGTTAGCCTAGGAAGAGAGGATAAAAGTGAAAAGAGCCATGAAGAGAGTTTGGGGATATTTGGAAGGTGGTGCTGGAAGGAAGGGCAGAGGATGAAATGATCAGGTGAGGAGAAAGCAGATATTTTGTTTTGTTTTGTTTTGTATTTCTTTTGTTTTGTTTTGTTTCAGAGAAGGGAGCATGAAGTACTATGTGAAGGAGATGAAAGGAAAGGACCCGAGGGGTTGGGGAAAGGAACTGGTTTGAATTTGTATGTGTAAGTCTTAGATCAACTGGATAAGATGAAGAAGGACTTCATCCTTTATTATTATTTTATCGATTATATTATCAAGATAGGATAGAGTTAGAATTAGGCACCTCATAGCCCATATGTCCCTCATTTCACAGATGAAGAAACTCAGGAACAGAACAGTTAAGTGACTTGCCCAATGTTCCTGAGTTCAACAACACAGTTCCCCTGTTCCTCTCACCCTCCAACCATCTGTACCTGAGAAGAATACAGCCTTTTCTTCCTGTGGGGCTTCATACACTGCATCTATCTTCTCAGGAACTTCTGGCCAGAATGTGGCTACAAGCAAGGGCCCTGTGGGCTTCTCCCTTGAGTTTGCTGTCCGCCACATGAACCTGAGTAGACAGACAAAAAAGTCTGGGGCAATTCACTCTTGTGGCCACTTCCCACTACCCCTTCCGCAAACCCCCAAACTATCATTTCCTTTATATCTGGCCTATCCCAGTCAGACTCCCCAGAGGAAGCCACAGGCCATGGTAGCCATTAGCTATATGGAAGAGGGAAGAAAAAACAGAATCAACTAGAATGAGGAAGGGAAAAGTTAGGCTTGCTTAGATGCTGTGAACTGAGTTGTACTCACTATATCCTGAGCTGCATTGGTCACTCCCACTTCTTCCAGAAAGACTTCCTTGAATCACACAAGTCAATATGACTTTTACAACAAAAATCACCATACCCCTATGTGCCCTAATAGATATTTAGCACACAATCTCAGGCACTGTTTGCCATCAATTTATATGTATTTATCATATTTCCAATATTAGTTTACAAGCTTCCTGAGAATAAAAACTGTGTCTTCTAAATTTTTATATCTTTGGCTTCTACCAGGGAACTGCACAGAGGAGGAGCCTGGCAAATTATTGTTGATTAATCCCAGGAGCTACTTGTTTAATGAAGAAATCACAAATAATCATCTCAACTCAGTGAAGGTCAGGGTTTTATGTGCTACAGAACATTCTGAGTTCTCATGTTTTAGATCTAAGGACCACACAGTGCTTCTTGGCACTGTGCTTGTTCTCCATGCCTTGCAACTAAGAATTAGTTTAAATTCTAGGGTAATGAGAGTCATCAGGGGATCCCTCTGAGATGCTGTACTGAGGTACTTCCTATGGAGATAGTCCTGTGCCCCAACATCTTTTCTGAGACATCCTCCCTAACCATTACTACTGAAAGGTTTTTGTGACCCAGCCACTCCTGCCTACTTGGTTTCCATGACTAGAGTGTGCAGTAAAAAAAAATGGACACAAAATCCAGAAGAACCTTCCTTCATCCAAGGGCTTTAAGAGTTATAGAAAGGCTCCAACTTCTTTGGGTTCCACCTAATCTTAGATCTGGAGCCCTTTGTGAGGAGATCTGTTTTTCCTACTTACTTTTATACTGGGTTCCCCATCAAAAGGCTAAGAAAGAATTTTAAGTGGAAGGATCTCCTGATGAGTCTCAACTCAAACAATTATTTTTGCGACCTTAGGGAAGACACTCTGGGCCTCAATTTCTCTCCTATGTAGTCACATGAGGGAACTTAATCCCAAAGTTTCATTCCATTTTTTTTACTATGAAATTAATAACTCTGTTAAAGCAGGGCTTCCTTACTTCATTGATGCCCTTGCAAACTGCTGGCTACCAAGCCAACATTTACACCCACAATAATAAATGTATTCTGGTCTCTTTGCACAGTTCCAGGTGTAGTATGATATTCTAAATGTTCCTTTGTATTTTTCCGAGTCTGATCTCACTTAACTAAAGGTATTATAGATGGTTGTGGCTCTCATATTGCAGCCCTGAGGAGGGCACATATCTCTCTCCTGTTCCTATAGTTACTTACTTCCCATGATCAGAACAGTTTGATTTGGCACTGGAGTTGCACAGAGAAGCCTCCTTGGGTCCTGACCCCAGCAGAAAGGTAAAAGTGTAAGGCAGAAACAAGGGGGCAATGCACTCATGATAGGGAACAGGGAATAAGGAGTGGAGAATAGAAGTAGGAGTCATAGCTCACCTGTCCTTAAAGAAGAATGTTTCTCCTCTAATCTGTGAGATGCCATCGAACACAATGTCCTTTGTGCAAATCTCAGGAGTGACAGGCCCCAGCGTGGGGGTGGGGCCAGTACCGGTGTCAGTGCCAGTGTCATTGGAGGCCCCTGGGAGAAGCATGTATGACCTTCAATTCCTCTCCCAGAATTGGGGGGTGATCTAAGACCTTCACCCACCCACCCACACATACACACCATGTTCAAACAGAATGGTTCTTACCTATACTGTTACTCCATCTACACCTAGAAGGAACAAGTTCTAGCTAGCTTAGGAGTCTTACCTCATAAGCCCCTTAATTACTGTACTAGAGGTTCCCAACAATTCCCACCATTCTGTCCCATCTTGGCACAACTTCATTTTCTCTCCATTCTTAAGTTTCTTTGTCCACAATGTGGTATTTTTAGTAGATTGTTATAGATGGCACACAGTAAGATTTCCATCTTACTGGTATTTGATAGACTTGTTGGCCAGTATTTTATAAGTGAAACTGAAGTTGCTCTTTCTGAGCTATTTTGTCATGCCTATATTTTTTTGGTAATGCTAGAGAAAGATCTAGTCCCTGTGTCTCATCCTGGGCCTGAAATTTTACCATACAGCTCCCGAATGCCTTTGATATCATCATTGGACAGACGGAAATTCTTGGTAAATGTGTAGATTGGTGCCATCAGTGCCCCAGGGTCTTCTGAGTGCTCCAGCCCCATAGCATGACCAAATTCATGGGCTGCCACAAGGAACAGGCTGTACCCTGTAAGACAAGAATGAAATGAAGAGGTGATTGAGACAAAAAAAAGGCTTATGAGAAAAATAAGTATTTCTGGCTTTTCTATTCACTGTGTGTGTTCTTCACCTGGCACTGGGCATAAATAGCATTGTATTTTATCTTATTTACTACATTGACTACAAACTTTAGGTTAATAGGAGAAAAACCTTCTTAAAATTACAGCTGTCCAAAAGTGAAATTGACTGCTTTGAGAAGTAGTGAATTCTTTTCCATCAGAGGTTTTCAAGAAAAGGCTAAATAATTTGTTGGGGATGTTATAGGGAGAATTCTTGTCCGGGTATAGGTTGGGTCAGAGACTAGGTAGCCTAGAGGTCTTTTCCTGATTCGAGCCCCTACAATTCTGTGTGATTCTTTCTCTTCAACTAGATTGTAAGTTCCTTGAGGACCAGGACTACTGTACTTTATTAATCTGTGTCTCTAATTCCTAGGACAATGTCTCGTATATGGTATATACTGAAATATTGGAGGCAACAAAGTACAATGCAAAAGGTACTAGGTTTGGAGTGAGAAGATTTAGTTAAAATGGCAGCTTTGTGACTGTGCAAATTACTTAACTCCTCTGAGTTTTAGTTTCCTCATCTGAGGAGGAAGGAGACTACCTAATCTCTATTGTTCTTCCAGCTTTAAATTTATCATTCTATGATAATTAGGAATATGACTGAGAGAACTTGTTTAATATTCTCCACAAGTCTGGTTTTGGTCCTGGGGAAAGAGGCTGAATTGGTAAGGAAATTCTCTTTCATTCTCAGGGTAGTCTTTGGTCCAGAAGAGACTGATATGGCTATACTTGAAGAGTGGATGAGGAAAGAAAGACCATGGAGAAGTTGAATCTGCTTGTTGTGGGGGAGGAAAATGATATCTTTCCTCAGCAATGTAGATGTATCTGCCTTGTTCCTCCCACATATCCCTAATACCTTGGTCAGGGCAAAAGCCCCACTTTCGGTCATCATCATAATTGGCTGTTGTGGCACACCACATTTTGCCATCACTTCGGCCAGCACTTGTACAGGATTCATGTTTGTTGCCCAGGAATGTGAAGGGGAAAACACAGGGAGCACCCTCAGAGTTCCCACCAACAGTTGACATGGCTGTGAGAAGAAAAGCATATAGGTGATAGGGAATTGCAAAGGACACCTGGGAGAAGGACCAGAGAAGGAGGGCCAGAAGAAATCATTACAGGAGAGACTTCTCAGATGGTCAGTGTGTCTAATGGCAGCTTCTCCACTCTTCCTGCCTACCTTTTCCCAAACAAGTCAAGAATTCTCCATTAAAGGAGGTAGGTAGTTATGCTGGAAAAAGAAGAAATTTAAGCAGAGTAGAGCTGAGGTACCCATCAAGTTGCCTGAGATGTTTGTATCTCCCATAGAGTCTTCCATTGACCTAGGAACAAAGGTGCTCAATATTTATTGAATGGATAAGGAAATGAAATGAATGGATGAGGGAATATTTTACTAAGGATCAGGAGCAGAGAGAAACACAGATAGACATAGACAGAGATAAGTGGAAGAGACAGAGAGAAAGAAAAATAAGCCAAAAAAAATTGTCATCACTCTAGATTTCTGAGGTGAGATTTTGTCCAAAAGGGTACAAGGGGGAACCTGATCAGGAATCTAGATGGAGGAGGAAGGAGGTCATTTCTCAGATATTTCTCAGATAGAGGTCCTGGGATATGGGGCTGGGGTTAGGGAGGAATAAGGAGATATCATTCCAAATACTTTCTCATGGCTATGTGGAAGGACAGAGTACAAGGCAATGACTCTCACCAGTCTCGGGACAGAAGCCATATTTCTTGTCACGATCATAGTCCTCGGTAGTTCCACACCAGCGGTAGCCATCTGTTCGGCCCTCAGTAGTACAGCTGTCATAAGAGGTGCCCTGGAACTTGAATGGGAATTTGCAAGGCTGGCCCTCAGCATTCCCTCCCATGGTAAACAGGGCTAGGGAGGAGGAGAAAAGAGAGAGAGAGAGAGAAAGACAGAGACTGTTAGTTCACATACACAAACACACACTTACATATGCTCTCCCACACACATACTTATATATACATGCATAGACATAGTTGGCTCTGTAGCCTCCTCCTCTCCTTGATTCACAGACCTTTTAATAGTAACCAAATTAGAGGAGAGTCAGAGATAGATGAGACAAATGTAAACACACATGTGGGTGCACACACATACGCAGACATACATACACACATATATATTTTAGCAAGAGATGCCTAACCATGGCCCTGTCTCTTTATTTCCAACTCTTCTTCTGTCCTAGTTTCTTCTCTAGTGGACAATAGAAAGAAGGATACCAGATACCTTGGAGGAGGAAGATCTTTAAATATATTTAAGGCTTACACTCTGACTCCTCAAGAAAGAAACCATTACCCCACAGTGTAGGGCAGAAGATAGAGCCCAAGTTACAGGTTTTCTTTCCCTGGTCTCTCTTCTACTCCCCTCACCCACCCTAAATCTGCAAAATGGTGTATCTCTGGAATTGCCAACAAGCAAAACCACACAGTCTAATGAGGACCATCTGTGCTGAGCAGGGCCAGAGGTGATCTCACTCCCCACCCCCACCAACATTAACTCTACCATAACTGGAATGGGGTAAATCCCCCCACCCTAGTCTAGAACTCAAGGATACTAAATACTGCATTCCTGGGTTTTTTCCATAGGATTTGTGCCCTCCTCCCTAAACACATTAGGAATAATGGGGGCTGTGATTGGGAGAGGTGCCAGAGGCTCCAGAGTCTTTGTTTGGGAAAAAGTCAAAGAGTTAAGCTTGACTTTGACTAGACCCAGACTCCTCACCCAACACCAGCCCCACCTCCCTTTTCTCCCTTGCCCACCCAGGAAGCCCCTTAGCTCCTCACTGATCTCTCAACCCTATGTTCCTCTACATTCAGGGGTTGAAGGAGACACTGAATCAGCAGTCAGGAGGAACTGAGTAATAGAAACTCCTATTCCAAATATGCACACTCTGTCTCAAAACCAAAAAGCAGAGGAAAAACAATTACCAAATAGATACCTTCTATTCTTGCTTCTATCCTCAAGGTTAATGATTTATTTAATAAGGTCTTCTAATTTGATTAGAGATGTCAGCATATGAAAGTGAGGGGTGAACTACATGATACAGAAAATTCAAACTTATCAGTGAAATGATTCTTTTATAAAAGCAATAAATTTAATTTACTAATGCATCCTATGAGTTGGAGTCAATCATGCTTATATAAAATAATGACTAATTTGGTTAACAGAAGCATAAACAGAAACATGGATTAATCTGCCAATTGTTTTTCCTTGATGCCAAGACAAGTTGTGTTCAGTCTTTAGTTGTGAGGAAAACATTTCTATCTTTAGATGCACAAAGAAATAGAAACAGATAGGTACTACATATGCTTAGCAATATAGGGAAGAGTTGGTAAATAACCAGGAAAAAACAACCCTGAAAACTACATCATTGTCATTATTCTTAACATTGAAAATCATGAAAGGAGATTAAAGACAGGGAAAAATGTTTACCTCATCACTTAATTGTTCTACTTTTTCTTATCTAGGTCTTCCCATTTCTAAATATGTTTCCCATGTAGACCCTTGCATTTCCAAATGGAATTTATGAGCAAACCAAGTTATATGTGATAGATTTCTTTTTGTTTTGGTGTTAAACAAAGAGACTTTAAATTCATAAGGGGAACTAAAATGTAAACGTATTCTAAAATGTGTAAAGAAAAATAGTTTTCCTATAGTTGTAAAAAATTCAGAAATCTTACATATTAGCACACTCACACACATTAATTCACACAGAGCTATTCCATATCTTCATAGACAGGTAGTGATCTAGCCACACACAGAAGCTTGAGTACATACAGAGAAACAGAAAGGGATACAGGTACAACTACAACAGATACCATAAACATTTATTAAGAGCATTTTACATACATAACTTATGGAGCAAGATACAAAGCCTTAGATAGTCCCAGCCCTTATAGACTAGTATCCCACGTATTTGTTGTTGTTCAGTCATTGCCGTTGTATCTAATTCCCCATTTGGGATTTTCTTAGAAAAAGATACTGGGGTAGTTTGCCATTTCCTTCTTTAGCTAAGTTTATGTATGAGGAAAATGAGTCAATCAAGGTTAAGCAAGTGTCTGAGGCTAGATCTGAACCCAGGAAGATGAGTCTTCCTAACTCTGGGCCCAACACTTAATCCACTGTCTGTGCCACCTAGCTGTCCACCCCCTATCTACAAGGATAAATAAACATAACTTTGATCTAGCATGAGCTCAAATTAAGGGAGATCCATTGCTAATGCTCCCTTTGTTTCCTTTAGGGTTCACCTTCCAGAGTCAGGTAGTCAGCATAGCCTCAATCTATCAGTTCTGCTTTCTACCATAAATTGGTCCCTGATCCATCCTAGACCTCACCATAATCCTAGATTCTACTCCAAGACTTAATAACCAGTTCTTAGAAAGGTATGACATAGTCATGGCAACTCCAACCCCTGCTCTACACTTGGCAACCAGATCTAAGGAAAGTTTAAAGCTGACAAGAGGACCTAGACAGTTTTTGCTTTTGCTAAGGTGGGAGGTAGGGGTGGGGTGCAGTAGAATATTCACTGAGGATGCAGGAGAACTTTGATGAAAAGGCAAACTCACCTTCATGGGGACAGAAGCCATATTTCCCATCACTGTCAAAGTTGTAGGAGGTCGCACACCAGAGGAAGCCATCACTACGGCCAGCATCTGTGCAACTGGTGTATTCTTTGTCATTGAACAAGAAAGGAAACTTACAATACTCCCCATCAGCATTCCCATATTTCACTCGGACCACTGTAGGCAAGAGAGAAGCTGTCACTACCCGATTCAAAATCAAGGACCATGGAGTTGTAGAGAAGGGACAAAAAAGGACTAGAAAAAAGCATGGAAAGCAGGGAAGCATGTAGGAGATATGGATATATCCTTAATTAATTGACTAATTAATCCCTAATCCGAAACCTATGCACTATGTAACTCTGGGCAAGACACTTAACTTTTCTGAATCTGTGTTCCCTCACCTATACTTGACCACAAATCTCACAGTATTGTGACAAAAGTGCTTAGTAATCTTTAAAGTGATATGATCTTCCCAGCTGTGTGACCCTGGGCAAGTCACTTGACCCCCATTGCCCACTCTTACCACTCTTCCACCTAGGAGCAAATACACAGAAATTAAGGGTTTTAAAAAAATAAAGTGATATGATAATGCTAGTTCACTAATGTCTTCTTTGGACATCTATTTCAAATAGAAACTCTCTGATTTATCAGTCAAGTAACAAAATCGCTAGTTCTTTCTTGGGCATTAGCAACAGATGACAGGGACACAGTAGTGTCAAGGGAGGATACAAAGTCACTATAGCTCAACAAAGTCCATTGGATATGTAGTTGGAAGGCCTAGATTGCAATCCCAGTATTGTTTACTAGTGGGCAAATTTCTTTGCTTCTCTGAACCTCAGGCTCTTCATCTGACAGATGAGGATAATACTTGCCTTACCAATTTATCTTAGCAGTTTGTTGTGAGGCTAAAATGAAATCAGGTATATCTGTTAGGTGACTGGAAAAGTGTGAGCCCTGAATAAATACTGGCTGCTATTACTGCTGCTGAGAGATGCCTGTGGAATAGTCTGTGTTGTAATTATATATTGCCAAATAAGAAAACACACAATGTTGTCAGATGATGTGGAGTGAGAAGAGGTACACAGTGAGTATTACAAGGTAATGAGAAGAAGAGATATTCCCCATAAACCTGGAATCTATAGGTAGGGGAAACTAGGTATATAAGTCTAGAATGTATATTGGGGAAAGGCAGCTCTGGGAGAAAAGGGGAATCTGAGTCCTACCTTGCCCTTCTCCCAAGGTCCACAGTTCATCATCATCAAAATGGGAGTCTCCTCCTACACCAGTGCCAGGAGCGAAGGCATGAGCCAGGAGTCCATCCTTCCCATCAAAGGGGTACCCATCCCCATGCTCTGCAATACATATATAGCCATCAACTTCTTCTCTCCCAGCAGTACCTTACCCATCCCTCAAATAGAAACTCAGGACATGCAGGACAATCCAGATTTACTCAGAGTTCTGACTTGTCCCAGGAAATCAGATGAGGTCCATACTCCCTAGCCCATGTCAAAGTTGCCCTGCCATTCAAACAATTACCTATCATCTCCCTCTATTCTTATTCAGGTATAAGACAAGACTGGATGGAGTAGGCATTTGGGAAAGAATTACTGATATTAATCATCTAGCAACATTATTTTGTGAATAGTTTTGGAATAGGAGTCAGAAAGACCTGGGCTCAAATGGTCTTAATCAAATGTAAAAATTATTTATGACAACCCTTTTCATGGTAACAAAGAATTGGAAAGATAGGTCGCCCATCAACTGGGGAATAGCTGTGCAATTTATAGTGTATGATGTTTATGTAATGCTTTTGTGCTATTAGAAATTATGAAGGGGATGGTTTCAAAAAAACATGGGGAGACTTGAATGAGCTGATGAAAAGTAAAGTGAGTGGAACCAGAAAATAATTTATACAATGACAGCAATGTTGTAAAAAAAACAACTTTGAAAGAATTAGTAACTCTGATCAACCACAATTCCAAAGCACTCATGATGATATTGTCCACTCTGATAGAGAGCTGATGGACTGAGTGCAGACTGAAGCATATTTTCTTTTTTCTTTTCTTTTCTCTCTCTTTTTTGGACCTGGTCAATGTAGAAAATTATTTTGCTTGGCAATACATATCTGTAAACATTTTTATTGTCATTTTGATGGGTGGGGGAGATGGAGGAAAGAGAATTCTGAATGGAAAATAAAATAAAATTGAATTTTTTAAGAAGGTCCTATATTAGAAACTTATTAGGTATATAATCCTGAGAAACTGTTAACTGCTCTGTGCCTCAATTTCCTCATCTATAAATGAAGGAGTTGGATCTAAATGATCACTAACATCCTTTCCACTCCTATATTGTTCCTGGGTGTTGCCAGCATCTATAGCACCTACCCCAGCGACCAAAGTTGATCATGATGTCAGCTTCCCCATCATGGATACGTGAAAACCTAAGGGGTGTCACATCACTCCAGACCTTAAAGGCTCGAGCAAAAGCATCATCCACAGTCTCAGGGTCCAGATCAGGTGTGTAACCAATGATCCTGAGGTGGGCAGAGAGAATGGGGGTTAGGGAAAATCTCACAGCAGGAACAACTCTCCCACAATGCACTAGATGCCAACCTTCTTCCATCCCAATTTCCATAGGTGTGGGGGAGGACAGGGAGGATGGTTCTCCCTCCTTCCACATGTATGTCAGCATGATGTAATGGATAGAAAACTAGCCTAAAAGCTAGGATGACATTGGTTTAAGTCTCTTCTAATGAGTCCTGTCTTCATGATTCTGAACATATCATTTACTTCTCAGTGCTCTAGACAGCTCTATAAGTTTTGAAAAGGTGCCAGTCAATATAAATAGAGGATACTTCCTCCCTTGGGAGTTCTCTCTTCCAATGAAATCACAGGTCTAGTTTATACCCTTTTACCCCTCAGTGAAGAGCTGGGATGATACACTCTCACCCCTAAGTAATAGTACAGAAGACTGTGGGACCATTAAGTGTTACTTAATATGGTAGAAACCAGAGCCCAGAGCCTGTGACTTCATTGGTGTAGGGAACTATGGATGAGAAAATTCTCTCTGAAAATGCCAAGAAGCATATGCTCTGCAAGTTACAATCTTAGAGAGTTTTCTGGTGCACTGAGACTTGTCTAGGGTTACACAGTAGGCATGGGGCAGAGGCAGGAGTGGAATCCGGGTCTCCCTGATTCTGAGGTCAACTCATTAACCACTCTATCAGGCTACCAATCAGAAGAGGAAATTGCCTCTAAAGATATTCTCTAGGACCTCTACTACATCTCTCCCATTCTTCCCCTTCTTTCCATTCACATGATCCCAGTCTAGTTTAGGTCCTCACCATTTGCCACTCTTGGATTAAGGTAGGTTAGCTTTTTAACTGATCTTCCTGTCTCCTGTCTCCCCTGTTGCTCTCCTCTCTAATCATTCCTCTAGATAGCCCTCATAATGGTCCTCCTAAGACACAGGTGTGTGATCATATCACTTCCTTGTTTAAAAGCAAAAAAAAAAAAACTTCAGTGGTTCCCTAATACCTTTAGGCAATTCTCACCTATTGGACTGACATTTAGTAACCCTTATAATATGGTGTTAGTCTACCTTCCCAGCCATATGTCACATCACTCCATCCTTCATGTATTCCTCAGTCCAGCCAAATTAGAGTAATCGTTGTTCCCCAAACTCAACATACTATCCCATACTGCCACACATTTGTACAAATAAATGTTAATAATCTGAGGCAGCAATGATCTCTTTCCTCAACTCCATCTCTGAGAATTCTCATAAGCCTCCCTTGCTCCCTTCAAACCCATTGGTAGTTTTCTCTTTCTTATCAAATTATCTTAAATTCACTTCTTCATGTATTTGTTGCATATCCCCACTAGAATGTATGTTCCCAGCCATTGACTGCTTTACTTTTCATTTTGTATCCTTCCCAACTTAGACAAATATTTGTTAAATTAAATGGTATCGAACTGAAACAAATAGGATTGAATCTTCTAGTCATAAGAAGCAGGTGATATCTTAAAATTCCATGCCACCCCCTTATGACCCATGATAGTAGTGTTATCTTCCCACTCTGACACCCAAAAGCATTTTGCCCCTCAACTTTCTAAAGTATTCATCATATGTTACTTTATAACATTATTTATAGCAGCTCCATTAAGAGCCATGACTTATCTAAGCCTTGTTATCTTCTCTAGGGACAGTATAGTACTCTGCATACTAATAGTGCTTAACAAATAAATATTGGAGAGGAAATTAAGTCCTGCATTTGGAGTCTAAGGCTCTGGCTTTGAATTTTGGTACTGCTTTTTAGGCAAATCTTTCCCTCCGTCCCTGTTTTTCTATGTGTTTGTTAAATCGAACTGATTCTAAATGAGCATGCTGGAGTAGCAGTTCTTAACTTTTTCTGTGTGTTGGGCCCTGTTGGCAATCTGATGAGGCCTCAGAATAATGTTTTTAAATGCATAAAATAGGATTGCAAAGGAAATCAATTATGTTGAAATACTGTTGCCAATTTTTTTTAAGTTCATGGACTCCAGGTTAAGAACCCTCTAGATTAGATGATCTCTAAGTTCTTTGCCAGCTCCAAGTTCTGTAACTGAAATCCTCCAGCCAAAAACCCCCAGTAAACCAACTAATCAACAAGCATGTATTAAGTACCTATTATATTCTAGGCACTTTACTAAGAGCTGAGTATACAAAGGCAAAAATGAAACATTCCCTACTACTAAGGAACAATACTTTCTACAGTCTCCCAGGCTCTGATACTTCCCACCTCCCCACCTTTCCTCTTTACCTACCAATCTCTAAGGTCCCCCATAGATTCTGGCCCAGGAAGGAGATCAGGACAGGGTTGGCAAAATTGTGGTCCTTTTTTTTTCTGTGGCCTGATGTCCCAGAGACCTGCAACTCTATTTCTTTGTAGCCCATAGCCTTATTATATACCTGGGATCTCATATTGTATTGACTTTTGCTCTCAGCCCCCCGCTTTCTTCTCCCCTTCCCTGAGTACCTGTATGTGATCTGATTCTTCTCCCATTTGGGCCTCCTAGGAAAAAAATTATAGTTGGCAACATCAGGGTTCCCACATCGTGGCTTCTTCATGGTCTCAATAGTGCTCTGGTCCAGCTCTCCTGTCTCTGGTAGCCCAAAGAATTTCTGCATCTTCTTCAGGGTGTCCTTCAACACAAACAGGTTGCAGCTCTCCTTGGGGCAGCCATAGAATGTGTTCAGGTATTGCTGGAATATACAAATATGTAGGGCTGAGTCCCCATCTGGCCATTCATTTTCTTTGGTCATAGTTCAAGGGATGCCAGACTGACCAGCATCCTGGACAGGAGTCATGGCTATCTGTCCAATATTCTAGCCTAGATCTTTTTCAAAGTATTCATCCTCAAGAGAAGCCTAGAAAATCCCCTAGAAGTAATGGATACCTCTTGCTTATAGAAACATTTGGGGAGTGAGCAATGGGAAGTCTAGTCTTGTGATTTTATATTTATAAAGAATTCTTCTTTTTTGTCTTAATAACAACTCTAAAACAGAAGGGCAAGGGCTAGGCAAATGGGATGAAGTGACTTGCCCAGGTACACACAACTAGGAAGTGTCTGAGGATAAATTTGACCCCAGTTCCACTTGACTCCAAGTTTGATGCTCTATGCACTGTGCCATCTAGATGACCCTGTAGGAAATTTTTATTAAAAACTCCCTCTACCAACACAGATCAGCTACTGCCCTGCAACGAAAAGGCTCAGAGAGTTCTTTAGAATTCTGGAAGGTTAAGTGACTTGTACCGAGTCACACAGCCATAGATCAATCAATATGGGGAAGGAGAAGGGAAGGGAATAGAGCTTACTATGTGCCAGGCACATTACAAATATTATCTCATTTGATACTCATAACACTATAAGTTGAATGCTGTTATTATCTCTACTTTATGGTTGAGGAAACTGAGGCAAACAGGTTAAGTGATTTGCTCTGGATTCCATAATTGACTGAGATCAGGTTTGAACTTTGGATCTTCCAGACTCTAGGCCCAGTTTCTATGTTCTAGGCACTATATTAGCCTCTGAGGATAGACTAACAAGCCAGCATGTGTCTTGAGGCTGGAACCATACTCTTCCCAATTCTATGACTGGCTTTTCATCCATGGCTGCCTCACTTTTGGAAACATACGGGGGAGATTTGAAATCAGAAGCCTGGGGATGTAGCCAGGGATAAGTTCAAACATCCTCTAGCACAAGCAGACTGTTAAATTTTCAGTGTGAGCAAAGAATACCTTCGAAATCTTTAATTAAAATCAGGGCTTGATTTATTGTTTCATTGATTGTTTAGACTCAAATGGGTAATGGAGGAAATATTAATAATCATACAGATTAAACTTAAAAATGTGTTTTGCACATTTTTTGAGACCTAGTTGTTAAACATTTAGCAACATATCTCTGGTTTATATCAGTAAATGAAATTCTTTGGTTTCCATTAATGAAAATAAAGTCGTTCAAGCCCTGACTTTTCCACTTGCCAATTCTTTGCCTTTGGGCAAGTCAATCTATTTCTGTGGGCTTTAGTTTTATTGTGTAAAATGATGAATTTGGACTAAAGAATGACTGTTTCCTTTGGCTCTAATTATGTCATTCTTTGTCTAGCTCCATGCTGGGCCCATAAAAGGAACTTAACCTTAATGCCTTCAGGAACCCAGGGTGGTTCTGAATAGAGAAAGTACTCCCCCTATGGGACTTCCTGGTGCACTGGCCTTTTTAAAGATAATTCATCTATCCCACAAGTTCTCCGAGAACATGAAAGGCACATATTAGGTACTAAGGAGGAAATAAAAGGAATAAGAGATGATTCCTATCATAGAGTAGCATATAGTCTAACTTGAGGAAGAGAACCTCTGCAGTATGAAAAGTTAACCGAAACTTCTGAATAGTGAATGCTAAGTACCCACTGGGCCATATAGACGAATACATTGGTATATAGAGAAAGAGAAATTATAGAGGTCTAGAGTAATCACAGCAGACTCTACGGAGGAGGTGGGAAGGACAAAATTTGGACTGAAGGGAAGAAGGATGTAAACAAAGACATTGGCGAAGGTAAGGGGGAAGCATAGCTTGCTTAGGAAGCTAGTTGGTATCCCAATCTCACCAGACCAGCCAATATCACTAGAGCAGGAGGTTAAGAATGAATGAATTAATATAATTTTAAAACAGAAAGTATCTATAAAAAGTAAACATTTTTAAAATAAAAAGGGGGAGGACTGAGTAAGAGATTAATATAGAAAGGAAGAAGGGGCAATAAGTAAATTTTGTTGTTTGCATACAATATTTACATAGCCAAAGGTTTTGGAAAGACATATTGAGGCTACATTTTAGCAGAAATTAAATACCAAAGAAAGGATTAGGGATAATAGGAGTTAATAAAGATTTCTGAGCAGGAATTATCACATTATGCATTCTAATCGGGTACATTACAGACAAGGAGACAAATTGAGAGATTACTACTAGAACCCATGTGTGATATATTATGAACCTAGTGGAAGGTGGGTGCAATTGGAATGGAAAAGAAAGAATAGTTAGAAGAGACATTAGAAAGGTAGACTCCATATGACTTGAAGACTGATTAAATATGTAAAGAAAGGAATAAGTGTCAAAGATGTTTCTGAGGTTTTAGTGCCTAATGCCCTGAGTGATGATATCATTGAGAAAAATAAGAAAATTAGGAAAGGAAACTGGTATGGGGAAAGATAATGAGTTTGGTTTAAGGAGTAGGCAATCAATTGACCAATCAATTGATCAACAAAGCATTTTAAAGTACCTACCATGGACCCTTAAAATCAACCAATCAATCAGCTAGCATCTTTAAGTTCCTATAATATGGGCACTGTGCTAGATGCTAGGGATACAAGAACAAAAATCAAATAATTCCCACCCTAAAGGAGCTTACATTCTTTGGGAAGAGACAATATATATGAGTATGTACAATGAGACAATGTATATGAATATATACAATACATATACAAAAATACAAGGGAAGGAGGCTGTCAGGAAAAGCTTCATGTAGAACATGGTGCTTAAGCTAAATTCTGAAGAAGAAAAATGATTCTAAGAGAAAAGACTGCATGACAGGCATGGGCAGGAGGACATCTAAGTGTAAATGTCCTATAAGCAGCTGGATATTCAAGACAAAAATTCAGAAGTAGGATCAAGACTGGAGATGTATTTGAAGGAATCATCTCTATAGAATAATACATAGATGAAGACACAAAAATAGATGAATTTTCTCAGTGAGTAAAGAAGAGAACTAAGGACAGACCCTTGAGGAACATCCTTAGCTAAGAGGCTAGAGAAGAAAAAAGGGCCAGTAAAGAATGATATCACTTCCTATCCTATCTCTAGAGCTCAATTCCCTATCAAACTATTTTTATGACCTCCTACATGGACTTGGAGTCTTTCTAGAAAATAAATGTTTTCCCTTTAAATCCAAAAGGGTTGGTTCAGATCTCCCTATCAGTAAGCAGGGCAGGGGATTTGGATTTTATTCATAATAGTGGGGAGAAATTTGCATTGAAAAATTTTGTGCTTCTTTGTCTGATCACAAGTTAAAAATGTTCAAAACAGCTGGTTGGTGTAAAGGGTGCAGCCAGCAACCACACAGCACAGTGATGCTAACTGATCCACCTGAGAATTGAACACATGACTACAGTCTCATCATAAAGTTGACTGCAATCAAAAAGCTAGCCAACTCCAAACCATCTCATAAACTCAACCTTATGACACTCAACTCTTCTTCCATTTCAGAGAAAAATTCTCCCAGGAATTCAGCCCACATGGATTGAATACAATTACTCCTCCTCTCTCAAATAATACTACGTATTTTCTCTCAGTCTTTGGCCCTGTCCTATCCATTCCCTTCAGCTTAGCATTACTATTCCTTTGAAAGTCTTCTCCAGCTATTATTTTAACTAAGCTACCTCCATCTTTTAAGTCCTATAATGTTTCCTCATTAGCTCCTCATCTCTTGTCTGGGATTTGCATTAGCCTCCCTACTTCTGTTTTCCTACTCTGACTCTTCTTTCACAAATTGATATTCCTCAAACACACATATGACTTTGTTAACCTTTTCCCTGCAGAAATCTTTAATGATTCCTTATTGCCTCTAAGATAGAGTGTGAACACCATAACTTGGAATTCTGAGCCTTCCTTAGACTAGCTCCTTCCTATTTTTTTCCATCTTATTTCACATTATCTCTCTCTTCAACCCCTGACTGTCTGGAATCTCAAGCTTCCTTCAAAGCACAGCTCTTCTGTCACTTTTACATTAAATTGGCACACTTTCCCTCTTGAAATTAGTTCATGTATACTTCATAATTATTTGTATACGTGCTATATCACCAAAAATATTATAGAAACTCTTTGAAGACAAGTATTATTTGGTTTTTACCTTTGTGTCTATAAAATCTAGAATAATACCTTGTCCATAGAAGGCATTTAGTAAATATTCCTTGATTTGAATTGAATTAAGTAAGAGGATCATGGTCCTTTATTTTGGGGAAAACCTTAAAGATTAGGTAGACCAAGTCATTAATTTTAAAAAAGAAATTGAGGCTCAAAGAGGTTTGATATCTGGTCCAAATTTACTCAGCAATAAAACCACTGAGACAGATTCTAAAGAGGACTTCCAACACCCAAACCAATGTTCATTCCACTACACCATATCAGTCTACACTCTGCTCTTTATAGACCCTCACCAAGTTGTCTTGGATTCCTACATTGCCAGATTTGCTTCTGCATACCAGAACTTCATTTCATTTCAGCAAAACTCTTGAATTCTCATTTCCTTAATGAGACCCTCCTAGATCGATCAAGGAAGCAATAAGAGGTTCCCCATTTAGCACAAAGGATGAGCACAGATTCAAAAAGGTACAAAACTCATGGAAGTGAGAAGTGGTAGGGAAATTACTGCAGTGGTGTTGGTGGTTATAATTCTTATGATAAGCATATCATACATAAGAAATCAGCTCCCACTCCCTCTTAGGCATAAAGTAGGTGTTTAATAAACATGACTCTGATCCACAGGGATCACTTATCTGGGATCAGTTAGTGATGTAATATTTTCTCTCCTATTGGTGAATAGCAGCCATATATCTTTATCTGCCTGGAATGCTTCCTTCTCATCTTTGTCTACTGACTTCACTAGGTTCCTTTAAGTACCAAATAAAATCCTGTCTTCTATAGGAAGCCTTTACCAACCCCTCTTTATTCCAATGTTTCCCTCTTTTAATTATTTCCTATTAATGTACCTTGTTTGTATCTATGTTTGCTTGTTGTCTCTTCCTTTAGATTGTGAGCTCCTTGAAGGCAAGGACTATCTTTTGCCTATTTCTATATCTCTAGCATTTGGCACAATGTCTAGCCCATAACAGGTACTTAATAAATGTTGATCAACTTACCGACTGATTATATATCTGTATGTTTTATAACTTCTAGTGAGCAGAGACTGTAGATTTTTTCATATAATGCCTAACTAATTGTTTCCTGTTCATATATTATTTCACATCAAATGACCATATATACAATGTGCTTTGCAAGGCTTAAAAGTACTCTATAAATCTTAGCTAGTATATTAGAGGTAGTAGTGTTCTCTCTTCAACTACACTAGAAATTCTTTAAAAACAAAGATCAGGTCCTTCTTGCACTGTCTTTTTTTTTGCATTATTAGATACACATTAGATATTTAATAAGTACTTTCTGAATTATCAAGCATAGTAGAAATAATATTAGCTCTCAATTAAGAAGACCTGGTGTTCAAATCCTACCTCTGATGATCATTATCTTTATAACCTTGAAAAATCATTTAACCTCCCTAAATGGGCATCAGTTTCCTTAGCTGTAAAAAGAGGGTTTGGACTAGATGAATTGTGAGGTCCCTTCTCACTCTAAAACTATGGTTCTAATTAATCCTGAAAGATGATGATTAGTAAAGATACCACCACAAATTGTATAGAATGTTCAAGCTGGAAAGAAATCTGTTATTGTTTAGTTTTGTCCAACTGTTTTTGGTTCTATTGGGTTTCCTTGGAAAAGATCCTAGAGTAGTTTGACATTTCCTTCTTCAGCTCATTTTATGGATGAAGAAAGTGAGGCAAACAGGCTTAAGTGACTTGCCCCAGTCACATAGCTATTATGTGTCTGAGGCCAGATTTTAACTTGGGAAGATGAGTCTTTCTGATTCCAGGTCTAGCACTCTATCCACTGCATCACCTAGATGCCCTGGAAAGAACTCCAGAGACTACCTAGTTCAACTTCCCTCACTTTCCCATCTCATCCAAGGGCTTGATACACTTTTATTTTTATGTGATATGGTTAGAGTTTTAAGCTATCTCTCTTTATGACCTAAGCCCAGCATGGACAAATGCCTCAGATGTTTCTATTTGGGAGGACTCTGCATCTGGTTCTGTCCTTGGCAACCTCT
Source organism: Gracilinanus agilis (assembly GCF_016433145.1). Lineage (NCBI taxonomy): Eukaryota > Metazoa > Chordata > Mammalia > Didelphimorphia > Didelphidae > Gracilinanus > Gracilinanus agilis. Next base: position 292,941,092 of record NC_058131.1, read on the forward strand.
CAGTTGAGGGCTATCCTAAATGATCCAGGAAATCATACTAGTCCTTCCTCTAATATGATTCCAGGTTTTCCCAACTTTTTTGAGCTTTTGGAAATGATGGATCCATCACTAGATAAAAGAAAGACCTTAGAATAAGAAAGGTATTAGTCATGGGAGTCATATATTTAGAACTAAAAAAGTAATGTTGAGGCCATCTAGTCCAAAAACCTAATTTTACAGATGAGAAAACTAGACCCAGAGCCTCTACTCTGCTCAGATTCCATAGGGAGCACTTTCTTTTGATGTGAGCATCACATTTGAAGGATAATGACAGAGAGAAGAATATCCAGAGGACACATCTAGATCAGTGAGCGGACTAGAAGTGTTTATTTGAAAGATGAAATAAAGTTTTAGAATGGAGACAAGAGTGGGTGTTTTGAAGAGAGAAAATGGACAGGAAGGTAAAGAATATGTTACGAGTCTTCATCTACTTGAATGCTCTTAATAGGGTGGAGTAACTGGGCAATTTGGGGCTTGATGAAAGGAAAATCAATTAGAGCAATACAAAATTGGAATGGGCCGCTTTACTGAGTGCTGAATGGGTTTCCTTTCCCTGGATAGCATCCAGTGGATGTTAACCGACCACTTTTATGAGATGCTAAAGTAGTAAGTTCTTATTAGATACAGCCTCTGAAAGTCTCTTCAACCCTGGAGCACGGTTTTTTGTTTGTTTGTTGTTTTTTTGTTTTTTTTTTTAAACAAGTTCCAAGAAAAATACTGTCCAGAGGTCAGGTTGAAGATCTCCTCCCACCCTGCCCCTCCTCGCCGCGCCCCGATTTTGGATCCCCCCGCCCGAAGCTTTCAGAAGAACCCATTCTGACCGCCCAGAACTAGCGTTCCAAGCCGAAAGTGCTCATTAAAGCTAGATGCTCAGCAGTCCGGAGCCACACAGTAATTGTCCCTCCAATTCTACTTATGCAATGATGTGGTGAGTGCACGGAAAACAACATCTGAACTGTTTCAAGGAACAGTCCAGGCCTTGGGGGAGGGGCTTTCTGGCCCGCCTAGTTCCCCAGGAATGGGTCAGGGGCTCCCTGCTTCCCCCTCCCTCTTTCTCCCCTAGCTGTGTGCCGGCACTGATTAGGAGTTGCGGGAAACCCCAGCTAGCCTCGCGCCTTCATCCCTCCCTCCCTCCCTTCCTCACTCCTTCTCCCTATCCTCCCTCCTGCCCCTAGCCAGCCACGGTTCTCTAAAGTCCTAGGAAACTTTGGCCGTGGACTCTACATCCAAAAGTCTGACTTTGCCAACTCCCTTCTCCTGGGATACCCAGTCCCTTCCCAACCCAAGGCAGACCTCCCACCCTCCAGCTGTCTCCTCTCCCCTCCCCTTCTTCGCCCCCGGGGGAACTGAGTGAGCCAGCTCCCTACAGCTGTTTTCAGGACCCCCTCAGCTCCCCTCCCCCAACCCCCACTCTGCTGAAGCCCGACCAAGACACTCACTACAGCCAACTCTTTGTCTGTTTTGGGAGAGACATCGCCTGGAAACTTGATGATTGGGGACGGGGCTGCCCAAGTTTGGTGGAAAACGCTGGAGTGGAGCCAGAGGGCACGGAGAAGGAATCCAAGGACCCCGGGGGCCGCCGGAGTCATCATGGTCGTGCGTCAAAGGGTCTGTGCTGTCGCGATCTTAGAGGGAAGCTCTTTGAGTCTCCAGTTCACGTCTCCGCCTTCTTTCTCAGCCGCACATCGTCTCCAGCCCGCACGCCTAGCAGCCACTAGCTCGCTCCTTCCTCTCCCCTCTCCTTTCCTCCCTCTACTCTGCTGCGCTCTGCTCCACGCTGCCTGCCCTTTTGCTGGTCCCAGCAATTCCTTTGTATGTTTAAAACCCCAGATGCGCAGCCTCCAGCCACCGCAAGAGGAAGTCTGGATCCAGCGGAAACACGGGAAAAGGGCAGTTACCAGATGTGGCCGGCTGGGCAGGGAGTTGGGAGAGCAGCAGTCAAATCTGTGGCCTTGGGGGGAAGAATAGGCGAATTCCCTCCCTCATCCCTCTCCTACCCTACCTCCTCCTCCTGACTGCCCTAGAGTCTTCGTGACCATACCCCTGGGACCTAGTGGTCAGTTTACAATCCAGATCATGTATGCTTCATCTCTCTCCCCCACCCTTCAACATCTGGGACGGTGACCTTTGAAATCGATAGTCCTGAAGCGTTTTATTAGACCGCAACTTAGTGAGTGACGTTGGGAAGAGTTGAAGGGAAGAAGAGTAGCACATAGCCTTGGGCATGGAGAGACTGGGAGAGAAAGATGATCAGATGATGAGATGTGGAGAAAGATAATGGGAGAAATTGAGAGAACTGGAAAAGAAGAATAAAGAGTGATGATGAGTAGGAAGGCAAGCAATGGAAGATGATGTCAAATAGCTAGCTGTGGAGAGAAACAAAGAAAGAGGTATGGCAAAGTAGTGAGGGTCCACTGGGATGAATGGACTTCAAATTTTCCTCTATTGTTGTCTCTGATTCAGTGGTGGACAGACTGAACAAACATTCAAAAACATTAGGCTTTTTGGTTTGCAAACTACTCTTATGACACAGGTAGTGTCAGTATCATTAAACTCCTTTTCTGGGTCAAATTGTTCAATAAATTTGTGAACTCTTCAGTGTTCTTCCTCCATTGGTACAGATTGCAACTCATTCAAACCATCTCATCTAGCTATGTTTTCATCATATAATCAGCCCACTTCCTTTTCCAATTATACATTTCCAATGATATGTCCCTTATGTCACATCTTGTGCATCTATTGTCATTGGAGATGCTCACTGGTATCTGCCATGCATCTCTCCATTATCCTTTTGGTTATTAATAACCTTGATTCTTCAGGGATTTTGATTTTCAAAGATTCACAGTCTTAGGGAATCTCTGATAGAACATTTGGAGAGAGAGAGAGAGGCAGAGAGAGAGACACACAGAGAGAGACACAGAGAGAGAGAGACAGAGAGATTTAACAGTGGTAGGAATCCATATCATTTGAGATCCTCTTTCTTACCTAGCCTAGGTCCTAGGGCTGAGACAAACTCAACCAAACCAGAACCTTAGGAAGAAGGCCCTGGGAAGTCTGGCCATACCTCTTAGCAACTTTGAAATTCCTCACATCACATCTTCTTAGAGTTGCAGAGAGAAGGATTATTATCCCTTAAAATCCACAGAGACAATACACTTGGTATCACAACATCATATGACTTAGAGCTGGAAGAGACTTTTCAAGGACATTTAGTACATACAGCTCATTTTACAAATGAAGAAACTGAAGCCCAGAAAAAATCAAACCTTAAGATTCAGAAAATACTGAGTAGGATCTTTTTTCAGTAATTCTGAGAACCTCTAGTCCAGTAGTAGTAGGACTGCTGGTATGGGCTGGTTTAATCTCCAATGCTCTGCTAGCCACAGAGGCACCTAGCAGGAATGGGCAGCAGATCATATGTATGAGGAGGAAGTAAAGAAGGGTGTTTAATGCCTGGCCTCTTTTTAGGTTCCATTTAAAGCTCAAGTTAGGGCTTTTTTAGTACTATGATCCAGGAAAGGGCAAGCAAGACCTTTACCAGAGGAGCAAACATCTTTGTCCAAGAAGCAGATTTTAGAATAAAAAATAATTATATACAAGAGGGCCAAGAACTGGGTCTTGCTGTGCTTGGGATTTGGGTTAGTAGGAGGTGGCAACAGAGATAGTCAGGGTAATTTCCTTTCCTAACTCACTCTAAGTCATCCCTAGATCTCAGATATATCCTTACATCTTTTGTTAAGCTTCCTCACCTATCTGCAAATAGTGTCCCCAAAGGCACAACTCCATCTCCCCTAGAGATCCCTGAAGATAGCTTTTTTATCCCTTACCTTCAGCAAATTGCCTGAGTTCTTTCTCTGTAAATATTTTCCCCTAAACTCCTGTTCCCCAACCACTAGTCTGCCCCCTCCCCCAACCCTTGTTCTTGGCTGAAATCCCTGCTTTTGTCATCAGACCAGATGCAGAAACTCTGGCTTATGTGGAGTGGGCAAAGGAGATGTCTCTGGATGTGACTCGGTCTTGCAGGAGCCACAGTCAGATTGCCTCAACTCAACAGACAGAAGTCATTCCTAAGAAGTGAATGGTTTCTCCAACCACTCAGGTGCTGCTGAATATCACTAGCAGAAGTCACAACTGTACATATTTGAGGCCACACTATGAATTGAGTTTTTCCAATCTTAACTGGGCTCTTATAACCACGCAGCAATCATTTTGTTCTTTCTTGTTTGACTCTATTTCATTTCTCACAGAAGCTGTTTTTCTAAATCTTCTCCTTTCTCCTCAAGCTTTCTATACCACTCCTTCCCTCCTGTCTCTCAAATGACCTTGCTTTCTCCTTTTTTTTCTTTTACTCTCAGTCATAAATTTAAAATCATCAGCAAGCAGAAATATTCCAATATTTAAAGAAAATAAAAGGATTGCATATGAAACCATAAACTTTCATTACAAATAATGTGTTTTAAAGGGTACATTAAATTTTATTATTAATTTCATTAATTTTTTCCATTTCATTTAATAATTATTAATTAATGTTGATTAATAATGATGATTAAAGTGATTAATTGTTCATATTAATCAAATTTAATAAGGTAATAATAAATTTGCTCTACTTGTGTCCCTTTCTGAACATTATTTTCTTCTATGTATTTTTCTAATAATTGATTGGCACTCCTCTCTTTCTCATACATTTCTATTACTTCACACCAATTCACTCACCCCCAAAACCGAAACCCTCTCTTGTAATAAATAAGAATAGTAAAGCCAAATACATGTATTTTCCTGGGAAAATAGAGGTCATGAGCATCCACTTGTCACTCACTCAGCACTTCAAAAAATGCAGCTTCCTCCTTCCCCTTCCCTCCTCTTTTGTTCTATTCTTTGACCAACAGTTGACCCTTCTTTACAGAAGGCTCACCTCTATTTGTGTCCTTTGTCATTTGTCATCTCTTCCAATCTCTCTAGAAGCATAACTTTATTTAAGCTATCCTCTTCTACCTTAAATTATTCCTCATTTATTGGCTTCCCTCCTTTATCACTGCCTTGTTGTGATGGATGGGCTTGTGCAGTTCAATGAGACTATAAGCTATGCTAAGACAGACAGGTCATAGTAGAGAGTTCAAACAAAAGGTGATTAACTACATCAGTGTCTTTACCAAGAAAACCCCATGGACAGTATTAATATGATACAAATCTATGATATCAAAAGATGAGCCCTTATGTTGGAAGGTGTCCAACATATTATTGGAGAAGAGCAGAGGACAACTACAGGTAGCTCCAGAAAGAATCATGCAGCTGCACCAAAGCCAAAAGGAAGCTCAGCTGTGGATGTGGCTGGTGATGAAAGAAAGTCTGGTCCTGCAAAGATCAGTATTGCACAGGAACCTTGAGTGAAGATCTATGAACCAAGATAAGCTGGATGTGTCAAACAGAAGATGAAACATTTAAACATGTCCATCTTAGGTGTCAGTGAATTTAAATGGACTGGAATGAGTGAATTTAAAGGCCAGATTTGCTTAGTTTTATGTAAATCCTGTAGTATAAAGAAGGGGTCATATATTTTTTTCTAGCTTTGGCTGAGTTCTAAATCAGTTAGGGTTTTGGAATCTTGAGAAAAAGTCAGTTGATTGGGGTCTCCCATGGAGGGAGGTTGTCCGATCAGCCGAGCTGCTTCCTTGCCTAGCTGTGGTGTTGAAATTTAGCCTAGCTTTGATATATTTACTTAAGAAATTATTATTTTGGATAAACCCTTTATATCTTCCTTCCCTAAAACTATTTCCTACCTTCCCTCCCCTACCTTATATGTCTGTGGAGTTAATAAGGAGAGTAATTAGAGAGGAATTCAAAATCTGTGAAGGGTTAATTGTTATTTGACAGTATTAGATATAAAGAAACTAGTCAGTCATCTTTTATTCCCTTTAGTTATCAATAGTATTTTGTAAGTTGAGTTAAAGGCTGGTCCTTACTCAGACTTCATCTTTGCCTCCCTTCCCCCACCTGAGGTTCCTGAGACAACTGTTAGGGCTTTCCTTTGATCCACTTTCCTGACAAATCATCCTTTAAAGATAATAAACCCTTTTGTGTTTCAACAGACCTATTAGTATAATTTGTCTGTTAGTTACCAAGAGAGGGAAGAAGAGAGAAAGAACTAACATACTCTGGGCTTGAAGGGAAGCCGGGGTATCCATCTTGGAGGAAGGTGTAACTTCAAAACAAGTCACTTCCTGTGAAATTAACTAAGCCTGTTGTTAATTTCAGTATAGTCTATTTCCCTCTGCCAGTGTTTGAGCCTAAGTCCCAGTCTGAAAAGCCTGATGTTTGTCTGTTTAGTTTAATTTCTCCTCTCCCTGAAGATCTCTGTTTCTCTTCTGTGTTATACTCCTGACTTCAGCCATATTATATCCTGAATCTCCTTAATCCCAGCCTACCTGTAACCTAGATTACTCACTTAGCAAGTCTCTGACAACTTCCTTTCAAATTCCCTTATCCCGCACACCTTTCCTCAAATTATCCCCATAACAACCCACAACATTTTTGAGAAATAACACCAAAAAATCATTCATCAAAGATGATTAGAATGTTAAAGTATCAAATCAAAAGTAGGAATGCTAAAATATGAAATAACAGGTAAGTTTGGCCTCAGAGTACAAAATGAGGTAGGGAAGAGACTAATAGAGTTTTTTCAAGATAACAGATTTGTCCTAGCACACCACCAAATTTTCAGCAATCCAGAAGTCCACTTTACACATGAATATTACCAGATGGTCAATATCAAAATCATACTGATTGTATAGTTTGCAACTAAAGGTGGAGAAGCCCTGTATAGTCAATTAAAACAAGACTTAGCACTGACTATGGCTCAGATCCTGAGCTTCTTATTGCAAAATTCAGGCTTAAATTGAAGAAAATCATAAGACCACATAGGTATGACCTAAATAACATCCTATATGAGTATGAAGTGGACGTGATGAACGAATTTAAGGTGCCAGATATCATAGAGTATCTCAAAAACTATGGACAGCAGTTCACAATATTGTACAGAGTACAACAAAAAATGTCACAAAGTAAAGGAAGAGCAAAAAAAGATTGGCTGTCTGATGAGGCTTTACAAATAACTAAGGAAAGAAGGAAAGCGAAAGGGAAAAGGAGGAAAGGAAAGATATGCCCAAGTTAAAGCGGTATTCCAGAGAGTAAGAAGAGATAATAAGGTTTCCCTAAATGAGCAATGCAAAGAAATAGAAGAAAACAAGAAAATGGGAAGGACAAGAGATCTCTTCAAGAAGGTCAGAGATTTTAAAAGAATATTTCATGCAAAAATAGGCATGATAAAAAAGCAAAAATGGTAGGGACTCAACAGAAGTAGGAGAGACTAAGAATAAGGTTCAAGAATTAAGAACTATCTAAGAGTGATCTTGTCACTGATATAGTGCTGTGTCATGTCATGCAATGTCATGATGCTATGTTTATTGATCTAGAATCTTTCAACTTGGAGAATGAAGTCAAGTGGGTCTTAGGAAATATTGCTAACACCAAGGCTATTGGAGCTGATGGAATTCCAGCTAAACTAATTAAAATCCTAAAAGGTGCTACTGCTAAAGTGTTGCAGTCAATACATCAGCAAATTTAGAAAACTCAACAGTGGCCAATGGATTAGACAAGACCAGTTTATGTAGCAATCCTAAAGAAGGGCAATGCCAAAGAATGTTAAAGTTAACAAACAAATTGTTCTCATTCCTTATGCCCACAAGGTTATGCTTAAGATTCTGCAAGCTAGGCTTCAGTGTGAAGTGAACTGAGAATTATCTGAAGTGCAGACTAATTTTTGAAGAGGCAGAGGAACTAGGGATCAAATTGCCAATATTCACTATGAAAAAAGCAAAGAATTTCTGGGAAAAAACAGCTATTTCTGTTTCATTGGCTAGAATAAAACCTTTGACTATGTATATCACAACAAAATGTGGCAAGTCCTCAAAGAGTTATGAGTACCAAATCATACTATTTATCTCCTGAAGAACCTTTATGAAAGGTCAAGAAACAGGGCCATACATGGAATGATTGATTAAGATTAGGATAGGAGTATTATTATATATTGTTACCTTATTTATTTAACACATATGTAGACTACATTATGGGAAATACAAGATTAAATGAATCAAAAACAAGAATTATAGTTTCTGGGAGAAATATCAACTATCAGATACGTGGACAATACCACTATGGTGGCAAAGAGTGAAGAAGAATTAAGAAGCTTCTTGATGAGGATGAAAGAGGAGAGAGAAAAAGTTGGCTTCAAGCATCATTAAAAAAACTCAACAATAACAACTAAAACCATGACAACTGGTTCCATTACTTCCTGGCAAATAAAGGGAGAAGAAAAGAAGACAAAAATCAGATTTTATATTCTTGGACTCAAAGATCATTGCAGATGGTGACTATAGCCTTGAAATTAAAAGACTCTTGCTCCTTATAAGAAAAGCTATGGAAAATCTAGATGACATAATAAAAAAAACTGAGACATCATTTATCCAACAAATGTCTGTAGAGTCAAAGTTATGGCTTTTGAAGTTGTTGATTTGTCAGCTGCATATCCTAGATTCCTATTAGGTTTTATTTAAAGCAAAAAACAAAAACTACCTTCTCCCAAATCACCAGATGGAGGAAGTGACTCAATGATATAATGCATTTAATGTAGTAGATCTATTGTGACACCAGAGCTTTTTTATGAATTAGAATTTTTTTTTAAATTCCAAATTACTGAAACTAGTAATTTTCTTTCGTAATTCTCATCTCTGCAGCATTTGACGAGGTTGATCAGCCTCTTCCGACTATTCTCTTCTTTCTGGGATTTCATGTTACTGTTCTCTCCTCATTCTTCTAATTATCTATCTATTCCTTTTCAATCTCCTTTGCTAGTTCCCAGCCCATGTCCTATCTATTAACTATAGATGTTCCTCAAGGTTCTGTCCTGGACCCTTTTCTCTTTTTGCTCTATACAACCTTCCCTGGTATCTCATCAACTCTTGTGGATTCATTTATTATATCTACACAGATAATTCCCAGATCTATGTATCTAGCTCCAATATGTCTTCTGAGCTCTGTGTCCCAAAGATATCTGAAACTCAACATATCTAAAATAGTCTCGTTATCTTTTCTATCAAACCTCCCCCTTTTCAAAATTTCTTTATTACTATTAAGGATATGACCATCATCCCAGTCACCCAGGCTCACTTCCTCAGTATCATTCTTACTGCTTTATTTGAACTCATCCCACACATCCAGTCTCTTGTCATAGCTTGTCATTTCTATCTCCACTGTATCTCTTATACAAGTTCCCTTCTCTCCATTCATATAGTTGCCATCATGTTTAGCTTCTCATCACCTCTCGCCTACTCTATTGCAAAATTCTCCAAATTATCTCTTGCTTCTTATGTCTCTCACCAATTCAGCCCATGATCTACTCAGCAACCAAGGTAATTTTTCTAGAGAATAGGTCCAACATGTCTGACTCTCCACTCCAGCATCAAATATAAAGTCCTTCATTTTTCATCATCAGTACCTTATGATTATCTTGGAAACTTGATTTGCTGTAATTTCCTTCATAGTTGATCATTGTTTAATTTTTATTTTACTATAGACATTGAATGTCTTCTGGTTCTGCTCTTTTCACTTTGCATTAGTTCATATAAATATTTCTAGGTTTTTCTGAACTTATCATATTCATCATTTCTTATGGTGTAGTAATAATTTCATTACGACCGTATACCATAACTTATTCATTCCCCCAAATGATGGACATCACTTCAATTTCCAATTCTTTGCCACAACAAAAGAGCAGCTAAATATATTTTAGTATGGGTAGATCTTTTTACCTTATCTTTGATCTCTTAGGGATACAGACTCATTAGTAGCTTTGCTGGGTCAAAGGATATGCATAACATTATGGCTCTTTGAATGTGGTTCCATATTGCACTTCAGAATAGTTGTTTCAGTTCACAGTTCCATTAAAGTCTATTGGTGTTCTATTCGTATTGTATCAATTCTTTCTTGCCTTAGGTGAAGGAGCATCAGAGACAGAAAACACTCCAATTGATATGGGGGTATAGGCTTCCCCTAGACACCCCAAAACCCCAGATTATATGCCAGGTCAGAGTGAACATAAAAGGCTCATTTTTCCTTGCATTCCTGCAGTGCTAGGAAAGGTGACTTTGAGTTAGAATGAAGATCCCTTCTGAAGTCTCCCCTCCTTCTTGATGAGCACAGATAGACACCTCACAGCTAACTCCTGATAAACATGTATTTTATATCCCAGACATATGATTATTTTCTAACTTGAACAGTTCAACCCCTTTTGACTTTGAGGCATAGGACATAACCACATGACCCATTTCAGGTTTCAGAGACCCAGTAACATGCCATCCTCATCATATTACCTCTAGTCACATAGGCCCTATTGTTGAAAGGGTATAAAAAGCCCAGAACATATCTCCTTTAGGAGTCAATATTCCACCCACTCTGTCTCCCTTAGCCATTCAATTTGACTTAACCGACTTACATTCAAATTAATAAATTTCTTTTGTTTTTAAGCTAGCTATTGGAGTCTGTCATTCTTGAAAAGGGTAACTGTCCATATCTATGGTTTTACCTTAAAGCTCTCTCAGAACACAATGAGACTTCATAGGTTTAGAGATCTATATGAGATATTTAGGGATATCTTATATGAGCCCTCTAATGTGAGGGCCTGCTGAGCTCTTTTCAGAACTGCTTTTCCTTCTTTAGTGTCCACTATCCCCTTAGCTTTCATCTGTGACCCCAAGAAGCTGTAGCATGCTCAGTGACCACATTGTGGTAAACTATCTTGGCAGATTGGCAAAATCAGGTTGAGGGTAACTGACAGGCCTCAAACCTGTTGGTGAGTTAGGGGGGTGTCTATCCCAGACATGTGAAGACTCTCTACCAGCCCTTGTGGAAAGGGTGGATGAGATCATTTTCTTCCAATGGCCATGAAGGCAGCAAAAGCAGGCACTTTGGAATAATTAGACCTTGGTTAGACTTTGAAGAAGCCAGATCATCCATTGCATCCCAGGGTTGTCTTGACATTTGTCTTTGCACTGGACTTCAATGACTCTGGAAGAGAGAGGCTGATAATTTTGCACAACTCTGCCATACTTAAATCCAATTTGTGTTCAAATCATAAGACATCACCAGTGATGTCATTTTTGTCCTCTTGGAGTACAAAGGACAATAACCCTCCCCCCCCCCATTTAGAAAGGTTGCGATGGTACCTAAGGTTTGGGGATGAAATTCTATGTCAGGTTTTTATAGCAGATGAGCTGAGAGAGAAATGAAGCCTCCATCTACCTGCTTGATTCAAACCAGGGGTGGGTCCACAGTTTTACAAGCAAGAGAACAGTCTTATTCTTCTGGTTAAGTTACATTCAGAAGGGAACTTGCTGGGAAAAAATGCTTTCTAGTAAGTGCTTTTAGAATTAATCCACTTTACCCAAAAAAATAAGGTGGTATAGAGTATACCCCTGGTTCAGCTAGGGGTGCTAATAGTTGCACTTTTCCCCCTTGTTTTCATCTAGAGACAGCTAGTTGACTTACTATATAGAGTTCTTGGCTTGGAGTCAAGAAGAATTGTAAAATCTAGCCTCAGACATTACTAGCTGTGTGACTCTGGGAAAGTCACTTAACCTCTGTCAGCTTTGATTTCCTCATCTTCTTCAGTTTCCACCCATTAATAGTACCTACTTCTTGGAGTTGATGTCAGAATCAAACGAAGTAATAATTGTGATATCCTTATGATTTATTGTTGTAGTCTCCTGGCTAATATTTTATTTAGAATTTTTGCAACTATATTCATTAATGAAATTGACTTGTAATTTTCTTTTTCTGTTTGTGTTCTTCCTGGATTAGATATATAAGCACCATATTTGTTTTATAACAGGAATTTGGCAAGACTTTTTCTTTACTAATTATTCTAAATAATATACTTAATATTGAAATTTGGATTATCTTTAAATATTTGGTAAAATTCACTTGTAAATCTATATGATCCTGTTGCTTTTTTTCTTAGGAAGTTCTTTTATAGCTTGTTCCATTTCTTTTTTTAAAATGGATTTCTTAAAATATTTTAATTTCTCCCCTGTTGAACTAGGTAATTTATATTTTTCTAAGTATTCATCCTTTTAACTTAAGTTATTAAATTTGTTGGCATACAATTGGGCAAAATAACTCATCATAATTGCTTTGATTTCACCTTCATTAGTGGTAAATTTGCCCTTTTCATTTTTGATGCTATGGATTTGTCTTTCTTCTTTCTTCTTAAAAGTCATATTCAGTTGATGTTTTACCTATTTTATTCTTTTTTCATAAAACCACCATTTAGTTTTATTTACTAATTCAATGGGCTCTTTGCATCTAATTTTGTTGATCTCACCTTTAAATTTTCAGATTTCTAATTTAGCATTTAATTGTGGAATTTAAATTAGTTCTTTTTAAATTTTAAATTGTATACACAATTCATTGATCTGTTCTTTCTCTATTTTATTGAAATAAGCACTTGGAGTTATAAATTTTCTTCTAATTAATTATTTTTATGTATCCCATAAGTTTTGATGTATTGTCTCATAATTATCTTTTTCTTTAATAAAATTATTTTTTTTCTATAAATTGTTCTTTAAGTTTATTTTGTTTCCAATGAACCTTTATTTTGTGTTTCCATGATACCTTATTAGATAAAATGTTATTACATAATGATCTGAAAGGGATGCATTTAATATTTTTGTTTTTTTGTACTCAACCATAAAATTTTCATGCTTTAATATACGGTCAGTTTTTGTAAAAGTACCATGTGCCACTGAAGAATAAAAAGTATATTTCCTTCTTACCTTGAAGTCTACACAAATACAGGAGTCAGTTGGATTTGGCTCATGGACCACAGTTTGCCGACCCTTGACTACATGGTCATAACACAACAAGAATGCAAGTGAGATCAAATAAAAAACAGAAGGCCTGTGGGCCATTAATATAATGAGCAACAGAACAGTTACATTGAGGGAAGTAACTAAATCTCTGAAAAACTGAAAACTGATGGGTATAGATAAGGCTCATAATTTAGTGACTTAAACACTTCATGATGTGAATTACCTGCTGGTAAAGAAAAAGAACATCAGTTATTCTTCCAAACATAGGTCAGTTATATTTTTGTACTTTATACAAAACATTTATGGTTTCTATCACAGGGGACAATACTAGTAATGCTCACAAAAAACCAGTAATTTCCTGAAGATCAAAAAGGGTGTGTCAAAAGGTCCCAGAAGCATAAAGAGCAACTGACTATTGAAAAAAGTCTGAAAATTCTGTAACATATATACATATTTGTTTATTGTCTTTGACTTAGTTCTGTAGGAATGGTTTATTAACATACTGCAAATCTATATGTAGACCACTACTACACTGTGACTATGGCGGTCTGGGGGTTCCATAAAGGACAACCCTATAAAAATTGTATTTGTGCTGCGAGATGTGACTCCAGATTGATTTAAATACTTCTTGGAAAAAAAGCATGAAAGAGAGAGGGAGAGGTGCGACAAGGGAGTAACAAACTGGGAAAGGCAAATGGGAGGATCCTATAGCTTTAGACATTTTTAAAGGAGTTGAAACCCCAAAATATCCCTTGATTCTCAGCACCTGCACCCCAAAGACTGCTAAGGGTAGACTACAAGGGGAATGATCAATTTTTCTCTAACTAGAATGAGATTTTATCACATTCCCTGATTATAGAGCTCCTTGATTTTTGGGTTCCATCTTCTAAACTAATCTCTACAACTTACTGTTTTACTCCTTTGGTAAATTCATTTGCTTACTATCTATTGCTGTCCTTTGTGTAATAAATATTTGGTGGCAGTGAAAGGTAAGTTGGTTGATATACTAACTTTTACCTTCTAGGTTTGGGGAGTCTTCCCTCCCCCAAACAACCAGGGAAGTTGATTTTATCCTGAACTCTAAAAATTATACTCTTAGCCTAAAAATATCTCATCTATGAAAGATATAATTCCATTGCCCATGCTCCCCTTGAAGACAGGAACACAAAGGAGTTATATTTGGAGTTTAGCCATTGCTGTGTTCCAAATCCTTTTAAAGTTTGAATTCCAATCTCCCCAAGATATGGATTCCAGCTCTAACTACACATCTCTGCTATGTGCATTTCACGTGGTCCTCACTTGCATTGCCATGTGTTACATATACACATATGAGAATGATAAAGTATTTGATATTTGCATTGGGAGATATTGCTTACTTAAATATGCCAGAAGTAAAATAATGTCAAGAATAATTGATATAAAATATGACTTTTTTTTCACAGAGACAGTTTTTCCCCATTATAGACCTTTCTCACTTTCCATCTATCATTATTTCTACTAAATAGAACTAAGTATGGCTCCCAAAATTAAGGAGTCAAGCCAAAACATTTTGTTAACTACTAGATGAATATGGATGACATAAATCTGTATCACAAACCTACATGAAATTGTACTCTTTCTTCAACTTGTAGAGTCTTTCCCCAATAACATCAAAATATAATTTGTATTTTATAAGTGTAAAATTCTTCATGTATGCCAGGGATTCCCAAAGTGGGCGCTACAGCCTCCTGGTAGGTGCTGTAGTGATCCAGGGAGGTGGTGATGGCCACAGGTGCATTTATATTTCCTATTGATTGCTATTAAAATTAAAAAATTAATTTCTAGGGGGCTAAGTAATATTTTTTCTCTAAAGGGAGCAGTAGGCCAAAAAAGTTTGGGAACCACTGATATATGCCAAGGAAAGATAGAATTGAATCTAGAGGCAGCATTGAAACAGTAGGTGAAGGTATTGAATCTCCTTGGTTTCTTTTTTGTTGTTGTTACTTTTTATTTTTATATACAACATAATATGATATGTAACATAATAATATAATACATTTGATTTCTAAACAAAATATAGCAAGCATAAATATATCAAGGAAAAGACTGTGACTCCATATATTGAGATTAATGGCATTCTGAAGAAAAAGCTGAAAGGGAAGAGCATATTTAAAGGAATAAAACTGTATGTAGTACCAGGCTTTTTTGGATTAACAATTATTAGCAGCATAAGAAATGATAAAAAATACAAATAATTACTTTCAATGTATTAGCTGTGATAAAGATAAAAAAGCAAGGTCACCTTTAACTACCGCTATAACTGCTGCTGTTCCATTGCTCAGTCATATCCTGCACTTTGTGACCCTGGGGACCATGGCATGCCAGTACTGTCCATAGGGACTTCTTGGTAAAGATACTAGAGGGGTTTGCCATTTCCTCTTTCAGGGGATGAAGGCCAACAGAGGTTAAGTGACTTTCCAAGAGCCAGCCAGCTAGGATTTGTCTGAGGCCAGATTTAAGTCTTCCTGATTCAAATTCCCACTGCTGTATTTACTAAACCAACTAGCTGACTCTAGCTGACTTCACTTCATTTCTGGAAACAGAGTCTTACTGTTTATTTCACATCTTATAACAATTAAAGCATATTCTCAGGAATTATCTTCATGTGTTTTTACAAGATAAGAGTTATACCACTTCTTTCATGAAAATATAAGTTGTCTTCAACCTCTCTCTCTACTTCACTTCATCTTTATTCAGGCATAAGAGAATAGAACAACAGTTAAATTCAAGCCCTAGAGTATTCTTCCTTGAATGAGAGTTAAACTATTACTGTCTAATATCCTATTGCCTCCATTTGAAATTTTATTTTATTTTCCCAATTAATAACATTTATTTCTTTTTTTCCTCTACCACACTCCTCAGTTAAACAATAAAATAAGAAAATGATCCATGGCTGATAGGTAATGAGACTGACTGGTAAATCAGCACCTTTCCTCCTAAGAGCAGGAATCGACAACTCCTGTCACCACTCTTCCCATTTATGGTTTATCCAAAGAATGAGTCTCCTTCTTCACCTTCTGAATCACTGGTATTCCTGCTTTAGCAGACTATATCGTGAATCAGAAGCCTTTTCTGTTCTGCTTACATTAGAGCTAACAAGCTCAGTATGACATATCATGCACTTCAAAGTGTCAGCTTAGTCTAAGACAGTTTTGAAGGTTGGTAGGAAAGGTATGTTGCTGGAAGCTAGCCAGCAGCTCCAGGGGTCTGGAAAGGTGTACAGTTTAGGGGACAAAAAAAGAGAGTCAGAGACACAGTGGATTTCCAGAAGCTGTTCTGTTCTACTTCCTGTAGAACCTTTATTTTATACTTTTCTCTCACAGTCACACAAATACTGGGAAAATTTACATTTCAAATTCAAAATAGAGAAATGAAAATAAAGATTACACTGGTTACATAAAATTTTGGTACGCAAAGCGTATTTCTACAAAATCTTACCTACAGATTACACTGAGACTAAACATGCCCCAAGTCTACCAAAACTCCACTTTATCTAAGTTTTATTTTTATAAAAGAACCTTCGACATATTTCAAAAGTGGATTAGAGTGTGAGAACCCCCAAATTCAGGGGGAAAAGTCTAACATGGGAAAGTAGTGAAATGTGAGAATGTTTTGGTTTCATACGGTTAAATTCAGTGTGAGAAAGGATTGAGGCAAAAAGGTATTTTTGTTTTGCCATGCTGTATCCTTCAAGCTCTGAGAGACTGAAGCAGCTCCTGTTATTTTACTGACTGTGTAGTTATTAACTCATTAAATGCCAGTTGATTATAGAGTATACAAGGGAATTCCATAAGAAAGTTCTATAAATGGATTTTTAAAAAGAAAGTTTATATATATATATATATATATATATATATAT
>NC_058131.1:292967803-293044740 GCF_016433145.1 Gracilinanus agilis
TTTTAAAGCCTTTACTTCTGTGTATTGACTTATAGGTGGAAGATTGGTAAGGGTAGGCAATGGGGGTCAAGTGACTTGCCCAGGGTCACACATCTGGGAAGTGTCTGAGGCTGGATTTGAACCTAGGACCTCCTGTCTCTAGGCCTGGCTCTCAATCCACTGAGCTACCCAGCTGCCCCCCCAGCATATATTTTTTACAAAAGACACACTTAAAACCAAAAGATACACACAGAGTTAAAATAAAGCATCAAAGTAGAATCTAATATCCTTCAACTGAAGTAAAAAAGACAAGGACAATAATCATGATCTCAGACAAAGCAAAAGCAAAAACAAACCGAATTAAAAGAAACAATCATGGAAACTACATTTTGCTAAAAGATGTTATAGAAAATAAAAATATTAATATTTTTACATGAAGTTTCTCTAATAAAGTCATTTCCCAGATATATGCTGAATATACAACTGAGTCAAACTTGCAAAAATAAGAGCAATTCTCCAATTGATAAATGGCCAAAGGCTACGAACAGACAATTTTCAGAAGAAATCAAAACAATCTATAGTCATATGAAAAAAATGCTGTAAGTCACTATTGATAAGAGAAATGACAATTAAAGTATTTGTAGTACTACATCACATTATAAAAAATAAATATGGAGTGGGGGACAAAGGAAAAATAGGTACACTAACAAACTGCTGATAGAATAGAGAACTGGGCCAACCATTTTGGAAAACTATTTGCAACTAAGTTCAAAGTGTTATAAGACTATACAAAATCTTTGACCCAAAAGAGATTAAAGGAAAAGGTAAAAGTCACACACACATATAAGTATATATATATGTATATATATATGTATATATATATATATGTATATATATGTATATGTACATATTTATACACACATATAAGTATATATATACACATATATATAGCTATAGAGATAGATAGATAGATAGATAGATAGATAGATAGATAGATAGATAGATAGATAGATAGATAGATAGATAGACAGACATCAGCACTTTTGTGGTGGCAAAAATTGGAAAATGGAGGGATGCTCAACATTTAGGGAATGGCTGAACAAGCTGTGGTACAGGTTGTGAGCATTATATATTATGCTGTAAGAAATGACAAGAGAATGGTTTCAGGGGGAAAAAACATGGCAAGAATTACGTGAGCTGATGCAAAGTGAAGTGAGAAGAACTGAGAGATAATTGTGCATGGTAATTGCAATGTTGTAAAGCTGATCAGCTGTGAAAGACTTGGCTACTCTGATCAACATAATGACCCAAGACAATTCCAAAGTTCTCATTATGAAAAAAATGCTATCTACCTCCAGAGAGAGAGAATTTTCTGGAGCTCTGAGTGCAAACTGAAGTATAATTTTCTCATTTCTTCATTTCTGGAAATATGGCTAATGTGAGATATTTTTTCACTATTTCACATGTATAATTGATATCATATTGTTTGACTTCTCAGTGGGTGTGGGAGAGTGTGGGATGGAGTGAAAGAATTTGGAACTCAAAATTATAAAGACAAGAATGTTGAAAATGAATATTTTTTTAAAAAGAAGTTATTGCCATAGCTGAAAGTATAAGCAAACAAAAACATCTGTACACCAAAAATGTCATTGAAAGGAACATAGCAAGCTCTAGCTTTGAAAATGCAAACTACTTAGAACTAATAGTCCCATGCAGTATCTGACAAATGCCAAGTATTGTTGTGTTTCTCTCAAAATTTTAAAATGTGACTGAGTTCTCTGGGACTTGCTTCCTAGGGTGTCACAGTTTGAGAACCATGAGCCTAGGCATAACATTAATTCTTAAAGAATTTAAGAACACTAAAAAATTCATTCAAGTTTTCTGTTTCTAACATCACCATGGTATCCTGTGTATTCCTTTCCTTCACCCTTTCTAAGAATCATAAATAATATTTTTCAGAAAGAAAAAATAGGCAGCAAAACTGATCAATATATTAAGTAAATCTAAAAATGTATGTAATCCCACACCTCCACAAAGGAGTGAGTAGGGGATGCCTTTTCATATCTTTTCATTTAGATCCCACTTAATCATAATAATTTCAATAAAATTACTTTTAATTTTTCATGTTGTTCATTTATATTGCTTTAGTTTATGTGTATATTTTCTTGTCTCTGCTTACTTTACTTTTCTTCACTCTTATAGATTTCCCACAACTCTCTGTATTTATACACATTATTTCTTACAGCACCATAGCTTCCATTACATCTATTTACCAAATTTTCTTTAGCCATTCCCAAAGCATACAATTACTTTGTTTCCAGTCCTTAACTGTCACCACAAGAGCATGGCTAAAAAAAAATGGAGAATGTGGGGGCCTTTTTTTTAATCAATGGCTTCTTGGAGAATAAGCCAAGTAAATGTACTCTCTGGTTCAAAAAGTATGAATATTTTAGGCATTTTATTTACATAATTCCAAATTGCTCTTTTAAAATGTTGTGCCATTTCATAGCTCTACCAACAATGTATTAATGTACCTATCTTGCCATGCGTCTTCCAACATTAACTTTGGAATTTTTGCCATTTTTGTCAATTTCCAGAAAGTTGAGTGAAATCATAGAGTTGTTATCGTTTGTATTTTTCTCATTATTAGTGATTTGGAACATTTTTATATGGTTATGAATATTTCACAATTTCCTTTAGAACTGTTTTTCATGTCCTTTGACCATTTCTCTACTGGGGAATGGCTACTAGTCATATTTATTTATTAATATCTACATATCTTGGTTACAAAAACCTTGTCAGAGAAGTTTAATACAAAGATATCCCCCCATTCAACCACTTTGCTTCTTATTCTAGATTCCTAGTTATCTATGAAGAAGCATTTCAATTTCAAGTAATGAGTTATCCATTTCCTCTATTACAATTGCCTTTATTTCTTGTTTAGTTAGGAAGGTATCTCTTTACCATAACTATGGGAGGTACATATTCTGTTTCTATTCTAATTTTTTATACAGTGATAACAAAGGTTATGTATCCATTTAGAATGTATTGTGGAGATCCAACCAATCTGGAGAGCAATTTGGAACTATGCTCAAAGGACTTTAAAACTGCTTGATGGAGGGGATGCCCTTCAATTGGGGAATGGCTAAACAAATTGTGGTATCTGTTGGTTATGGAATACTGTTGTGCTAAAAGGAATAATGAACTGGAGGAATTCCATGTGAACTGGAACAACCTCTAGGAACTGATGCAGAGTGAAAGGAGTAGAACCAGGAGAACTTTATATACAGAGACAGATACACTGCGGCACAATCGATTGTAATGGATTTCTCTACTAGCAGCAATGCAATGATCCAAAGAATTTCTGAGGAACTTATGAGAAAGAATGCTATCCACATCCAGAGAAAGAACTGTGGGAGCAGAAACACAGAAGAAAAACAACTGTTTGATCACATGGGTTAATGGGGATATGATTGGGGATATAGATTCTAAACGATCACCCTAGTGCAAATATCAATAAAATGGAAATAGGTCTTGATTCCAATGGAATTATGTGTTGGCTATGGGAGAGGGGTGGGAGGAAGGAAGGGAAAGAACATGAATCATATAACCATAGAAAAATTTTCTTAGTCAATAAAATAAAATAAAAAAATAAAACTGCTTAATGTAGCACTACCACTACTAGATCTATTTCTGATGGAGATAAAAAAGGAAAGGGATCTATTTATTCAAAAATATTTATTGCAGCTTTTTTGTGGTGGCAAAGATTTGGAAATTGAGGAGTTGTCCATCAATTGGGGAATTGCCTGAACAAGTTTTTAAGGAAAAATGTTTTACATGACTGCACATATAAATTTTATATCAGATTACTTACCATCTCATGGAGTGGGGAGGAGGAAGGAGAAAAGAGTGAGAAGGAGAGAATTTGAAACTCACATTTTAAAAAAATGAATATTAAAATTGTTTTTACATGTATTTTGGGGAAAAGAAAATGTTATTTTTTTAAAATAGTATTTATTGTTGAATTGAGTATGAGGTAGTAGTCTAAACATAAATTCTGCCATACTACTTTCCAGTTTTCCCAAAAGTTTTATCAAACAGAGTTTTCCTTTATTTAACATTTTCTTATACATTATCAAACACTGGGGTATTGAATTCTTTGTTTTCAAATCTCCCTTGCTTAGTCTTTGCTCTTTCTCTCTATTCTTTAACCAGTACCAGATGATTTAGATGACTGACACTTTATAAAATAGGCTGAGGTCTGGAAGTGCTATTTTCCTTTTCATTATTTTCCTTGTTATTTTGGATGTTTTGTTTTTCCAAGTGAATAGTTATTTATTTCTCTGTAAAGTGTCTTATTAATTACATTGGTATAACATTAACAATATAAATTACTGTTGGTAGCATTGTCATTTTCATTATATTGACACCACCTGGCCATTAATTCAGAATATTCCTCAAATTATTTAGATTATTCTTTAATTCTTTAAGGAATGCTCTGTAACTGAATCTATACAAATCTTTTGGGTGCTTTGGGGGTTGATCCACAGATATTTTATGCATTTTGTAGTTATTTGGGATAAGATTTCTCATTATGTTATTTTTGTTTTTTGTCACTTTATAGAAATATTGTTGATTTTTGAGGATTTATTTTGTGGTCTAAATTTGCTGGAACTATTATTTATCTTAAATAATATCTTTGCTGATTCCCTGGGATTTTCCAAAGTAAGCCATGGTATCATCAATAAACGGGGATAGATTTTTTTCCTCCTCTTTGTCTATATTTCTTTAATTTCTTTCTCTTGTCTTATTGCTGTTGGTAACATTTCCAGTACTATATTAAATAATAGTAGGGACAGTAGACATTCTTGTTTGACCTCTGTATTTATTGGAAAGGCTTATAGTGTATCCTCATTGCATATAATGTTTACTTTTAGTTTTAGATTGATACATTTTGTGTATTTTTAAAAGGTTTCTCTATTCCTATACTTTGTAGGGTTTTTAGCATAAAAAAGGGTTGTACTTTGTCAATGACTTTTTCTGCATCTACTGAGATGATCACGTAGTTTGGGATATTTAGTGTTTTAGTAATTAGTTATGTTGATTATTTTCCTAATGTTGAATTATCCTTTTGTCCCTGGTATAAATTTCACTTGATCATAATTTTGATTTCTTGGATAAATTGCTATAACCTGTTTGATAGGATTTTATTTAAAATTATTCAATTACCAAGAATTATATTGATCTATAGTTTTCTTTCCTTATTTATTTTTCTCTAGTTTACATATTAAGATGATATTTATCTCACAAAAGGATACTAGTAGAGTTCTTTCTCAATTTTTGATAATAATTTGAGAAGTATAGGTACTCGTCATTCTTTGAAAATCTGATAAAATTCCCTTTGAATCCATTAGGTCCAGGAGCTGTTATTCCTAGGACAAGTAGATTTTTCAGGTATCAGATCCCCTAGCCTCAATCAATATAAGGTCCTCATATCCTTTCACCCATAGGAGCATTCATCAGTTTGATGCCAGTACATCTCTCTTCTCTGACCTGTTCCCCTTCCCACCTTTCATGTACCCTCCCATATTGTAATGCAGTCCACTAAAAGAAGCATTCACTTGTAGGCAGTGTTGCCAGGTTCTATTCACAATGCCTCTTTACTTCTTCACTGTTTATTAGATTTCTGCATTCACGTCTGTCTTCTTGTCTACTATTTTTAAAAATTGTTTTTTATTTATTTCATTAAATATTTTCTAATTACATTAAAATTGTCATTTAAAAATTTTTGAGTTCCAAATTCTCTCCTTCCCTTTTGCTCCTCCCCCTTCTCAAGAAAATAAGCAATTTTATTTTGATTATACATATGAGGTAATACAAAACATATTTCTTTATTAGCCATGTTACAAAAGAAAACACAAAAAAAAAACAATTAAAATAAAATTTTTAAAAGTCATCCAGAGTTCATTAGCTTGTTCTCTCTCTGGAGTTGGATAGCATTTTTCATGATGGGAACTTTAGAATTGCCTTGGATCATTATTTCAATCATAGTAGCTAAGTCTTTGTAGTTCATAATCATTATGGTATTGCTTTTACCATGTTCAGTGTTTTCCTGGTTCTGATCACTTCACTTTTGTTGTCTCTGCCACTCCAGTATTCTATTTGAGACATTATTTTAAAGTTCTTGGAAGATTGTTCCTTTACTTTGCAATCTTGGCTCTGCCCCGCCTCCTTGTATACTAGTCTTTTTAAAAAAATCTTACCTTCCATCTTATAATTTCCAAGACAGAAGAGTGGTAAGGGATTGGCAATAAAGGCTAAGAGTCTTGCCCAGGGTCACATAGCTAAGAAGTGTCTGAGGCCAAATTTGAATCAAGGACCTCCTGTCTTTGGACCTCACTCTCAGTCCACTGAGCCACTATATCCCTCTTCCTTGGGTACTTTTCAAAGAAGTCACTTATTGATCTTTTGTCACTCTATTGCTATTGCTGTCTACTTTCATTTCTGTTGTTTGGTTGGAATGGTTGAGAAGTCAATAATTTTTTCAGTCCTGTTTTTTTTTCTAAAAAACTTTAAACTTCATCTTTATTATTGAATATCCATCTTTTTCCTGCATAATTAACCTTAGAATTGCATGATAGGTCTTCCTGAGATGCATCCTGAGCTCCAATGCTCTTAGGTATACATTATTTCATTCCCTCATCATTTTTATAGTGGGTATATAATAGGTTTTCATTATTCAAATGTTCTTTCCTATGAGGAAGATCTTTCTCCTGATAACTTGCATTACTTTCATTTTATGGAGCAAATTGTTCAATTTAAACACTATACATGTTTTAGACCTTGCAGCCTTTTTTTTCTTCCTAGAAGCGATCTCTGAATTCTTTCAAGTCAAATTCCATTTTCTATGTCCAGAAGTTCTGAGGAGATCTCTTCATTTATTTTCTTCATTATAGTATTAAGATTTTTTTGTTCTGTCACATTCTTCTGGGAGACCTATGATCCTTAGATTGTCCTGTCTTTGATATTCATGTTTTGCTTTCAGTCAGCATGCTATTTTAATGTTCTTATTTTTTGCTTCTCTTCTTCCAGATTGTTTTTTACTTCTGTGTATTTGCAGTCTCAATCTATTGTTCTCTTTTTTGTTTCTTAGGTGAAGCTTGTCATGGTAGTTTCAAGTTTTTTTCTGCCCATTATTTTTACTGTGTATGATTTAAATTCTGCTCTCATAATTATATTTTTTCTTTTAAATTACTCAGTAATAGTGTGTTGTAGTTCCATGCTCTTCTTAAATTCCAGTGCCCTCTATCTCATCAAATGTTGGATTTTTTCCTTTCTTTTGCAGTTTTTTATTTCTGGATTCTTGAACTCATTTATTTGATCTGAAGGCTGTATTTCTCTTTGTCATTACTGTGTATCCTGTTGCTATATCTGTTTACATTCAAGGACTTTTGAGATTTATTCTTCCTGGAATCTTTGTTATTTTCAGGTACTACCCCTACCCCTCACTTCCCATATTTTCCTTATCCCTCATTTCTGACTCTCTCCCCTCTACTTGGGGTTTTCATAGGCACTGGATCTCAAAAAGTCTCAAATTCTTTCCAGTGGTTCACCAAACTCTCTTTCCCAACTGACTTTTGAGTGTTCAGAACTGGCCAAAACTGGAAGTTGTTCTCTCCGGCTTGGTGAAGTTCTGCACAGCTCTCCACAGGTATGGCATCCTTTCTTTGTGCTATCTCCTTCCTTTTTGTAGTTCTACTGGCACTGACAATTCAAGCCTGCTTGTACCAATAGTTCAGAATTTGCTTTTCCTGGCAGCAGAGGCTGCTTTCCTTAGCACTGGCAGAGGCTGCTTTTGGCAGTTCACTCTGGCACCAGTATTAGTTCTTATGGATTTCATCCCCTTGAAGGCTTTTGCTCTTGAAGTTCTGTGGCCAAGCTGTCTGTGGAAGCCCTAGGAAACTTCCATTTCCTGGAGCCAGAACTCTATGGCAGTGAAAAGAAGGAGGGATTACTGGGGTATAAAGTTTTCATGTAAGCTTGTGTAGTGTCTTTGAGACTTCTAGTGTAGTCTTGCTGCCAGAAAAGTGAAAGATTGGATATATATATGAGTGATTTCATGGTCCGTGAGCATCCATTCCTGTGTTTTAACCTTCTTTTGGACTGTGACTGTCTTTCACCAGAGAAACAATTGTAGTTTCTTTGTCTTTGATGCATGATTTCTGTTTTGAAAAGCTTCAAGAAAACCTTTGAGTCATAAGGATAAGAGAATGTCTAGCCCACTTATCTTGTTGCTAGTGTGATCATGAACCTAGGAATATTTTCAATCAATATTACCATTTCAAATTCCCATAAACTTAAATTTGGATGGAATGAAAAATTTTCAAAATATAGAAATCTTGTTGAGGAGATATGTCATGTGGGAACAGGATGAAATACATTGTCATCCTTCTCTTCTTCCCCCCATTATAGCCAGAATTTATATAATGCTTTAAAGTTTGTAAAACACTTTACAGATTTTATCCTCACAACAACCCTGTAAGGTAGATGGTATTGCTTCCATTTTACAGATATGAAATTTGAGGCAAAGAGAGTTTAAGCCAGGGTCTTACCTTGCTCAGTTACTTGCTCAGGGTCACATAGGTGGTAAGTGTCTGAGGCTGAATTTGAATTTGGTGTTCCTGACATGCTAATCATGATGTCTTCTCTGCTACTGAAGTTGTATTGAGGGTAGTTTCAATAAGTCTAGAGATGACTTTATATACTAATATTTTATTCAACCACAGAAATTGGTGTCTTTAGTTTTAGATTGTTATGTGATAGTTTTTAGAACACTAAATATGTGAGAATTATAGGAGAACAATTTTTCCCAGGACCAATTATAATCCAACAAAATGGATGAGATAAATGGGCAATATTAATCATTAATATTTACATAGTACTTTAAGATTCTGAAAGTTTTAAAAAATAAACAATTTCATTTCATCCTCACAACTATAGCTGCTAATATTATTCTTATTTTAAAGATGAGGAAACTAAGGCTGAGAGAAATGAATAAACCTATCCTGGGTCACATAATTAATAGCTGCTTGAAGATATATCATCATCATCATTATTAAGTATATTAATCATAATAAAATAATAATAGTTCACCTTTTGAAAGAGGTTAAAGTTTTGTGAATCCTTTTCTTTATAACATCCTTGTAAGGCAGGTAATGTGTGTATTATTAACCCACTTTATAGTGAAGGAGGCTAAAGCATAGAGAAGTTAAGTGGTTGCCCCAGAGTCACATAGATATTAAGTATGAGAATCAACACGTGAACACCAATATCTTGACTAAAGATTCCATTTCTTTTCTGTATCCCCTTTGGAGAGATAATTACAATAACCAATATTTATAATATGTTATGGATTAGGCAGTCACAACCCTACCATAGATAGATATGTTTAATTTATTGTTATGTATTATTATATAATATTATAAATGAATTTCATGTATATATAATATAAATTTTATATCCAGTTTTATAGAGGGGAAACCTGAGGCATAGTTACCTAAATACACATCATGGAGAAGTGTTAGATCTCTGATTCAACTTCTTTCAGACATTAACTCGATTCATATCTGACCACTCTATACAACATCATTCACTCACTTGGGAAAGTCACTGAAACATGGTATAGTTAGTAACCATAGTGATTATGTTAATAATGAAAATAATATCTGGGATTGATGCAGTATTTTAAAATGTGTAAAGTAATTTTTAAAATATCTCATTTGATCCTTCCAACGACCCCTTGAGATAGGTGCAATTATTTTACTAATTTTCCAAATGAAGAAACTGAGGCTGTTGAAGGTAAAATAATTTTCCCAGGGACACAAAGCTAATAAGCATCCATCAGGTTTGTAGCTCTAAGTCTGTAATCCATTAGTCCCGATTGGTACAATATTTTTTGTGTGTTTTAGATATTTTTTACATCTCTTATCTCTTCTACCATACCACAAACTTCTTGAGTTAACAGGATTTCTTCTAAGGAGACATGGGGAGAGGAGGAGTTTGAAGAGGAGACTTGACACCAGGGAAGAACTCCCTTCTTCTGCCCAAGTCTCTGCCTTCTCCAGATTTCTTCTGAAGGTTTGCTCTGCCATCTGGTGGTAACTCATAATGTTACAGCCTTAGCATTTGGAGATAGTGAAGCCAATTGCTTTCCCTTGACTTCTGCTATCATCTAGTGGTCATTATATGAAATCACAGCTGATCAAACACGCTGCTTCAGCTGCCTGATTCCCCAAGTTTGCACTGCAAGGGCAAGTTGGTCCAACTCCCCTTCTTCCAAAATCCTTGCAAATGATATCCAGCAGTTATGGCTCCATCTTTCTCCATTTAACCTGGACTCCAAACTTTTTAGGGGAAGGACCCACTTTTTAAGCCTGTCCTTCATTGTTTACTTCTTTCTGTCTTTTCTACCTCCTCTTTTACTCCTTCTTCCTCCTCCTCTTTCAGTTCCTCAGTTCTTGCCCGTGACCACAAGTCTTGAGGTTTGCTCCTTTAGAAGTTACTACTGTTTGTACAAAAGGGTCAAAAGTAGGAGTGATAGTGATGAGCATGGGTCCCCTTCTTTCCTCTGACACTGCCATCACCCAGGTGCAGACTGTCATCACCTCTCACCTAGACAATTGCATTAGCTGCTTTTTGGTCTTTCAGTCTTACATCTAGTCCATCCTCTACTCAGATGCCAAAATGATTCAAGTGCAAGTCTGCCCATATGACCCCAAACATCCTCCCATTCACTAAATGCCATTGGCTCCCTTATCACCTTCAGGATCAAATAGAAAATACTCTTGTTTGGTGTTCAAAGCTCATCATAAATTTTCCTCTCCTATCTCCCCCATCTTCTTATACATTACACAACTCCCTTTCCTGATATACATTGGGATGTAGTGACACTGCCCTTTTTGCTGTTCCTCACTCAAGATATTCCATGTCCTTACTGTGGGCTTTTACTCTATCTCCCTATTTATGTAATTCTCTCTTTCCTCATATCCACTTCCTGGCTTGAACGAATTCCTTGGCAGAATGTCTTTCCCAACCTCCTTAATGTTAGTGATTTAGTTCATAGCATGTTTATTACATAGTTGTTTGTATTTTATGTCCCCCATTAGAATGACTTCCTTGAGAGTAGGGATTGTGGTTGTTGTTTGCCTTTCTTTGAATTTCCATTCTTTAACTCAGTGATTGGCACAGCACCTAATGAATGCTTGTTAGCTGACTGACTCAGAGCCATATGAATCACCAAAAGAATATTGTAATCAAGATTATAATCATTTGTTCCAAGCATAAGATTAGAGCCATTAAATTTTTTTTTTGTAATTTACCAAAGGCAACCTAGTTCCTTCTCCTCCTTTGGTTCAATCCTATATTCAATTTGTCCATGTGTATTATTGCTTAAATACACACACATATGTATATATTGATCTCTAGAGCATATATAAGCATACATATGTGTATTGTAAACCAATATGTACACAATGCACATGTTCTCTTGCATGGACATACGTAAGCTTATGTGCATATGTGTGTCTATTTATCGATACACACAGGTACGGATGGAAACATTCTATTGTTATCCATAAGACTACAAAATTGCCCTATAAAAAGCAATTGCTTATAACTACTAGCTTGAAGCCTAGTTCTTCATTCCTACCTATTGAAATCTTGCCTCCTCAAGGGTTATATACTCTATGAAGATTTTCCTGATGGCCCTCAACTAAAAATGATCTCTTCTTTGTATATCTGCCTGGATCTCTACCTTTTATCACTTATTTATGTATATGTCTATTGATGCTTCCTTCCATGCCACACCCCCAACACAGCTTTTTTCATTTTTCATCTTTGTATCCCCAGTGGTGCCTTTCACATAAAAGGCACTAAGGTAAATATTTGAGGAATCAGTTTTAATTAGCCACCTTCCCAATAACTTCCACCTAAAGTCCTAGCCCCCTTGGACCTAGCAGGATAAATTTAATCCCTTGTCTATGTAACATCCCTTATAGTATTTGAAGATTACTTCATTTTTGACTGCTTCAGGTGAGGGAATGGAAGTTTGGAGAAATACCCTTCCACCTCTTTTCTCCATGCTAAACATTTCCATTATTTCAAAAGATGTCCAATAAAAGCATGATTTTGTGTATTGTCTTCTAGACATGATCCAGCTTTTCAATTTCTTATTAAATATGGTGCTCAAAACTGGACAATGTTCCAGATGTGGTCATAGCAGGGAAGAATACATAAGACCATCATCTCAGCCATATTTTTATTAATGCATTAGATAATATTGCATTAGTTTTATGGCTACCACATTCGACTCATTTGGAACATGAAACTAGCTTAAAAACAACCTTTGTGTTTGTTTTGTCTTCCCATATGACCTGCTTTTAAACTAAATTACTCCCATCTGGCACTTGACAACTGGATGTTACAGTAGTTAGAGAGCTGAACTGGAGTTCTAATCCAGTTTCAGATATTCAATAAGTAACTTCAAGCAAATCACTTACCCTCTGTTTATCTCAATTTTCTCAACTGTAAAATGAGGACAATAAAAGCGCCTAGTTCCCAGGATTGTTTGTGAAGATCAAATGAGATTGTATTTGTAAAGCACATAGTATAATTGCCTGACACATAGTAAATATTTGGTAAATGTTTATTCCCTTTCTTTATGCAGTTCATTTTTTAGGCCTCATGTAAAACTTTGCATTTGTCCTCATTCAATTTAGTTTGGTTAGATTTAGTACATAGTCACTCTAACCTATTAGAGATCTGGCATACACTATACTATCAGTCCTGTGATCATAGTATCCACAAATACAACAAATACCCCTACCACTAGAGATTTTCTTCATTTGACATGAATATATTATAGTAATTGATAGTTTTCAATCTAGTCTATTGTTTAGCCATTCCTGAATCCACTTCACTGAATGCTGTCCACTCTCATCTAGCTTATCTACATGGATCATGCCAGACACCTTGTTAAAGGCTTTACTGAAATGAAGACATTTTAGTCTAATTTCAAATATTCTTCTGAGCTACCAAGTCTTTTGATTCTGTCAAAAAAGGAAATAATCATAGGAGGATATACCTTGGCATCTAGTTCCTCCAACCTTGGTCAAACCCCCTAAAGATACATGAGAGAAAAGTATGGGAAGTAAATATGTGCGTGATACATAACATGGCCAGCTTGGGGCATTTAGAAAAGGATGAAACCTGGGAGAGTGGGTCTAGAAACTAGGGATAAGGAAGGAATCTGGGGAAGATTTAGAGAAAAGAACTAAGAACTAAGAGCATGAGAAAGGAAAGGCAAAAGACTGGAACTGAGAGAGAATACTAGGAGCTAATGAAATGTATTAGGATTGAGAAGGATTAGGACCCAAGGAAAAGGATTAGGAAAGGGAATTGACCTGGTTAAGAAGCTGAAGGAAGCTGTTAAGAGCTGAAGAAGAGCTCCTAAGGCCTGAGACTGAGAGAAGGATTTGGAGATAGGAGAATAAAATTGGGCTAGGAGAGAGAGTTCATGAAGATTTTGGAGTATGGGGAAAGGGGCTGGCATTTGGAGTTGCCTTTTGTCCTTGAATCCTCTGACATAAATCAATCTTATTGTCTCTACAGTGGATCTGGCCTCTATAATCCCACCCCACCCCAGTAACAAAGTTATCCCTTGGTAACAAAGATTTCAAAAGATAATAACTAGGGGAAAAGGAAAAGAACCTATGTGTTCTAAAATTGTTATTACAGTTTTCTTCATAATGGCAAAGAACTGGAAATTGAAGAGATGCCTATCAATTGAGGGATGGCTAACCAAGTGGTGGCATATGATTGTGATGGACTGCTACTATAGCAGAAGAAATATGAGCAGGGTAATTTTGGAAAAACATGGAAAAACCTATTGGAAATTATGAAGATTAAATGAGCAGAAACAAAAGAACATTTTATATAGCAACAGAAATGTTGTTTGAAGAATGATTTGTATATGGCCACCTCCAGAGAAAGAACTGATAAATAGAAATAACTAAGACATAATTTTTTTACACATATGCTTTTGTCAAATGACGTCTTCTCTAATGGGGAGATGGAAGGGAGGGAGTTCACTGGGTATTTTAATGTAACAAATATATGAATGAATTTAAATTTTTAAAAAGATAATGGGAAAGCAATTTTGTAAAAGCAACCAACAAATCCATGGAATCCGACAGTATATTCAATATCCCATACCCATTGGCCCCTGACTCTTTAAGGAGGAGAGGAAAGTATAATTTCTTAACTCTTCTCTGGTGCCAAATTTGGTTATTATAACTTGATACCAATAAATTGCATTTTGTTCTATTTATGTTGTAGTCATTATGTAGATTATTTTCCTGGTTCTGCTTTTTCCATTTTGAACTGGTTCATATCAATGTCTTCCCATGCTTCTCTAAATTCTTCATTTTGATAATTTATTACTGTACAATGATATTCTGCTGTCATATACCATATTTTATTTGACTATGCCCTGAATAGGGCATTATCTTATTAGATAAATATGCAATCATTTCATAAGTAGATCTATTATTGTCAAAATCATAGAGTATCCATAAATGGAAAGAACAAGTAGAATCTCTGGAAGTCCTTGAGGCATGTATATGTATATGGGTTTGGGTATAGGTATGAGTATATGCATCTTTGTGTAGTATATATAGTGCATATATATTATATATTATATATACATATATACCCATATATATGGATATATGTATTTGGGTGTATGTTACACATAAAATTAATATAAAATGATATATTTAAAATATTAAGTATTTAATGTAATCCATACTGATAATTAAGAAAATCACATGCCTGCTAAGATCTAATTGGAATCGCCCGCCATACCTTTCCCTTGGCTGCTTCCTAGCAAAGAGCTTTTACCTATCAATTTTACCTATCTATTTAAGCTTCCCTATACATTAATTCATATCACCACATAAGAAGGAAACCGGTTGAATCATGGGAAATGTAGTTTGAAATTAATCCAAACATCCACAGGAAGTTTAGACCAGGGAACTCAAAATCAGTTTGAGGGTCCCCAAATTTCCAATATCAAATGTACATATATACATACACACACATATATACATATGTACCCAACTGTGTATATTCCTATACATGGAGAATGTATGGGAATATACCTATCTGGGTGTCTACATATATAATAAGGATTTATATACAAGCACATATATATGCATACACAAACTCGCATAGAGATTTCTATGCTTCACTACAACAAAAATTACTATGATTAATATTATAGTATAAATGGGAACTTTTTTCCTTTTGCCTTTAATCTCTTTAGCACATATTTCTACCTATAAGATCACTGAAGCCAACAGACATAACCATCTTAGTTACTTTTAAAAGTATAATTCCAAATTTCATTGCAGAATAGTTGGGTCCGTTCATAACTCTAACATCAGTGTATTAGTGCGCTTGTCTTCCTACAGCCTCTCCAATATTGACTATTTCCATCTTCTGCTAATTTTGCCAGTTTTTGAGTATGAGACAAAGCCTCAGTGTTTTACCCTTTTAATATTGCAATCAATCTCCCCAGACTGGACTGGGGCCATCTCATTCTTTTTTTTAAAATGTGCTTTTGGCTGATACTAGTTCTACCTTCCTCCCCTCTGCAACCAGCACCCCTCCTGGATTTTCTTATTCCCCCCACCTTCCAACACACACACACACACACACACACACACACACACACACACACACACACACACATTCTTAGGGAAATAGGCACAGCTTATTTTCAGTGCTTTCAAAACTTCTCCATTCAATGATTCCTAACAAATCCCTGGTGTCCTCCAATGCCCACCACCTCAGTACCCTATCCAGTCACCATCCTTCAAAACTATGTTTCCCACTGACAGCAGCAGCATCCAGAAATCATCCTCCGAGCCTCACTGAACATTGAGGCTCAAACCCTAGGGATGATTGACAGTGAAAGGAACAGGCAGGTACTGAGCAAAATGGACTAAAATCAGTCTCTGGAAAAAACATGAGAACTGGAAATTGCAAACAACAGGAAAACAAAGAGCATTTCAAATGGGGCTTAATCCAATGTTTCTAGGTTTTCACAGGCTGCTGCCTGGCCCCACACCAAGGATTGTATTCCTTGAGATTAATCAGACATGTGGTGACATATTGGTGTAAATATGAAGACTAGGGAAGAACAGGTCAGAGGACTTAGGAGTGAATCCTTGCTCTGCCACTTCCACTCTATGTGACCAAATCACCTTCTCTTCCAAGGTCTTAGTTTCCTTTCTTAAATTATAAAATGAAGGTGCTGGTCTAGATGACCTCTGAGGGAACTACCAGCTCTAAATCTATGAGGCTCTGATATTTCTATGAAGCAAGTGTAAGCACAGGGTCTTATAGACATGGGAAACTTTGACCAGTTGCAGTTTAGCCAAGTGCATCTGCCACATGTGTCCTAACATAGGAAAAAACATATCTATACCTCATTGATTAAGAACTATATTAAACCTTCTAAACTATCTTTATGAATAGAACTTTTAGGGACCTGAATAGCACCTGAATGAACAATTCTGTTCTGGAAGCAACATTTTAAGAGGAACTTTGGTAGATTGAAGAGTATTCAGAGAAGGGGGAATGGCATACCAAAGGGAATTATGTCATAATAGAACGATCATTTGAAGGAACTGGGCATTTTCTTCCTGGGTAAAAGACTTGTGGGTGGTCATGAAGAAACATTAGACTTATTCTATATGGCTCAGTCAGGACTGAGATCAAGAGAATGATTAATTATAGTAATATTAATAATGATGATGAAAGACAGCATTTACATATAGTGCTTTAAGGTTTGCAAAGTACTTTATAGATATAATCTTGTTTTATCTTCACAACAACCTGGGAGAGAGGTGCTATTCTCATTTTACAGGTGAGAAAATTGAGGCGATGGCTAAGTGACTTTCCCAGAGTCCATAGCTAGTAAGTATTTGAGGCTGAATTTGAACTCATATCTTTCTGACTTCCAGTCCAACTCTCTATCCACCAAGGTACCTAGCTAGGGAGGCAGAGTAGAGATTTATATAAAGATCATCTTTGCAAAAATCAGAGCTGTCCAACAGAGGCTTAGGCTATCAAATGGTGATTTGCTCATCACTAGAAAAGTCCAAGCATAAGATGGATGATCATATGCCTGTGATATTCTACAGGTGATTCTGGAATTGAGAGTCTAAGGTTCTTTTGGACTCTTAGATTTAATAAGATGATGATGTTCTTGGTGTCACAAATTATTTCTTCAGGTCCTATATGAATGAATGTCAACTAGGCATTGAGAAATATCTCCTCTCTAACTTCCAAACTCCTTTTTCTCTCTTTTGGATCCTCCCTACCACCAATTATGTAATGGACTATCCTTATTGTAGCAGGCTAAAGCAAGGTGAAGAGTTTGTAGATTTGAATATCACCTATTCAGACTTTACCCCCTATCCTTCTTAAAATGTGTGCCTTTGATCACATAGAGAGCAGGCAAGAAAATGTGGATGGGGGATAACAATGTAGTCCCACTGAGAGTGACAACTCAGAAACTTCCAATTTTTAAAAAGTTTATCAATTATGCCCTCTTTCTTTGAGCCTAAGAGGACATTTCATTCATTTATCAGAACAAGTGTCACTTGCATGCAGAGCAGCAAAGTATCCAGAGTTTTGACATACACTGATGATGATGGAAACTGTCTATTAACCCCATTTGAAGGATGTAGCTTGTCAGAGAAATCAGATTAAAATAAAACCCTTCTCTCTCTCTCTCTCTCTCTCTCTCTCTCTCTCTCTCTCTCTCTCTCTCTCCCCTACCCTGGAATGGGTCTCTATAAGTGTAGCCTTTCTCTAATTTTAATCAAGGTCTAGTTCATAGGGTTATAAAATTTCCGTTCTTTCTGGAGCCTGGCACCTTGAAAAGTGACTCTACTTGGATATCAGTGCCATATAAAAGGTGAATAAATTCATTATGGGATGAGATTAATAAATATAATTAGTGTTAGTAGGCTTCCAAAACCTATCTCCTCAATAGTAAGAGAACTACCCAAGAATGGCCTGTGTAAGGATGTGAGTAGATATTTATTTTTGTGAGTAGATATCTATTATATCGATTCATTTCAGCAAATAAGTCTGTTTAATGGTGTTTCAATCATTCTGTTTTTATATCAAATAATTCAAATTTAACAAGATATCTCCAATAAGTATAATTTGCTGAGACTTGAACTTTAAAATCAAAAACACTTTAAGCCCCAAATATAAGCAGTAATCTACAAATGGGAGTTCCTTTCTCACCAAACACCCTTCTCTTAGCCTCAGTTTTCTTTTTTGTAAAATAAAGGACTAGATAATTAATAGAACCACTTTTAGCTCTAAATCTTGTGATCATATGGTAGCAAAAGGGTAGTTATGTGAGTTGAATGTTGGGAAAACTTTCCCTAGCATGAACCTAAGAGGCAAAATATTATTTGTATTCCCCTTTGTATTATATATTGATGATTGGTTTGGGGGTTCTAATATACCTTAGGATGTCTTCCCATTATTTTTTCTGTGTCCCTTCTCCTAGCATCACAAAATAATTCACAGAATCAAAGAATCAGAGAAGTAGGAGAGGACTTAGAGCATGGAATGTCAAAGCTGGAACAGACTATAGAACAGGGGTCAGCAATGTATGGCTCTCGAGCCATATCTGCCTCCACCTCCTGACCTGCCAGTCCAGGCAGAGCCCCAGGATGTGCCCCAGGGGACCCTTCAGCCCCCGACCCAGATTCCAGTGTCTTCCACCTCCATCCTCCTCCTTCCATACACGTTTATGGCTTTCACAGCCAAAAAGGTTGCCGACCCTTGCTGTAGAGCAAAGAAGGTTTAAAGACTTGAAGGGATTTTAGAGCAAAGAATGACAGAGCTAGATAGAATCTTGGAACATGGAATGTTAGAGCTATAAGGGACCCTAGAACAGATAATGTCAGAACTGAGAAGGACCTTGAAAAGAGATAATCTAGAACTGGAAGATCCCTTAAAACACAGATTTTTCAGAACTGCAATGAATATTAGAGATAATCTTATTCCCATTTGCCACTGAAAGAGGACATCTTAAGGGAAAGTTACATCTTGCATTGTGTTAATGATCATCTTGCCTCTCAATTCATGTCAATTTCTTAATCACTTTGCAAGATCCGAAAAAACACAAGCCTACAAAAGGTTTTAAGTTATTGCTATTTTGGAATCAGAAGAAAATGATTAGTTGTCCAAATCTATCTCACAAACAAATTAACAGAGTTCCAGCCTTTGGAGTAAAATATGATTCTTGTCGAAAGGATTAAATGCATTAAATCCATCTCGAATATGCTATGATCATGTTTTTTAGCAAAGCTGCAATAATCAGACATTTACAACTAATAAATCAGTCCTCTAATTCCTCTGCAATGAGGCTTTGAAATATAATCTGTCATTTCGGATTTATAGAATATGACTTTTCATAATTATGATTCACAGACACACATTACTACTTATAATTAAATTCACTTTTTAAAAATCTGAAGCATTTTTTGTGGATTATCTGTCCATATTGTGTCCTAATGGTAAAATTAATGTATAATCTATCACATAAATTTGGTTCATTCTTGGATAGAAAACACACTCTGCTATTGATCAAAAGCTGGAAAGAGAGATAAGAAGAACAAAATGTATATTATGTATTATAAAAAGACTCAAACAAAGCCAGAGCAAACTCAATCACAGTCTCCCCCTCACCAAAAAAAAAGATGGCTTAGCAGCATGAAAGAGGAAATACGAATGTTTGAACTAGTTGAAAAGACACAAAAATATTAAATTATAGACATATTAGAAAGCAGTTAAAGAGTGACTATTCATGACAATGGAAAGGATTCAATTAATGTCCTTTTTAAATGAGCAGTGAAGGCAGACATTTCAGAGAGAAGGTATATTTGTGTCCCTGGATTGTGAGTACAATGAAAACCCCCATTTACATAATATTTTCAAATTTATGCAGCATTTTGATCTAAACAACCCTTTTAAGGAGGTAGTGCAAGTATCACTATCCCCACTTTATAGATGAGAGAACTGAGGCTCAGAAAGATTGAATCAATCAGTCAAGTATTTATTAAATACCAACTATGTGCCAGACACTGTTTTAGGTTCTGGGAATGCAAGTACAGAAAATTTTTAAATCTCATAAGGATCTGATATTCAAATAAGGGAGGCAATAATTATGCACATGATGTATATACACAAAACACATGACATGAAAATTCACATCTATGAAAACTATCCAAAATCAAGATAATTTGGTAGAGAGGGAGATAGAAGGAGGGTTAAGAAGGATCAGGAAAAGCTTCATGCAGAAGATGGTATGAGTTGAGTCTTAAAGAAGTAAAGGAACTCTGAGCCTGAGGTAAGGAACAAGTACATTCTGGGCACATGGGATGGCGAGTGCAAAGACCTGAAAATAAAGTGTCTTCTAAGAATAGAAAGAAGACTCCTTGGGGTGTATTGAAGAGGGAAGAAGGGGGAATAATTTACAAAACTGCTAGAAAGAGGTTGTAGTCAGGTTATGTAGGAATTCAAAAGTTGATCTTAGAAACAACATTTGAGTAGGACAGTGACATAGATTTCTAATGAAGGAAAATTGCTTGGGCAATAGTTTGAAGGATGAACTGGAATGAGAGATTTGAGATAAGGAATCCAATTAGTAGGCTGTAACAAGGGAAAACTTAGAAAAGAGTGGAGAAGAGGAGAGGAGAGGAGAGGAGAGGAGAGGAGAGAAGACAAAGAGACCTGGAGGTTAGGATGATATGCTAGATGAGTGAGTAGTGTTATTTGCATGCATAAAATAATACACTAATAATAGTGTTTTAGGGATTGAAACTAGGTGGCACAGTGAATAGAGTACGAGGCCTAGAATAAAGAAGACTCATTGACATGAGTTTGAATCTGGCCTCAGACACTTACAAGCTGTATGATGCTGGGCAAGTCACTTAACTATTTGCCTCCGTTTTCTCATTTGTCAAATGAACTGGAAAAAGAAATGGCAAACACTTCAGTATCTTGGTCAAGTAAAGCCCATATGGGATCATGAAGAATCATACAAAACTAAACAACAACAAATTAAGGAACATAAAATGCTTTAGAAACATATCATCTTTGCCATAACACTGTGAGGAGGCTGTTAACTGAGACTGAGAGAGATTAAAGTGATTTGTCCAGGCACATAGAGTCTGGGGCAGAATTTAATCCCAGACCTTTCTTACTTCAGGGCCAGAACTCTATTGATTGTATCACCTGGCTACCAAGAACCAAGACCCAAAGAACCAAGAACTAAGAAATAAAAATGTAAAGGAAAGAAGACAAAAAGAGCGATTTTGTTACTTCATTAAGCATTTTAATGTGTTTTCCATATAGATTTACATACATATGTTTATGTACACTTCTTTAAAAAAAACACTATATTTGTGTATATGCCAATTGATAGTTTCAGACCAGCTTCCTCTAGACGACAAGTCACCCTAGTCTAGTTCTCTATTCTGGGCCCTTTTATCAGTATCTCATGTTCCTCCAATGTCTTACCATGGAAAAAGTGCCTTGAATGTAATTGCATATGTTTACTGCTGTACATGTGAATTACTGTGTATTTGAGTATGCTTGTTTTTTAATTTGCTATTATGGTCATTTGACTTTGTTTTATATTATTGTTCAGTCATTTTTCAGACCTAGCTGACTCTTCATGACACCATTTGAGGTTTTCTTGGTCAAGATACCAGAGCGGTTTGCCATTTCCTTCTCCAGCTTATTTGATGGATGAAAAACTGAGACAAGCAAGGTTAAGTGACTTGTCCCTCGTATCTGAGGCAGGATTTGAATTTGTGATGACTGATCTTCCTGATTCCAGCACTGGCAGTACCCACTGTGCCACCTAGCTGCCCTGTCTTTTTTGTATTATATTCCTGCTACAACAATTTCTGCATTGTTTTATGTACATACTACTGCTTATAGTTAAGTCATATTTTATATGTCATTCTATTGCTATTGTTGCAGCAAGCTAGTTTTGCTTTGGTAGGTAGCCATGCTTGCTTTTGATTGATTGCTGCACACTATGGGTATGAATATATTTTCAAAATATGCATGTGCTTTGTTCTGTATGGAGTAAGGAGTGTTCTCACTCTAGTATCTGCCCAGATGATACTCTATATAACAGTGCATGCAACTGTTAATGCACCTTTGTTTTAATTTCAGCAGTACCAAAGTTTGGTTACCTTAGATGACAGGAAAGTCACCTTTGCTGTTTCTTTGTGTGTGTGTGTGTGTGTGTGTGTGTGTGTGTATGTGTTATTTGACATGTTCTTTCCCTCCCATCCTCCCACCTCCCTCCTGTAGCCAATGAGCAATTCCACTGGGTTTTACATCTGTCATTGATCAAGACCTATTTCTATATTATTAATATTTGCATTAGGGTCATCGCTTAGAGTCTACATCCCCAATCATATCCCCATTGACCCATCTTGTCAAACAGTTGTTTTTCTTCTGTTTCCACTCCCACAGTTCTTTCTCTGGATGTGGATAGCATTCTTTCTCATAAGTCCCTCAGAATTGTCCTGGATCATTGCATTGCTGATAGTAGAGAAGTCCACTACATTGGATTGTGCCACAGTGTATCTGTCTCTGAGTATAAAGTTCTCCTGGTTTTGCTTCTTTCACTCTGTCACCCTTGCTGTCAAAGCACTGATGGTTTTTTTAAACATTTATTAATATTCATTTTTAACATGGTTACATGATTCATGCTCCTACTTTTCCCCTTCACCCCCGCGCCCCCCCACCCATGGCCGATGCACATTTCCACTGGTTTTAACATGTGTCATTGATCAAGACCTATTTCCAAATTGTTGTTAGTTGCATTGGTGTGGTAGTTTCGAGTCTACATCCCCAATCATGTCCACCACATCCCATGCATTCAAGCAGTTGTTTTTCTTATATGTTTTCTCTCCTGCAGTCCTTCCTCTGAATGTGGGTAGTGTTCTTTTCCATAAATCTCTCAGAACTGTCCTGTGTCATTGCATTGCTGCTGGTACAGAAGTCCATTACATTTGATTTTACCACAGTATATCAGTCTCTGTGTACAGTGTTTTTCTGGCTCTGCTCCTTTCTCTCTGCATCAGTTCCTGGAGGTCTTTCCAGTTCACCTGGAACTCCTCTAGTTATTATTCCTTTGAGCTCAATAGTATTCCATCACCAGCATATACCACAATTTGTTCAGCCATTCCCCAATTGAAGGGCATACCCTCCTTTTCCAATTTTTTGCCACCACAAAAAGCGCAGCTATAAATATTTTCTTACAAGTCTGTTTATTTATGATCTCTTGGGGGTACAAACCCAACAATGGTATGGCTGGATCAAAGGGCAGTCATTCTTTTATAGCCCTTTGAGCATAGTTCCAAATTGCCAGCCAGAATGGTTGGATCAGTTCACAACTCCACCAGCAATGCATTAATGTCCCAATTTTGCCACATCCCCTCCAGCATTCATTGCTCTGCCCTTCTTTCATTTTAGCTAATCTGCTAGGTGTGGGGTGATACCTCAGAGTTGTTTTGATTTGCATTTCTCTAATTATTAGAGATTTAGAACACTTTCTCATGTGCTTATTGATACTTTTGATTTCTTTACCTGAAAATTGGCTATTCATTTCTCTTGCCCATTTATCAATTGGGGAATGGCTTGATTTTTTATACAATTGATTTAACTCCTTGTATATTTGAGTAATTATACCCCTGTCAGAGTTTTTTGTTATAAAGATTGCTCATGGGTAGGATGAGATAACATAATAAAAATGACCATTCTACCCAAATTAATTTACCTATTTAGCACCATACCTATTAAACTACCAAAAAACTTCTTTACTGAATTAGAAAAAACTGTAACAAATTTCATTTGGAATAACAAAAGATCAAGAATATCAAGGGAAATAATGAAAAAATGTGAAGGAAGGGGGCTTAGCAGTACCAGATATTAAACTATACTATAAAGCAGCAGTCATCAAAACAATATGGTACTGGCTAACAGACAGAGAGGAGGATCAGTGGAATAGACTTGGGGTAAATGACATCAGCAAGACAGTGTATGATAAACCCAAAGAGCCCAACTTTTGGGACATGAATCCACTATTTGACAAAAACTGCTGGGAAATTTGGAAAACAATATGGGAGAGATTAGGTTTAGATCAGTATTTCACACCCTACACCAAGATAAATTCAAAATGGGTGAATGACTTGAATATAAAGAGGGAAACTATAAATAATTTAAGTGAACACAGAATAGTATACTTGTCAGATCTCTGGGAAAGGAAAGATTTTAAAACCAAGCAAGAGTTAGAGAAAATTACAAAATGTAAATTAAATGGTTTTGATTATATTAAATTAAAAAGCTTTTGTACAAACAAAAACAATGTAGTCAAAATCAGAAGGGAAACAACAAATTGGGCAAAGCACTGATGTTTATGTTTCTACCTGTAGTAAAAGGTTTTGGACTTGGCCTACTTGAAGTTTGCAAAATATCACAAAGAGTTTCAGCTTAGGGGAGAAATGCATCCTTTGGCTTGGGTCAATTATATGAGATTCTCTCTTCATTGGTGAAGATAACGCCCTGTATGTACCTTAGTGAGAGGCAGGCAGTTAACAAGAATGGGAGAGAAGAGAGATCTCTTCAATATCTTTGTGCTCTTCTGATGTTGAGCTTTGAGAGAGAAAATGGATAATTCCAACCCCACTTCAAATTGCTGAAGGGAAAAAAAATGACATTGAGAAGAAGGTAATGTAGAATTTCAATCATGTCCCCATTTTCCTTCCTCCAGTAGAGACTTTGGGAGATTTCCCCTTTAGTGAGATTTGGGATTGTTTCTCTCTCAGATGGGCTGAGTTATCTTTCTCCCAATGGGAGAGCTCCTTCAATCTGAATTGTCTGAAAGATATTCTCATATAAATAGTTTCTCTGACTTCTGTTTTGCTAACAACTTGGATAAATGAATTTTTTTGCTTAAAAAATTCTATATAATAAAAATGTACAGTTTCTGCTACTGAGGGTTATCTTTCTTGTTCTTTATGTATTCTCCTTACAGAT
Organism: Gracilinanus agilis; assembly: GCF_016433145.1. Taxonomy (NCBI): domain Eukaryota; kingdom Metazoa; phylum Chordata; class Mammalia; order Didelphimorphia; family Didelphidae; genus Gracilinanus; species Gracilinanus agilis. The sequence goes on from NC_058131.1 coordinate 292,992,998, forward strand.
TCCCACAACAGATTGTTTTTCTCTTGCCTATCATGAGTTCATCTTATCCTTCTCATTGAGGCACCTGGTGGTACAGTGAGGACTTTTATAAGAGTTAGGAAGACCTGGTTCAAATCTGGCCTCAGACTCTTATTAGTTGTGTGACCCTGGAAAAATCATTTAACCTCCACCTGCCTAAGTTTCCTCAACTGTAAAATGGAGATAATAACAGCACCTATCTTACAGGGTTGCTGGCTGTGAGCCTAAAATAAGTTATTTGTAAAGCACTTAGCACAGTGCCTGGTACATAGTAAGCACCATATAAATGCTTATTCCCTTTTCCTTCCCTTTGCATTGCTACTTCATAAGAGGGGAAAGGAACCTAGGCACTTTACTACCAATTAAGCCTCCTTCCAAATAACTCTTATGCCTCCTCCATAAATCAAGAGAAGAAACAACTCAGCCACTCATGGAAGGCATTGGGAATCTTACAATCGATAATGGAATATCTTGGGAATATTCATTTAAACTACCGCACTAAAACTGGCAATAGAATTTCTATGGACCCTAGGAACAAAATAACTGGGGGAAGGGGTCCTGTTGTCACTTCAGCCAAGGACACAAATCCTGGCATAGTCTAGATGCAAGGGGAAAAAAGCTGGCTAATTAAAAATTAAAAGCTCCCTCCTTGTATGGGGAACTGAACCTCATTGCTCATTGCCCCAGTATTGTTGCTACTGCTACAGACAGCAATGAGCATAGAAAGGACTGGACACAGGCTATAATGATGCTCTTTTTCTAGAATCTACTTTCAGCTCTTTCTATGACCATCTGGGGTCAGACACATGCTCCTGGGCTGTGTGTCTCCCCCAAACAGTCTCCTGAAACAAGATTTTCATCATCTTCTCCCAATGAGCATAGCTATCTGTCCCAAAGCCTTGTGGGGGTTGTAGTCCAGGGAGTCTGTGCCTAATGAAACAGATGTATAGCTAGTCTCCAATTAGTGTGAATGCTGAATCCTCTGAATTGGTTGTATTATTCAAAATTGCACTGCAATTTTCATTGGGCTGGAAATAATTACCATAATTTATATAATAATAACTTTGATTAGTACAATTCGAATACACAAGATCGTTTTTTTGGATTCACCATTTATACTAATTGAGACTTACTATACAGTACATAGCCCACTCATTTTAGCAGTTAGGTGGTGCAGTGGATAAAGTGTCAGGCTTGGTGTCAGGAAGACTCATCTTTCTGAGTTCAAATTCAAGCTCAGATACTTACTAGTTATATGATGCTGGGCAAATCACTCGACCCTGTTTGTCTCGGTTTCCTCATCTATAAAATTAGATAATAATAATCTCTACCTCGCAGGGTAGATGTGAGGATAATATGAGATAATAGTTGTAAAGTGTTCGTTTAGCACATTGCTTATAATAAAGTAAGTGCTATATAGATATTAGCTACAGTTGTTGTTATGGATAGAAAAAGTGAGACTCAAAAGTGAAATGACTTGACCACAATCAGTTAGGTAATAATGGATTATTTTTGTTCAATCATTTTTGGTCATGTCTAACTCTTCATGACCCCAGTTTGGGGTTGCCTTGGCAAAGATGCTGGAGTGGTTTCCTGTTTCCTGCTCTAGCTCATTTGATGGATGAGGCAAACAGGGTGAAGTGATTTTTTGCCTGGTGTCACACAGTTAATAAATGTCCAAGGTCAAATTTGAACTCATGTCTTCCCGACTCTATGCCTGATACTCTCCATTGCATTACCCAGCTGTCCTTAACAATAAGTAGTAAGCAGCAAAGCAAAGATTTGAAACCTGTCTCTGACTCTAACCAAATCTACTATTCTTTCTGCTGTTCTGGGTTGCCTCCCTTTTTCTCATTTTCCCTTCAGAGAAGCACATATTTGATTTATAAATGGTCTTGATTATCCATGCTAGTGAACCTGGAGAGAGCATTGATAAATACATTATATAAACAAATGCTGTGAAACTTCTTGTACCCTGCTCCATTATAAAATTAACAAAGTATATCTTGGTTCCTTCCGTCTCTTCTTTATTCCTTTCCCCAGTCCTAAGCATTTTCTTCCTCTGCCCTGCTGCCGGTGCTCTCACCTGCCCTGCACCTCAGGCAATCTGATAAACCAAATTACTCTGAAGAACCAGGAAGGAGCTTAATGTGCTGACAGTTCCAAAGGTATATGCAACTTAAAATAATTTTTAACATAAAGAATTCCATTAGTGGTAGAATTTCAGTTATCAGCAGAGGAGATGTTTGCAGGCAGGCATATCCTGGTGCCTTTCCAATTATAGCGCAATGTAGACTGCATACATACAAAGCAGGATGGCTCCTCATAGAATTATATTATAGCAGTAAACAAGAGAAGGCCAAAAAAAAAAGCTGCATATCGCATCAAAGGAATTAGATCTGGAAGGAATTTTGGGCTATCTTGTCCAAACCTTCATTTTACTAAGGAGGAAACCAAGACCCAGATAGGTTCAAATATCTTGTCCAAAATTGCACAGAGAATAAAGAATAGAGCTAGGTTTTGAATCTAGGGCCTCTGACTCCCAAAAAAGTTCTTTTTCTATTGCACTTCATATTATTACAATTCATACATACAATTCATATTATCTTCGGGAGCCTAGTCTCCATGAACAAAACTGGGGTGAGGATACAAAGAGGCATTTCTGAGGGAAGAAGCCTAAGCTATCACCATTTGTATTTTTTTTTAATTCTTCATATAACTAACAATTAGAGAAATGAAAACTAAAGTAACTCCGAGGTTACACCTTATACCAGTCAGAATGATAGAATCGGAGTTCAGTTCCAAACCTTGAGTACTTTTTTCTTTTTTTAATTCAAAGGTATCTTTTTTTCCCAATTATGTGTGAAAAATAATTTTTCAATATACATTTTCCAAAATTATAAGAACCAAACTATCTTCTCTATCTACCCTCCCTACACTGGGAGATGGTAAGCAATTTGATCTGGACCATACATGTATTATTATTCAAAACACACTTCCACTTTACTCATTGTTATAAGAGCACATTCATACAAAACCAAAACCCCAAAATAAAACCATAAATAAACCCATGTGAAAGATGGCTTCAGCAGTTTTTTCTCTGAAGGTAGATAGCATTCTTTATTCTAAGTCCTTCAGAATTGTTCCAGAACATTTCTGAGAGTAGCCAAATTTTCACAGTTGATCATCATACAATATTGTTGTTACTGAGCACAATTTTCTCCTGATTCTGCATCAATCCACATAGCTCCTTCCAGCTTTTACTGAAATCATCTTGCTTATCATTTATTCTAGAGCACAATAGCATTACATCACCAACATATACCACAATTTGTTCAGTCATTCCCCAATTGATGGACATGCACTTAATTTCCAATTTTTGCCACCACAAAAAGAGCAGCTATAAATTTAACAAGTAGGTCCTCCCCCTCTTTTTTTATCTTTGGGATATAGAACCAGTAGTGGTATTACAGTATCAAAGGATATGCTCAATTTTATGGACCTTTGGGTATAGTTCCAAATTGCCCTCCAAAAAGGCTGAATCAGTTCACAGCTCCACCAACAATGCATTAGTGTCCCAATTTTGCCTCATATCCTTCAACATTTGCCACTTTCCTTTTCAGTACTTTTCCTAAGTTTTATTTATAAGGAGAAAGGGAATGTGCAAATTCAGAAATAACATGAGAGCTATGATCAAGGGCAGGGCTTTGGACGTCAGATAAGAAACTGAGTTAGGGTGAAATGAAAGTGTCAAACTTAGTGGGGTCAATGGGGCTGGAAATAAAACTAGAAAAAATATCAGTGTTGGGATCAAGGAAAGCTAGAAGCAGTCCTCTTTCAAGAGAAAGAAATAACTGTGTTCCTTGTCACCATCCTCAAGAGATTTCATATCTTTGCTATTTTTTGTTTCTACCAGTCCTTAGACTAAGATTTGAGAAGGAACAGACCAGATCTTATAAGACATGGATTTAGGGCTTTGAACATAGTCAGCACTTGGTTGATACTTCTTAAGGATGCAGTACTTGAGAATTCCATACCCTTGGTGCATAGGGTATAGAAAAGAGGTTATAGAGTATTGAAAAGGGTATAGAAAAGAGAGATATTAGGGTTCGTCTGGTAGAGTCCCAGCTCTGCTACCAGAAGCAACCTTAGAGTATAGAACTTAAGAACATAGACACAGGGACAAACAGAGGCAGCTTGGTGCAGTAGAAAAAAGCATTGAACATGGAGTCCCAGGACCTGCGTTTGAATCCCATAACTGCTACTTACTTCCTGTGTGACCTAGGGCAAATAATCACCTCTTTGGACCTCAGTTTCTGTTTCTGTAAAATGAGGAGATTGGATTAAATGACCATTAAAGATTTTTCTAACCCTAAAACCATGACCCTGTAAATACAGAATTTCTCTGCTAAGTGATTTTGGAGTGTGTAGGGATAGAATATTATAGCTGGAAAGAACCTTAGAAGATCACTTAATCCAATACTCCTGTCTTCATTTTACAGAGGAGTCTCAGAAAGGGGGAGTAACTTGTTCATGACCTCTGGGGGTCATATGAGAGACAGAAATATGAAAATCCACTGAATTACAATTCTGTGAAATTCTGAAGCAGATGTGACAGTAAGCCATGATCCTCTTCCCCACCCCTAAACTCTTGGTCTCCCAGATTTGACCATGGCTAGGGTGAAATGAAGGGGTAGATTCATGAAAAGAGCAGCTGTCCCGAAGAGTAGGAAACAAATCATTTCCGAAAATGTCCCTTATGTACTTTTGTATTTCATTGACATTTTAATTAAGACTGGAGCACTCATGGGGGAGCTCAGCTCTGAAGTTGAAATCACTTTAATATGCTGCCCTAGCCTAATATAAGAGATGAATGGGGACCTAGAGTTCCCATATGTTTTGTGGCACTTAGCAATGCTTTTTTACAATGCATTATGATGTTAAGATGTTTTGAGAGTTTCTATTGGCTAAGTGCAGCCATAGCAAATTATGATTTTGCTCAGTGGATTTTACTTTAAGGAGATTAAAAGGCACCCATGCCTTTTTCAGCCAGCAGCTGGCCACAGTTTGGGGGGAGTTCCTCCATTCTGGGGGAGGAGGGGGCAACCTTGTTCTAGAGAAGGAATTCCCTACATCAGCTGGTACCTGAGGCAAGAGTCACAATAATGTGTGGATTATGATGAGAAAGAATATTGATCTGGCTGGACAAAAGATGTGCCTGACTTTCTAGGGTCATTGGGTAAGTCTAGGAGCAAGAGGTTTCAACCTTCCTCCTTGTCATACTCCATCCTAATCCAGTAGCTTCAGGAAGAAAGGCTCATAGACTTCGATAACCATAGAAAGCAGCAACCTTTGCCATCCAGAATTTTAGATTTGGGGATGAAAGAAAGAACCCTGTGCCATCTAATACATTATTATCATTTTAAAGATGAGGAGACTAATACACAAAGAGGGTAAGTGACTTGCCCCAAGGTCCCACTGCTAGAATCAAACATAGGATTGCAAATGATCTTACTCCAAATCTGGTGCCATTTCTACAGAGCCCCGCTCACTTCCTAGAGAGAGAAATGATTCATCCAACACCACATAGCTCATAAAACAATTAAATTCTCTTTACTTCAATAAAGATTTTTGAATTCCCAAGGTACTCTGAGATTTAGTCTCCCACAAAAACCTTCACCTTTCTGTATTCTCTAAGTTATTACTGATTTCTGAACTCCAATTAGCAGGACTAAATCTCCTGGACCATCCTGGCCTCTGAACTCAGTAAACAAAATTCAAGAGATGCTCTATCTTCAATCCTTTTTTATTTGCCCCCTTCTTTACTTTTTAGCCATGAGTTTTTGTTGCCTCAGTTTTATCATCCACTTTCATCTTTCCTTTCCACTTCAGCCTTCTGTACAATTTGCCCTGAAAGAGTAGCTTTATTTAAATGAGTTTATTTATAAGGGAAAGAAGTTTTAAAAATAGAGATATAATGCTCTAGAGTAAAATGGTGAGAAATGTGTCTTGAGTATTTAAAGTAAATCTGTGCAGCCTCAGACTGAGCAGTATCTAAGTTTTCTGCTCTCTTCTTCAAGACTCTTGGATATAGTCTGCCCCCATAATAGTTTCTATCCCTGAATGGTTGAAAATGAGCTTGAAGTGAAAGTCCATAGGTGTTATGTCTGGTTGATTGGTTGTTGTCCTTCACACTCAAGGAGAATCAAAATTATATCATTGGCTATGTCTTTTTACTTGTACATAAATTGGATTTAAGTGAGGCAAAACTGGACCAAGTAATCAGCCTTATTCTCTCTTCCAGTTATCGAAGCCCAGTGGCAAAAAAAAAAGTCAAAACTGGTGATGGCTCAGGATGCAGTGGATGACCTTGGCTTCTATGATGTCTAAACAATCTCAGAGTGCTCCATAGAATTGGCTTCTACCACCTTCATGGACATTGGAACAAATTGTTCTCATCTGCTCTTTGCACTGGCAAAGTCTTTGCATGTTCAGAGTAGATGCCCCCCTTTTCACTGATGGCTTTGAGGTCTGTCAATTACCCTCAACCTAATTTAGTCCTTCTGCCAAGACAGTTTGCAAGGATGTGGTCACTGTACATATTTATAGCTTGAGTCACAGGTGAGAGCTGGGTAGCAAGTGGACAAAAAAGGAGGAAAACAGTCCTGAAAAGCCTTCACACCAGAGTTACTAGTCTTCCCTGAACACCCTGTATGTTCCTATGTTAGGTACTAACAATGGGTACAATGGTGGAGGAACACAGTTGGGATCATATATTAGAAATAAACTTTAGAGCATCCTTCCATATGTGTTATGTAAATGCTGGTGTAGAATTGTTAGTGATCCTTCTTTTGCTATAATCACAGTATAATAAGTGGGAAAGTAAAGTAGTCAGGAGCCAGCTAAGCTGTTTGCAGCAGTTCAAAGGTGGTAGATGGGGTTCCTCTTCTATGTGGCACAGTGGTTCAAACACTGAACTTGGAATAAGTTCAGAAGCTTATGGCTGTGTAACTCTGGGCAAGTCACTTAGCTTTTATCTGCGTCAGTTTTCTAATCAGTAAAATTGGGATAATAATGGTACCTAGCTTTAAGTGTTGTTGAAAAGTTAAAATATTTTGTTTTTTTTTATTTTTTAAACTATTATTTTATGTCTTTGTAACAACTCTAAAATAGAAGGGCAAGGACTAGGCAAAGAGGTTTAAGTGACTTGCCAGGGTCCCGTAGCTAGGATATGTCTTGACCAGATTTTAACCCAAATCCTCCTGACTCCAGGTCTAGCACTTAGCCGCCTAGCTGCCCAAAATGAGATAACATTTGTATAGCACTTTACAAACCTTTAAAAGCTAGATAAATCCTAATACAGTAGTAATAATAATAATTATTATTGTTGTTTTTATTAGTACCTTTAGTGTTGTTTGAAAGTCTGAGTGATATACTTCCAGTAAAGGTAGGCAAGGGCTAATGTGTAGTATTTGTGCTCCCCTGAGCTTTTGTGGCCATAATCAGAGTCTTTCCTGCTCTAGAGCATTTAATTCATTTAAAGACACAATGCATTTAAGAGCGCTACACAGAATATATGTATCCTACAAATTCAATCTGAGTTGCTCCTCCATTAGAATGTAAACTCTGTGAGGGCAGGGATTATTTCATTTTAGTCTGTAAGCTTAGCATAATTTCTGGCATATAGCTCTTACTTGCTATTTTTTGATTGATTAATTAATTGAAAGTCAAATATAACACATGATCCTTCATACCTGAATTATCTCCTTCCCATGATTGGGAAAGACTACCCAAAAGTGAACATCTTTGTGACATTAGCCTAATAGTGTCTTAACCATAGGGCTTCATATTGCTCAGCTAAATAACTTCCCACTCCCTCATACCAAGAAAAAATCTAGGAAATACAAAACAGGTACAATGTTCACATTTTCTTAGAATGCAATCTGACACACAGGTCACCCCAAAAGTTCAAGAGAAAAAGCCCTGATTCTTTAACTCATTAAACAATTTTGCTGAGAATTATCAATTCTGGCAGGTAGAGGGAGAGGTCAGAAAGTATCGACCCCACTCACATCCTGTTCTGTATTCCTCCAAGTAGTGGCTTCAAACATCAATACTTAATTTAATATATATTTATTGTCTAGCCCTTACTGCTCTTCTACCTTGAAACTAATACATCAGTACTGATTCTATGTCAGAAGAGAAGGTATGGGTTAAAAAATATTTCAGAAAAACACTAAAAGACTCCAAAAAGATTCTAAAACTCTGTACCCAATAGTGGTTCCCTTCGGTCACTAAAATTCTCCTCCTGGCTTCTGTGTGTGACCATTTGGTTACTGTGGCAAAGGGTAAAGAAGTCTTTTATTGATAATTCAAGGAAAATAAGGGGCTGGATGGAGGAAAATAGGTGTGTCTATATCTTTGTATGTCAAAAAATATAGCACACCAAATGTCAGAGTGAGATAGAACTTGGAATATGAGAGCTGGAAGGGGCCTTCGAGAGTGTCTAGTCCAAACCATTTTACAGAGGAGGAAACTGAGGCCCAGATTGAGGAATTGACTTGCTCACTGCCATGCAGCATTTTACATTTGATTTTATGTGTGTCTACATCTATATATTTGGTTGTGGCAATGTTTGTGTGAGTGCTTTTTTGTGGATCTATGTCTACCTCAAAGAGATCTTAAAACAAAAACATTTACAGCAGCTCCTTTTGTGGTGGCAAAAAATTAGAAAATAAAAGAATGTCCATCAATTGGGGAATGGTTGAACAGCCATGGAATACTATTGTGCTTAAGAAATAATGAGCAGCTTTCTGGAAGCTAAAAATTGGAAAATGTTATAAAGAAATAAAGAGGTACTAGGGGGATATGTGGATATCGGTGAGGGAAGCTGTGTCTTTGTATTCCCCTAGGTTACTGGTGACTGGGAAACACCAATCCAATCACCTTTGCTTGATGTTATAAATTCCCCTTTCTAAATAACAGTGCCCAGGTAGGACCCTAACTGGTCAGGTGGATGAGTAATCCTTCCGGTCCCACCTGGGGTTGGATCAATTATTAGTATTGGCCTCTGATTAGCCTTGGATCACGTTGTTCATCTGACTGCATTTGCTCCCTCCCCAAGGGACGTGATATAATGACCACTCAGGAAGGTACTTATTAAATATTTTTATCTTTGATCTTAATTAGGGAAAGGATTATCAGGATATGGATTTGGGATTGGAGACCCCGTCAAACTAATATCTATAGGCTATAACCCCTCAGGCCTGGAGGCTTATTGATTTATAAAGCTGGAGCTATTGTTCTTCACAACCCCCTCTCATTCAGTTTAGCCACTGCAAAACCAAAAACTGCTGGATGCAGCTGTATTGATGATTTCTCTCAGCTTTCCTTTTATCAATTTGTGATGTGTTAGCCTTCACAGTCTTCAGGAAGTAACCACCCTTAGCAAAATCCACCCTCTTCTTCTCAGATCTCCTCCTCCAGTTCACCACCTGGGTCCAGAGACCTAAGTAGCTAAGATGATCCAGATGCCTAAAGATCTAGGGAAATTCAGAGAGAACCAATGACCAACAGTCAGAGACCCACAGATCAATGGTCAAGGACCAAGACCCCAAAGATCAAAAGTCAAAACCCCTTCCAGATGGCTGTTGGGGAATTTATACTCTCAGGCCAACCGACTTTTGCCCCTGGCTCACGGCATCAGGGAACATTCCGATGTCTCCAACTGTCTCCCTTGTCAATCAATGTGAGACCAACATTCCCAGGGTTTGAACATAACAAAAATGAGGGGATGTCCTTTGATTGGGGAATGGCTGAACAAATTGTGGCATCTGCTGGTGATGGAATACTATTGTGCTAAAAGGAATAATGAACTGGAGGAATTCCATGTGAACTGGAATGACCTCCAGGAATTGATGCAGAGTGAAAGGAGCAGAACCAGCAGTACTTTGTACACAGAGATGGATACCCTGTGGCACAGTCGAATGTAATGAACTTCTCTGCTAGCAGCAACACAATGATCTAGAACAATTCTGAGGGATTTATGAGAAAGAACACTATTAACATCCATAGAAAGAACCATGGAAGTAGAAACACAGAAGAAAAACAACTATTTGATCACATGGGTCAATTGGAGATATGATTGGGGATGTAGACTCTAAACGATCACCCTAGTGCAAATATCAATAATATGGAAATAAGTCTTGATCAATGACACATGTAAAACCCAATGGAATTGCCCATGGGCTATGAGAGGGGGGTGGAAGGAGGGGAGGGAAAGAGAATGAAACGTGTAACCATGGAAAGGTTTTCTTAATTGATCAATTAAAAAAAAGATTTAAAAAAAAGAAATAATGAGCAGGATGACTTTAGAAAAAGCTGGAACGACCTACATGAACTGATACAGAGTGAAATAAGCAGAACCAGGAGAACATTGTACACAACAACAGCAATATTGTACAATGATCAACTGTGAGAGACTTTGTTACTCTCAACAATACAATGATCGATGATAATTCCAAATGACTTATGTCAAAGATATCCACCTCCACAGAAAGAACTTTTGGAGTTAGATGCAGATCAAAGCATACTATTCTTCATCTTAGTTTATTTGGGATTTTATTATGAGGTTTTGGCTTTATATTAATATTCTCTTACAACAATGACCAATATGAAAGTGTGCTTTGCATGATAATACATGTATAACCCAGATCGATTGCTTACCATCTCCGAGAGGAGTGAGGGAAGAAAAGGAGGAAGACAATTTGGATCTTATAATTTTGGAAAACCCATGTTGAACATTGCTATTACAAGAAATTGGAAAAACAGAATGTCTTTTTCTTTTAAAGTTACTTCCATCAAAAGCTGAAATAAATGAAGTATTGGTTGTAATTGCCAACAAAAAGCCAGCGACCCTTAACTATTGACTCCACTCCCCAAAGAAAGAAAGACTTCCTAGAACAGGTGACATTTGTTGTTGGTCAGTCCAGTGTTTTTCTTCAATATGTCTCCTGAAGGCAGTGAGGTGGCTCAGTGGATTTCAGAGCCAGGCTTAGAGATGGGAGGTCCTGGGTTCAAATTTGACCTCAGACATTTCCAACCTGTGACTCTGAGCAAGACATGTAACTCCCATTGCCTAGCCCTTACTGTTCTACCTTTAAACCAACATACAAAATTAATTCTAAGAGAGAAGGTACAGGTATGGAGACAAAAGCCAGGCATCTCACTTTTGGTTCACTCTAATTATTAGATTGTTTTCTAACATCATGCTGACCCTTCACTCTCAGTCCTGCCCTCTGAAGCCTGGAAGAATGAATCAATCCGTCTTTTGACCTTCCTAATACTTGAAGGTGACTATCAGATTCTCCTATGGTTGTTTTTTTTTGTTCTCAAAGCTAAATATATTCAGTTCCTTTGACTAATCTTTTATCTTTTACAGTCTTCTGGACACACCTCAGTTTGTCAATAATCTCCTGGTGCCTGGAATGGAACACATGATACTGAAGATATTGTTTGACCAGACCAGAGGATAGAAGAGTTTCATCTCTAAATCCTATATATTTTGCTCTCTAAGAGTGCATCAGCTTTCTTGGCAACATTGACAATCACAGAATTGACTCAAAGAATTCTCAGTCCACTAAATCCTCTAAGTCTTTCAAAGACTAACCACAGGAAAAATTAGCTTGAGGTTACTTATCCAAACATTTATGAAAGGTAAGCATAGCTAAAACACCTATAACCCTAAGACTTTTCTGGTTCTCAATGTCCTTATCTGTAAAACAAAGAGTTTGACTAGACTCTGGGTTTTTCAATTTTTTTTCTTGTCATGGATCCCATGAAAGCCCATAGTCCCCTTCTCAGAATATTTCTAAGTACATAAAATGAAATTCAAAGGATTAGAAAGAAAAATTATATTTATATATAGCTATAAATTTTTTTTAAGTTCACTGACCTTAGGTTAGAAGATCTCCAAAGATCCTCCTCAGACCTAAAGTTTCTCTACCTTCTTCAACGAGCACTTGCTAAGGGGCAGCTAGGTGACTCAGTGGACTGAGAGCCTGGCCTAGAGACAGGAGATCCTGGGTTCAAATCTGGCCTCAAACACTTCCTAGCTGTGTGACCCTGGGCAAGGCACTTAACTCCCATTGCCTAGCCCTTTTTGCTCTTCTGCCTTAGAACAAATACACAGCATTGATTCAAAGACAAAAGTTAAGGGTTATAATAAAAGGAGCACCTCCTAGTACTCCTATATTCGTGACTCTTCTCAAGTAACCTTGAATCCAATCTCTATGTAATATATATATATATATATAAAATACATACACACACACACACACACACACCATTTATGTACATATTGTCTTTCCCATTAAAGTAAGCTTCAGGAAGGCAGGGACTGGTTTTTATTTTTTCTTTGAAACCTCAAGGCTTATCATATTATCTAGCTAAATGTGTAGTATGGTAAATACATATAAATATTGATTGATTGATTGATTGATTGATTGATTGATTGAGTTTCTGGCCTTTTTGAAGCCAGCTGATAAAGCTTCTCCTCCTTTCTCCACTCCCTATATTGCCTCCCAGAATCTTTGAACAGCTTGCTCTCTTTAGGATCTACTGCTGGGATTAGGGGGCAGTGGAGGACCAGAGGGATAAAGGGCAGGCAATATCTCTAGTTTTCTCAGGCCCTATGACTGGCTTCATCTCATGTTTGACCTTGGGAGCCAGCCCTGCCATGAAAGTTCTTTATGGCTACCTATCTACACCTCCAGTCCTACCTCTACCATTTCAATTTCCTATCAGATCATTCACAAATTGTGATAGTAGATGAGAACAAACTGGACATGAGCGTGGCAGTTCAGGGGAAGAAGTCTAAAAGGAAGTAGGTTCTTGGTTTCCTGTATAATGCTCTGTTTCTGGAACAATCAGTAACCTAATTGTTATGAACACTCTTTCTGTTAATGACTACCACACTGCCCCCTTTCCCACTCATACACACACAGACATATTCTTGTTAATCCACTCAGCTTTGGTATTCTCCCCTGGGGCTGAGCTGTCCAGATTTGTGGATGAGTGGTACTATCTTCCCCTCCTCCTCCTTCTCCTCCTCTCACCCTTCAAAATGCTTGTTTTTCTTAAATCAAACATGTTAAAGATGTTAAGCCAAACTATTCTTTCTACAAATGAGGAAACTGAGACTCAGAAACAAGAAATGACTTGTCTGAGTTTGCACATGGAGTAAGTAACAGTCTGACAAAGAGTCTAATTCCTTTAACTCTAGAGCTGGTGCCAATTACAGTGTCAGAACTCAAATCCAGGCTTCCTGTCTTCCAATCCAGCATTGTTTCCACTATATCACACTTTTATGACCCCTCTTTGGTACTCCTCTCTCCTCTGCCACACTCTGATTTTTCACTCTTCTCATTGTGTTTTCTAGAGGGTTCAGATTTCATCAGTATAAAAATGTGACCAAGTATGGAAGCACATCTATGCAATGTGATTTGCCCTACGGGTCCCTCCTCTCTCTCAAGGGATGATACTGACAAGGAGATAGTTTTTGTTAGAATGACCGACTACAAATATCTCTCCCTAGAACAGCTATTCTACACAGATCTGGGAGGAGCTAACTCTGTCACCCTTATGGGAATAGACAACATGTTCCCACATGTCACCTGTTCAGAGGACATCTGATGGTACCTTCTCTTGTGGAAGAGCCTGGGGAATTTGTGATAACATTTGATGGAAATATCTTTGAGAGACTTGAACATGCTACACATTCTGTAACTGGTTCTGGTCTGTTAACCATGTGGTTATAAGACTTTTCAATTGACTGAGTAGTGGATACTGAAAATGCCTTTTCCAAGGCACTAGTGACTAGATCCTTGGTCATTTTTTCTCTTTAACTTCTCTGACTTGACTTGACTCCTTACTCCCAGTGTCTGGGGAGAAAGAAAGCTGTAAGGGAGAGGTCTTGGATGTTTTTCCCTCTGAGGCCACCTGGCCTTGTGGGGTCTTGGTTTTTTACCTGGCATAGTATTTTTTTCCTATTTTAATTAAAGGAATTGAAGTCCCAGATTGAAGACACTTCGAGTATTGAAAGATGGGTCCATGCTGGATTTTGTAGCTAGTATAGTATCATTGACCCTAGGAACAAGGAGTGACCACCAGAACCCATCCAGGAATAGCTGAGATGAGGACTTATCTTGTAGGCATGCTGTATATCTGAATGTGAACTTGGCAAAACCAGGGCTGTGTGGAAATTGTGCTAAGAGTGAGTCTGCTGTACCTAGTGACTGAGATGGGATGAGATAGAGTTATGCTCCTTGTCCTTTTGTTCTTGCTGTATTTTTGAAGTAAATATCTCTTCATAGAAGTTAACATATGTTAAGTGGCTCAAATGAAACTGGGGCACATTGAATAAGTAACAGTCTGACAAGGAGCCTAATTCCTTTAATTCTAGAGCTGGTGCCAGTAAGAAGAGTTGGAACTCAAGTGGCATGTAGCAGTGAGGGGCAGACAACTGGTGGTGGCTTCAGCCCATGACATCAAGCAACCAACACTCCGGATGCATCTGGAGCCCTTGGCAGATGTAGTAGGTCTGGCCTTGGGAGAGGGAGAAGGAGACAGGACATACTAAATGAACAACCAAGTAAACACAAAATGTATTTAAACAAATATAAATTGTTCAAGGATTTGAAGGAAGAGCTACAACCATTTCCATCCCCCTGTTATTTGCTTTCCTTTCAAGACTGCCTTCAAAAGGGCATGAATGTTAATCTATTTCCCCCATTTCACATATACACATTTTCATTGTCCAGCTTCTAAGGTATTAAATTACAACATAATGTAATATGAATCTTTTCTTTAACATTCATAGGCAATTTGATATTTGCAAAGATTTTTTTAATGTTCTGTGCTGCTTTAAAGCCTCACCAAATCCATGCTTTACTCTCATCCAGCCATCAGCCAGGTTACTAGAGCCTGTCTGTTTTGGATAGCTTACCTTCTGTCCTGTTACCTCTACTACTCTCCTTTTTACTTCTTTCTGGGAACAATAATCATATTAACACTATCATGGAAAGGGCATGAAAATCTATTACCTTATGCTTCCATTCCTAATATCTCTGACCGGAATTCTCTAGTCACTCTATTAGAACAGAAAGCTGCTAAGGGCTAGGATTGTCTCCCTTTCATCCTTTTATTACCAGCTCCTGCACAGTCCTTGGCACATAACTGGTATTTAATAAATTCCTATCGATTCATTTATTGTACTTATCCTTCTACCACCTAAGGGACTGTGAAATACAAAGGAAAGAGGTCTGGGCCAGGAGTTGGAAGACCTGGCTTTGAGTTCTGGTTCTGTCACTAGCTAGCTATGTGACCTTGGACAAGTCACCTAACCACTCTAGACCTCAGTTTGTTCACGTGTAAAATGGGAAGAATAAACTCAATGACCTCTAAGGTCTTTCTAGATTGATACCCATGATTATTTAATCCTATGACCTTGATGGATACCACTTTCTTATATGTAAAATGAAGGGGCATGACTAATAAGAGTTCTTACCTTTTGGGTGCCATGTATTGCAGACTGGGAAAGTCGATGCATCTCTACATCTATTGTTGCTTACATTCAAAATGGAAGGAAATGCTAAATTCAGTTAGAAGTTAATGAAAATAGATATATAGATAAAGATTCATGTATATATACTTTTTCCCCATTCGAATTTACAGCCCCCCTGTAATCTATCTATGAACCTTTGGGTTTAGATTACACCTTTGAGAGCCTGTGGACTCCAGATTAATAACCTCTGAACTAAAGGTCTCCTTCCAGACTGAGGTACTACAATCCTAAATCCCAAGTAGAATTGCATCCATTCCCATACCTTTGAAGCCCCTATCAGCTCTATCAGAAGCTTCTCATCTCATACACATTGCTCCTTCTGCCCTTCAGCACAACAGATCAAAAAGCCAGCGAGGGGAGAATTTTTATTCCAATTATTATTTTTTTTCCTCTTGGCCTTAAAAATATAGTGTTAGATCCTCTTGCCTTAAACATATGCCTGCTGCTCAGGCAGGTGTTGGAATATCACTTGCAAAGCACCTATTGTTTTGGAAACTCCAACGAACGAATGCAGTTCTTAGTAAGAGAAAAATAATATGTATATTAAAAATTTTTCCCCTTTAAGACCTGTGCTTCAAGTGTCCTGTGAAAAAGAAAGCAATTGGCCTCCGGCACACACATCGGCAGGAGACAATTCAGCCCTCTTCTAAAGTGGTGAGTTTTGTGTGAGCACAGATGCATTTTGTTTTCCTATGAGGGAAAGATGATTAAATTACCAGAAACAAAGATAAAAACCCAAGCCTGCCTGAATATTCCTCCATACCTCCCCTGTGCCTCCCTCATTCCTCCTGCTTATTCGGAGGCCATACTTTATCTCAGGAAGCTTTACTTTAAATGTCCAACACAGCTTATTAATGAAAGTAATAAGCTTTTGTTTATTATATGTCATAATGGGGAACATGACTATTTAATATAAATCTGACATTTAAATTCCACTTAGTTCTGAGATGTGGACGATATCAACGAATAACTCTTTACCCTAGAGAGAAAACTCCCTGGGCCTGCATTTTAAAGCATTGAAGTTTTCAAAGTAATCAGTTTTTTTTTTCCAGAGGAACCAAATTGTGAAGACATCTGTTCTGTTATTAATTTCACATAAATCTTAAGCTCCTCAAGGCCAGAAATGAGGCTTCATTCAAGCCGAATTAATGAAACATGATTGTAAGTCCCTTGCATGGAAATGCTGTCACACAGTATTGAGTTGCTTATAATCACTGAGTAATCTCAAGAGCTGCCAGGGGACAACTACTTTAAATCCCACCCCCACCCCCCATAAAACAATATCTGAAAATATCAGAACACTAACTATATCCTGAAAGATTAATCACAGATGAAAATTTCTGTGAAATGAATCATACTTTCTTGGTAAAGGATACAAATATCTTCAACAAAGGCAGATTGCTCAATGTAAGACTCTTTAGATACAATTTAATAATATCCACTTCAGTGTAGAGGGAAGCCCTGAAAATTCTTTGCAGATACAGAGTTCTTTGTGTATGAATATTAGAGAAAGGCTTTATGTTTCATAGATTTGTAATTTAATATCTTAGAAGCTGGACAATGAAAACTGTGTGTGTGTGTGTGTGTGTGTGTGTGTGTGTGTGTGCGCGTGCGTGTGTCTGTGGAGGGGTGTTGATGTAGCAGACAGAGCCTTTGTGTAAATGTCTTGCAGGCAGCCTTTAGTGGATAGGAGTGCAGAAGAAAATGGAAATAGTTAAACATGGTAGCTCTCTCTACAATCCCTTGAAGGTTCATATTTGTTTGTATACATTTCATATTTACTTCTCTATGTACAAGCACACACACACACACACACACACACATTCTCTTACGGTAAAATGTAAGCTCTTCGAAGTCAAGGATTTTTTAAATTTCTGTTTCTGTATTCCCATCACCTAGTAGAGTACATGGCATTAAGGTAGGGTTAATGAATATAGATTTTGAACTGGAAGGGACCTTAGTGGCCATATAATTCTAATTCCATCATTTTACAGGCAAGGGCCTAAGGCCCAAATGATTTGCTAAGGGCATCCAGGTAGTAAGTAAATACCTTATGGAACTGAAGTAAATTAAATTTCACTCAACCCCAAATGGAGTCTAACTTAGTAGTCTTTGCTAACAGCTTCCTTTTTGGAGTTGAGGTGCCCTATACAGAGTGACCCAGTGCTTTGATCTCTTTTTATTCTTTTCTTTTCTTTTATCCAGACCTATGATTTCACCAGTGTATGGATCTATCTACCTGGATGGAAGTTCCTTTCACTAATACATTTTGGGAATTATATAATTTATAATCTTTTAGAGTGGCCTGGAGCCCACAAGGTTAAGTGACTTGCCCGTATTCACACAAACCCATGTGTGTAAGAAGTGGGACTTGAATCAAAGTATTCTTGACCACAAGGCTGGCTCTGTATACATTGTGCCAGACTTCTTCTTTTGCATCTAGCAGTCACTTCATAAATGTCTACTGAATTATTGAATTGAATAGGATAAAGGGTGGTTGTTTTCATAAAATAACTCATATTTGCCAGAAGAAAGACTTATGGGGAGGGGTAGAAAGGGAAGCTGAGACTTCTTAATCAAACTTCCAAGTGCTATTTTGGTCTTCAGCTGAACTGGGAAACCAAAAAAACCAAATCTGCATATGATATTTACATCTCAAATCTTCAGAGTCTCATTAGCTTTGATAATTATTTATTTATTTGCAAAAAGAATTTAAATCAAACAGAGAATTAAGTACAAAAGCAAGCCTTTGAATGTAGTGCAGAATTAATTAAATAGGAATTGGAGGACTTGAGTTGAATACAATAGATAATAGATTAAAAAAACAGAATCAATTAAATATTCTTCCCTATTTGGAAATCACCAACTAGATATTTCAAAATCATAATCTTGCTATTTTAAGGATAAATGCTGAGATTTTAATGATTATTTTTCTTCATGACTTTATCTTTTTTACTCACTGTCTACAACTACAAACCAGAGGGGGTAAGCAGAACCAGCAGCATTCAGTGAACCAATTATCATTTATCATTTATCCACAGAATAATTAATTGCTTGGCTGAAGTCAACAAGAGATTTAAAAAATAATATCAGTTGGTATGTGTAGATAGAATCTAATTTGGAGACTGTATTAACTAGTGTTTGACCAAACTGACCAGCCCAATTGGTTAAATGGTGAAATTGGTTATGTATTTGGGTATACACTGTATTAAGATTCAGGATCAGTGGTAGCCTGGAGGAAACGATAGCAGAAAATGATCCCAAAGCTCACAACATTAGTGATGGTAGTTCAGGACTGGAGAAGAATCAAAAGGTATTTCCAGAGCATGAACATGGAGACCAGGCAGTATAGTCAGATAGTTCTACGATGGATATTGAGGCAACCTTGACAGGATTTTCCTGCTCACAATCTGCCATATATTCATTCCCCTTAATCAGTTCTAAGTCCAAAGCCACATTGGCAATCAACTCATCCCAGTTCTAGATACTATATTATATTGTCTTAAAAGCTCAGGACTCCTTTCCTCTAAGATTATTTTCCAGCTACTACTTCTGAATATCTTGCATGTACATAGTAGTTTTCATGGTGTCTTCCCCTTTAGAATGGGAGCGCCTTGTGGGCCAGTTGCCAAGTTTTTTGCCTTTGTTTCCCCAGTGCTTAACACATTATCTAGCACAGAGAAAGTTCTTAAAAATGCTTGTTGTCTGGCTGACCCAGATACAGTTTTCCCCCAGTATGTTTTTGATGTTCCTGTTACAAACCACTGATTGGGGGGGGGGGTTATTAAAATATTTTTGTATAAGTCAGTTTAAAAAGAAAAGGATAAACATAAGAATGACAATCTAAGATTTGCTTTTGGTCAAGTGTAGTATTGGGACTAACTAGAGATTGAGGCTCTTTTTGAGTGGAATAGATACTTTTGGTCTTGAGGCTTTTTGTCCTGTTAGATAGTCTTCATAGCAGCACGTGTCCAAAAAGCTTAGGGCCCTGAGCATATTGAAACTTTGGGATGGTGGGTCAGAGTGCCATTTGGGAATTATTGGGAACCAGTTGGAACTCCCCTCTCCACTTGCCTAAACCCCACCCACTTCCTGTGCCTTGCATTTTTATGTGAATTATGAAGTTAGTCAAATTTGGCTTGTCATTGGCACAAAGATCAATAGGCAGAAATGCTTGAACATAGGACAGATTCATTAGGAGGTAGAGGTAACTCGGAAATAGTCTAAGTCAGTGGTTCCCAAACTTTTTTGGCCTACAACCCCCTTTCCAGAAAAAATATTACTTAGACCCCTGGACGTTATTTTTTAAAAAATTTAATAGCAATTAATAGGAAAGATAAATGCACCTGTGGCCATCACCGGCCCCCTGGATCACTGCTGCAGCACCCACCAGGGGGTGGTAGTTCCCTCTTTGGGAATCACTGGTAAGTGAACCCTGAGTGTGATTTGCAGAGGACAATCTCCTGGAGAGTCTGGCCTCAGCATCCCTGGGGGGCACAAGTGGAAATAGACCCAAGGAGAGGGATCCTGGAGTAAGTACTAGCAGAACATGCTACTTCCCAGAACAGACTCATAGAGGACATCTGGGTAAAGCACAGGGACAACAGTCATAACTCTCTATCCTCTCACATGCTCTGGCACCCTATATTAGTTTCCTGCTTTGTTGGCATGATTCTTTCTGCATATTTCCTTTTCCACTAGGTTCTATCTGTCTGTCTCTTTCTGTCTCTGTCTCTCTGTCTCAGCCTGTCTATTCCTGTCTCTCTCTCCAACTGCCCATCACCTTCACATGTGCCAGAGTCTTTTACTTCAAGAGTAATGTTATCAGTGCTTAGGTTCATTTGTTTAGTGTTTCACCCAGCCCACAGATTGGTGATTTAAAAAGAGCCCTGAGTCACTAAGAGTGGAATTTAAGAATTGTGGCACCTGCGCAGGCAAACATTTTTGAACAAGGGCTAAAGCAGCTCTCCCTAAAATAGTACCACTTGGGCTGCTACCCACTCTGGCTTTGTGTAAGGCAGTCCCAATATTAAGGTATTTGAATCTGAGAAAACCAACTGTTTTAGCTACTAAGTCAAGAGTGAAGTCCTCCCTAAGTTCCCACTCCCAAGCAGCATATGTCTCTTAGCCCCCGTGCCTAAGTAAGTTCATTTCAGACAATGGACTATTTCATCAGAAACAGTTCAAGGAGTCAAGGGAAGCTACCACAGCATGTCCCCGGCTTCAGTGACACTCCAATTCACAGAATTACAAGTTCTTAAAGAATGCTATCTACATCCAGAGGAAGAACTATGGGAGTAGAAACACAGAAGAAAAAACATACGATTGATCATGAGGCTTGATGGGTATATGATTGGGAAGGGTGGGGAAGGTTGGTTCTAAAAGATCACTCCAAGGAGCAGCTGGATGGCTCAGTGGATTGAGAGCCAGGCCTAGAGACTGGAGGTCCTAGGTTCAAATCTGGCCTCAGATACTTCCTAGTTGTGTGTGATCCTGGGCAAGTCACTTAACCCCCATTTCCTAGTCCTTACCACTCTTCTGCCTTGGAGCCAATACACAGTATTGACTCCAACATAGAAGGTAAGGGTTTTTATTAATAATAATAATAATAATAATAATAATAATAAATCACTCCATTACAAGTATGAATGATATGGAAATAGGTTTTGAGCAATAATACCTGTATAACCCATTGGAATTGCTTGTCAGCTTCAGGAGGGGGGAGGGAAAAGAGGAAGGAGAGAACTTGAATCAGAACCATGGAAAAATATTTTTAACTAATTTTTAAAAAGAATGTAAAAAAAAAATTCTAAAATCTCAGAGTCGAAAAGAACCTTTGAGTCCATTGAGTTCATCCTATATCTAAACAGTCCTGTCCTCACTAACCTACCAGAATATTTGGGGAAGAGTAAGCTGAACCTCAGCCTTTCTGCTCCTGCACTCCCTCCCTCCAAAGAGGGGGAGAAATCCATCCACCAAGTGGTCCTGGGCCCCTTTGAAGTCGAGGAGTCTACATCCACAGGGCGGGTCTTCGTCTCAAAATCACATGGAAACTATTCCCATCCCGAAGGCCATAATCGTTTGCTTGCTGCAAGTCTCACGGTTTTCGGCCACAGTTATAATCGGCTAACTGGCTCAGATGTTATTTATTAGAACACATTGCTTTTTGAAAAGAAAACTGCCTCTTAATTAGAGGTTGGGCCTCTGATGCCCTCCTGTGCTTTACACAGATGAGAAAAATTAAGCAACAGTGTGTGCCAGGCTCCGTGCCTCCTCTGTTCTTTCAAACACCACAGTTTACACATTTGCAGGGACATGTAACCACCAGACTCTGCACTCAGACTGGGCTTTTTCTTTTTCCCAGGGTAGGTTGGGTGGGGTGTATATAGTTTATAGGAAATTAGAGAGAAGGCTAGAAAACAAATTATCAGAAGCATGATGATGCTATTTTCTTTCCTTTTCCCAGCATCTCTTTTGACCAACAGATGTAACGTGATATTTTAACAAATGTTGTATTGGTGTCAGAGAAGTACTCTTGCCCATATCTATGAGATTCCCCTAGACAGGGTGGATCATAACATTTAGAAACAGAGGTCTCTTTAGTTGATCATCTTGTCCAATCTCTTCAGTTTACAGATGAGAGAACTGAGATCTAGGGTACTTATTGAGAACCAAGGAAGTAAATAATTTGCCAATGGTCACATAGCTAATGTCTGTTAGAGGTAGGGCTTCAACCCAGCTTTTTCTGACTCCAAATCTGACCTTATTTTCATTTTCCTTTACTAACTTTTAGTGTGGATAAATTTGCATATAATCCATAAATAGGAAATGTGTTGTTTATGTTGAGTGACCCATTGGAGAAAGAAGAGAGGAAAGGAGAGCAGAAGGAAGGTATAAGAAGAGGAGAGGAGAGGAAAGGAGAAAGAACAGAAGGAAAAAGAGAGGATAGAAGAGAGCAGGACTTTTCTCAAGTAGACAGGGAAATGATAGGTCATCTATGTGGTGTTGAGATCCAAAAATGTTCCCTAATCTAATGCATGAAATTCAATCTTTAGCAATTCTTGCCTTTGGATTATCTATGGCCTTCTCAATGCCATTTCTCTTTTTAAGTACAAAGAATTATTGACATTTATACAATGCTTTAAAGTTTACAAAACACTTCACATAGACATATCAGAGCTTTATAATGACTCTGTATTAGATTTTATATGTATTCTTGTCCCTTTTTTTTAAAGAGTGAAGAAGTCAAGGTTTCTACTATGATCACAGTTAGTCAAATCTTAGTAGATGGAATTCCAGTTTAAGTCTTTTTTATTCTTTCACACACAGATTCATATGTGGAACACATAGCCACATGTCTAGAAAGATATAAAACTCTATACAGGTACACACAGACATGAAAGCACAATTCACATCTTCAGATTAATTTAATCATGATTTATTAAGTATTTACTCCCAAATTGCTTCATATAAACCCTGTTCACCAAGTCATGTTACTGCCTCCACTGCCTCCTCTTACCCCCATCACATCCAGTTCTCATCTTCTTAGTGTGGACGAATTTATTAGATGCCTTTGTCTCTGAGAGGAAAGACCCAACAATCTATTGAATTTGGAAACTGGGAAGGAGAGAAAACTAAAAGAGCAGAAGAAAATCAAGGTGAGTAGGGATGGGAGAATAATGAGAACAAACTTTGTAGATGGTCCACATCACCCTATAGGTGGAATGGAGGACGGATTGAGGAAGCTAACATGAAAGAGAGAAAAGGAAGTGATTCTGTGGCTTTTGATTCTGTCAGTTTGTTACTGGAGAAACACAAGCCAACTGAGGCCTCTCGGTCTTCCATCTCCGGAAACACCAATGTGATGAGAAGACTCGATTACTTCCCAGATACCTCTGTTTCTCATTGTTGGCAAGTGGCTTTCCCTGGTGTCCCTCGAGTTCATTGAACATCTGGAGTCCTGGTGGTTTCTTTCAAAAGGAAGGGGAAAAACAGAAAGATTTGCACACACACAGACACATATGAGAAATACCCATAGACATATGTCTGGACCAACATAAACATATTACAGGTATGTCCAGACATAAATACACTACAACTCTCATTTCTGTAGTGATTTTAGGTTCACAAAGTAGCTTCCTCACAACTTGATAAGGAAGCACAAATACCTATTTTCTGTCATTATTATTATTGTTATAGACAGTGTGACATAGTAGATAAAAGGCTCATCTTGGAATCAGGAAGACCTGAGTTCAAGTCCTTCCCTTGATACATATTAGCTATAAGCAACTCTTTTAAGTTACAGACTAGGGAATAATATGCAGTGGTAGAGGGAGTTTCATTTCCTCACTGGAAGTTCCTTTTACTAATGAAATGACGGGGGGTTTGGTGTAAGATATAAAGATATATATATATATATATATATGTATGAAAGTTCATAGGATCAAAAAGTAGAAGGAACCTCAGAGGCTATCTAATACAACCCCTTTTCGTCAAAAGGAAGAAATTGAGACCTAAAGAGGTTATGTGACATCCCCAAGGTCACTTAGGTATCAAATGTCAGAAGTAAGATTTGATCCCAGGTTTTCTCCCTCCAGAGCTCATTGGTCTTTCATATAAACTGAGCAGCTAGGTCAGAGGTGTCAAACTCAATTAGAAACAGATCTCTTTTGGTTATGTATTGATTTAGAAAACCACAAATTAACATTATCTATGTTGTATCCTATTGTTATTTACTTATTTGTTTTTGTTAAAAATAGCTCAATTCCATTTTAATATGGTTCAGGCTACATTGGAGAGTTCTAAGGATTGCATGTTTAATACCTCTGCTCTAGGCTGCATCATAGCAAAATGTCTTGACAGCCAGTGAGCACTTGAGGTAAGGTCCTAACTCAAAGATTGCTGCTCTTTTTCACTATTCAGTTGCCTTAAAGTGGGGAAGCTCTGAAGATATATAGATATAGGTACACATATAATCATGCCCAAGCTATTTCTCTATTGTGGCAAATGTTTAGCTGTTCAGAGAAAATCTAGGTAAGTGGCTAAATTTTACATTTTCCTCTACATACTTGTAGTATTGTAGATGTAGTGTGAGTTTGTTTCCAGATGCTATTTATTTGGCCCAAATTGATTAGAGCTTATGAAGCCTTTATATGGAAACTAAGCATTTAGTTTATTAAACCAGAGGAACTAAAGTATAAAAAAATGCTCTCGCTCCCATACTTAACTTTCTTCCCTTCTGTTTGGTGCAAAAGTTAAATGTGAGTGCTATGATTAAAAAATGAAAACCTGTGAACTAGGCTCCAGACCCCATCCAAGGCTTCCATCCCTTGGTGTGACTATTCTTATTGACTGCTTCTTCAAACCTGCTGCTTGCCCTCAACTTCAAAGTGTTAATGAGAGTCAGGAAGGAAGTTCCACCTCTCCACAGTCTGGACCCATGTGCTTCCCAGAGCAATTCCATCCCTGTTTGATCTGGGGTTTGTGCTCAGCAGCTCTCAGACTTGCTGCCAATTGGCCAGGTTTTCCTTTTCTTCTGCCTCTGGTCATTTTCCATTGTGTAAAATTACTTCCCTGTCTTTAGGTGAGTCTCCTGGATCTAGAAAAATGTTAGTGGGAGATGAGGTTTGGCATCGAGTTATGTTCCCTGGATGCATTTTGGGAAGACCCTTTACTAGACCCTCTGAGACCACATCCAGTTATCTACTCCTTCATAACACACAGCCTATACATCAGCCTGACCAGTCTCTTCATTGACTCTTCAACATAATTCATTCATTTTTACCTCTCATGCTTTGTTCGGGCCACCCCATCACCCCCACCTGCCATGATTCCAGGCCCCAGTTTCAAATCAGAGATCACAGATGGAAACTGGGTTCAAAGCCATTAAACTTAGCCTTCCACTCTATGCTAGTTTCCATTCATCTAACAGATGAACAACCATTCTGTTTGAACCTTTGTAGTAATATGGAGCTCAGTGCCTAATAAGATAGCTCATTAATTAATTAATTGTTGCCCCTGGTCATTCAGCTCACACTGATGTCTCCTTTCTTACCTTTCCCAAAATCCCTATAGATTTGTATAGGCTAACATACCATTTAACTCCACTTAGTTTCTTGTATGCCTTAATTATTTTGTGGGCTTTAGTTTCATCTCCCCCAAAAGACAATAATTTGTACAAGGGTGAAGAAGTAGGTCCATTTCTTTTCAGAGCATCTAGATTTCTTGTGTAATCCTCATAGGACAAACTGGTTATCACTAAATTAGGGGTTAACTAACTACAAATTTTTGAACTGATGGATATACTTGTGACTTTCCAGCTGCACCTCTTAGCCTGGGGTGACAGTTGTATGTTATATATAAAATTGGGGGGTATTTCTAATGGGCTTATTAATTACTCTAAGGCAGGGATCGTCATGTCTGCATGTTGGAAATGTATAGAACACTGTGGCTACAAAACAATTGAAAATGAATGGTGTGAAATTATAAAGATTAAGCTGGGCACCTAGATAAGAAAATACTTCCTGCCTCCCATTATTTTGCGTGGACATGGGATTTTGCACATAACGTCAGATTTTTTTTTGATGTATTGGTTGGTTTTCTTGGGTTTTTAATCTTTTTTTCTTTTTCTTAATATTTCTTATAAGATGTCATTCTCTGGGAGGGGGAACAGAAAAGATACAGAAGAAATCTAGTTAAGGTAAAAACAAGAAAAAATCAACAAACCTATTTTCATAAAGAATACAGGGTAGAGAATATTTTATAAAAGGACATTCTTAAGATAGAGATGCTTCTTCTATCAAAGGATATTATTGTTGTCATTTTACAGGTAGAAAAACTAAGGTACAGAATGGAACACACATAGAACTTTAAAGTTCACCAAATTTCATATATAGTGTCTAAGTTGGGACTCATAGAAATCCTGTGAGTTGAGTCCTAGTGGTATTATTAACTTTTCAGATGAAGACAACAAGCACGGAGAAATAAAATTATGTAATCATGGTCACATAGCTAATAAAAGGTGAAATTTGAACCCATTTTGTTCTGTCCTCTATGATATACCACCTCTGCAAATCTCTGCTAAAAATCACACAGAGAAATGAATGTCATGGTTGTCACCAGAATCTATGTCTACTCACTTCACTAGAACATACTACAGTGTACTTTCTCCAAAAGGAGATTTCATCTAAAAGGTTTTCACCAATGATCTTGAGGCGATTGCTTTTCTTGGGCTTGTAAGACTACCTCTGGTTGTAATGGAATCATCTGGATACCCCTAATTTCAAAGATATTTACTGGGCTTTTTAATCATGCTAGGCTCATACATTTATAACTGGAAGGGTTATTAGAAGGCATCTTGTCTAATCTGTTCATCATGGCCCAGAAATCTTGTGTAAATTGACACAGATCATAAGAACCAAATTTTGAGATTGTATACTAGATTGTCATTTGATTCACTTGATCTTGGAAGAAAGAAGTAGCTGCAATAGACCTTTTTGCCACACCATGAAGGAGGATCTATCATGGTTTAGAACTGAGGAAGCCTAAGAGAAATTTGAGTATTAAATGGAGCTGTTGTATATCCCAGTCCCTTGGTGGTCATAGGATTTCTGCACTGGAAGGGTCTTTAGAAATAATCAAGTATAGGGGACAGGAGATGACTCAGTGGATTGAGAGCCATGCCTGGAGAGGTGAGAGGTTCTGGGTTCAAACTGGGCCTGACTTCCAAGCTATGTGACCCTGGGCAAGTCACTAAACTCCCACTGCCTAGCCCTTACCACTCTTCTATCTTGGAACCAATACAAAGTATTGATTCTAAGATAGAAGATAGGGGTTTTTAAAAAAGAAAGAAAGAATAAAATCCAGCCTCTTCATTTTCTAGATGAGGAACCTGAGGCCCAAAGAAATTAAATGTCACCCGATGTCATGTAAGTAATGCATGATAGAGTTAAAACTTTATTCAAACTCAGGCTTTCTGACTCCACATCCAAAGAAACAGATTGGTGGGCAAATTTGCCATTGCAAACTTGGTTGAGAAATTCTTTGAGAGGGACTTCTGGGGCTGCTAAATATATTTCTTTTTCGGCATACATATATCTAGGACTGCTCCCTCAAGTCCAGGGGAATGAGTATCAGTTAGAAAAAAAGATGAAGTTTCTTTTCTTTTTTTTTTTTTTTTGGCTTCTTTTTTTTTTACTTTTAATTTATTATTTATTTTAACACTTAAAAATTTTGAGTTCCATATTCTCTCCTTTTCTCCCTCCCCTCCCCTATTCATTAAAATGGCAAGCAATATATCAATTATACATGTGAAATCATGAAAAACATAGTTCCATTTTTATTAAAAAGCAAGAAAAATAAACTAAAAAAATTGTACTTCAATTTGCACGTGGAGTTCATCAGTTCTCCCTCTGAAGGTAGATGGCATTTTTCATCATGAGTCCTTTGGAATTGTCTTAGATTGTTGTGTTGAACTGAGTAGCTAAGTGTTTCACAATTGATCACAAAGATAAGTTTCTATTGTAATAATAAATAGTTTGGGATTCACGAAATCATTGAATATCTGTTTATGCAATGTGGGTGTTTTTATATGTCCCCTTCCCTAAAGGAATTGGTGTATAGCAGGATTTTGAGGTCATTTTTGTGTACTAGACCAGTGATGGGCAAACTACAGCCCATGGGCCAGATGCGGCCCCCTGAAATGTTCTATCAGGTGGCATGACATTATTCCTAATCTGATGATTACAATGAATAGGACACAATACAATGAAACTTCGAAAGAGTTGCCTTAGAAACAGACTGACAGATGAGCATTTCCTTTCCTTTGGCCCCCTCTTTAAAAAGTTTGCCCATCACTGTACTAGACTTATAATATTATTAGTATAGGAAGCAGTGAAGAATCTCTCAATTGATGCTTTATTCTGCAACTTCTAGTCTTTGATACTCACTTAGGAGAGGTTCGGAGACTTAGCCAGGGTCACAAAGTCGGTATAAATCAGAGGTAAGACTTGAGCTCAGGACTTCCTAGTTCTAAAGCTAACTGCCTACCTCCAATGCTGTCCTCTAGGCCCAGGAGAGAGATGTGGCCTTTAATGATCTCTTTAGCATTAGAGTGATAAACATGAGAAGAATTGAGTTCAAAGTCAACCTCATATGTTTCCCTATTAGATATGTGACCCTGGCCAGCATACTTAAATTCTATCTGCCTCACATTTCACAACTATAAAAAGAGAATTAAAATAACACTTAACTTCCTAGGTTGTTGTGAGGATAAAATTCTATCTATAAGGTTCTTTGTGAATCTTAAAGAACTATGTAAATGCTATTATTGTTGCTGTTGCTGTTGTTACCTTGTATATGTAAAAAAGGGAAAGAAGAAACTGAATGCTTTCTAATTTAAATGACCATTAATTTAATGACCAAAAAAAAATTTAATGGACCCTGGAAAAGAAATGAGAAAAATGTACCTTCTTCCCTTCTTTTAAAAATTTTCAATTTTCAATTCAAAAAATTTAAAAATCTAAAATATTAGATGTGCAACAATGCATCGACCAACAGACTAGGGTGATATGTTAGTTCAGTTGAAATAACTTCCTTTTTTATTCTTTGTTACAAGACTTTGTTACAAGATGATTTTAAAAGATCACTCTACTGCAAATATGAATAACATGGAAATAGGTTTTGAACAATGATACATGTATAACCCAGTGGAACTGCTTGTCAGCTTTAGAAGGGAGGAGGAGAAGCAGGGGAGGGAATCATGAATCATGTAACCCTGGAAAAATATTCTAAATAAAAAAATTAAAAAAATAGAGCTAATAATACCCACCTCACTGGATTGCTTTGAAACAGCCCATGAAGTAGTACCTGTAAAAATGTTTTATAAACCTTAGCGAGCAAGACACAGAAAAAGAACTAGAGCAGGGGACCTTTGAGCTCATCTGGTTCAAACCTCTGATTTTTCAAATGAAAAAAGTCCAAGAGCAATTAGCAATGGAACTAAGACCAAATCTCTTATTCCCTTACTCCCAGGCAGGCAGTCAGGGTCCATGCCACAGGACCCCATCAGTGTTGTTCACCCCCACAACCATTTTTTTAATTCAAAAAAATGTTAAGCCATTTTTATTTTGTTTTCAGGTCCATGTGCCTCCGTCCTGCCTCATTTCCCCCTATCCTCCATATAAAGTCAGAAAAGCAAAACACGATATAAATTTATAGAATCAAGTAAAACAAATCCCTACATTGACCATCTCTACCCTTTAGTATTAAGGCATTCTTTTCCTTACCACCTTTCTTGGCGTGACTCGTTTGTGGCCTCAGTGTTATGGGATTTTTAGATAAATCAGGGCTTATATCTGTGGGTTCACCCACCACAGATTCTAGCCTGTTGTCACAGAGCCTTTATAAGTGCTGTTGTTAATTCCAGCACTGGCCTTCCATGCAGAAGAAGTCAGAACAGCTACTACCCTTCATCTCGGCTTTGTAACTCAGAAAACCTTCAATATTGAGAACAGATAGACTCGAAGGTGGGTTCATATCTCTCAGCAAGAGAGCTGTAACTTAAATCTCCTACACTGGATCAAGGCTTTCGCTCTGCCTTGTAGGTATTTTAATACAAATGTGTCTTTCATTTGACTGATTGAAGGTCTCCAACCTGCAATAAATGAAACATCTGATCCCCTTGAATCCAAATCACTTTTTCTTTGATTTTCTTTTACTTCTATTTCTTCTTCCTTTGTTCTATAGCTAGAGTCGAATTTCCCTTTAGAAATTGAAAGAATGTGTGTGGGTTTTTTCCTGCTTTTCTTTCTTACAGCATTCCAGTGCAAAGGGCTGTTGGCTCATGGACTAGAATTCATTTCTGAGGCTGTCTATGGTGATGGGCTTTACCTGCCATTGTCCCAACCTACTGAGGGCAAGGTAGATACAAATTCATTTCTTTAGTCACTGAAATTGGATTTCTGCAAAACCATCCAAATTGGTCCAAAAGAAACTAAAGGGTTTTTTATTTGCCAATTGAGAATGTTTGCCTTTTCCCCCAAACATGCTAAGTTTCTAGTTAATGAATAGAGGAGTAGAATATTAACCATAGCCATCCTGGAATCATAATATTTCTGATTATTAGGAAGCAGTTTGGTATGGTAGAAATAGTACTGGTTTAGCAATTAGGAAACCTGGATGCTAGTCCTAGTTCTGTTATGAATTTGTTTGTGACCTTGGGCAAAGAAGATTCTGAGGCCAGAGAAACTCAGGGTGTTCCAAAATTTTAGATCTTAAAATTGTAATAACATTTCGGGGATATTCCATAGTATGACATGAGATGGTGCCTGAAATTTATCCTGGGAATAGAAGAGTTGGGAACAGATACAAATTGCTAGTAAATTTATTTTAACCATTCTTCTCCTTAACTTCAAAAGTCCAAACACTTTTCAGTTCTTTTTTCATTAGACTTCACAACATATTTTGCTTCTGACTCCTTTTCCCCACACACAGGGCAGAATCTTAATTCTGATCCTAATCATCTCTCATTGGACCATCTCTTATTGGATTGTTGCAATAGCCTTCTAACTGCTCTCCTGATCTGCAGTCTTCAATCCATCCTACATATACTTGCCAAAGTGATAGTTCTAAGTCACAGGACCATCCATGTCATTCCCCTGATGAATAAACTCCAGGGGCTCCCTTTATCCACTAGGATCAACTACAGACCCCTCTATCTGTCCATTTAAAACGTTTATTCAACTTAACTTTCTGGACTAATACCTTATTCTCCTTTATCCATTCTATCATCCAACCATACTGGCCTTCTTGTTGTTCCTTATTCACATCTCACATTGTATTTCTCACTTCTGTCTTTGTAAATCTTTCATTGCATTCAAAGCTCAGCTCAAATACAACATTCTACTTAAAGCTTCTCCCCTACTTGAAATTACCTTCTATTTATTTTGAAAATACTTTTCATATTCTAATATGTCTATATTTTGTTTCATCTGATAAAATATAAACTCTTTGAGGGCAGGGACAGTTTCATATTGTTTTCTTTTTATTTGCAATGCCTATCATCTACTATAGTAGGTGGCACAGAGCAGGCACTTAACAACCATTTATCGAAAGACATTCTTTTTTAATTAAAATTTTTTTTGAATGATTTATTCTTAAGAAGTCACTAAGATGGTAAATCTTTTCCCATAAGAGCTTGGTAATAATCTGCTAATTGCTCAGAAGCTAAGTAAACTGGATAATGTGGTGAAATAAGGTTAGGATCTAGTAATTTACCTTGGCAGTTAGTTTACTTCAAGAATCAACTATGAGTTCAATTAACAAGAATGATAAGGAACTGTGGGATCTTACTTCCTACAAGTATAAAGGGCAAAGGAAAATTTATATTTACTTAAAGAGATTGTTCTGTTTCTGTTTCTTGACTTTCTTTGGATCTCAAAGCATAGCACATAGCAGGTACTTAATAAATGCTAACACTCACCTTTCTCATTTTTGTTTCCTTCCAGTCTCAATGAAAGTCCCACTTTATGCAAGAAGTCTTTCTCAGTCCTCCTTAATCTTAGTATCTTTCCTCTGAGACTCCCCCTAATTTATCTTGCACATATCTTATTTGTACATAGTTACTTGCATGTTGTATCCTCCATTCAACTGTAAGTCCCTTGAGATTAAGGTCTGTTTTTTTTTTTGTTTTTGTTTTTTCGTTTCTTAGAATCCTTAACACTTAGCCCACACACAGTGCCTGGCAAATAGTAGATGCCTAATCAGTGCTAAATTGAGTGACTTTCTCTCATTGTCAGCTAAGAGTTATGTATGCATCAAATGAAAATGTGTCTGAGAGGAAAAGGTGAAAGGCATCAAGGAATGTGTCTACTCTTGAGTTTACCAGGGAGAATCAACAGTTACTTGAAAAGAGCTTTAGAAGGAAAACAAAAGAGAAAAAAAAGAATTTGAAGAAGTAGAAGATGATAGAAAGATTGAAAGGTAGAAGAATATGACTCTGAGAAAGTAAGGAAACCAAAAAGAATACTGAATATTTGGAACTCCAAATTTGAAAGTTATGAAGCTCTTTCCAGAGAATCTGGAGTTGAAGCATCTAAGGAAGAAGCACCTTTTTGTACTCCACATTTTTTGGACAATAATTATATTAATTTAGTACTTTTAGGGTTTGAAAAGAACTTTGTATAGATCAGTTTATTTGGTCCTCACAACAACCCAATGAAAGAGTTGCTATCATCTTATTTTAAAGATAAAGAAATTCCTCAGTAATGTTAACATGACCTGCCCAGGGTCACACAGCTAGTAAATAGTTCTGGCATTATTCCCTTCAGGTTTACCATTCTGGTCAATGTTCCTTGATGCTGCGCTATCTCTCTAAGCATCGTCCGGATATACGTCATTCAAAAATTGTCACAGAAAATTACAAATAGTGGTAGTTATAACTCCTTCCTGAAAATATGGAACTGCTGTGATTGTTTATCATTCATACTCAAAAAAACCCAACCAAAGAAATGTGATATGTTTTGGTTCTCCTATATGGGTTGTGATAGAGAGTCTACTAAGACTTGCCAAACCTAATGGCCACCACTCACTTATCCACTTTTACTGGTTCCTGTGAGTACAAATAACAGCAAAGGGAACTCAAATTATGGATAAGAATTATAAAGGCCTGGGCAACAACATATGAAAACCTCTGAGATATTAGTGCTATTCTCATCAATATTGCCAGTTAAAGGTAGAGACTTCAGAAGGAAAAGAAAGATATGAGACATCAACAGCTATTTAAGAGAGAGACTTAGATTTCTTGACCATAGCTTAAAATATTAAAAAGATACATTTTTGGTCAAAGATTATGTGTATCTGAAGAAGGCTGGTAAAAAATACATTTGCCTAGAAAGTTGAGAATATTATCAAAGGGCTTTGAAATGAAGAAGGAAAGGAAGGTAGAAAACTGTCTAAATATATCAGTAGAATCAGATACCACAGAAAGTAGCAGCTATATCAAAGAAAGAAAATGACTATGTTGGAATAGATGACCTCCAAGTTCCTTTTCTCAAAATCTGTGATCTCATATATATCAGCAGAGAAGGTCAATATTTCACAGAAGACAATATTCAAGAGGAGAGTAAGCAATACAAACTCACAACACATGTGTACATACACACATATGTGTATATGTATGAATATATGTATTTATATACACATAATTGCACAAAATATAAATAAATTGAACTAGAGATCCTAATGCAAGAAGGCAAATTTAACTTTCCTATGGCATTCATGACTAGAATATGGTTATAGAAATCGATCTGTTATTTCAGAGGATTAATGGTTGTTGTCCTTAGTACTCAGAGAGGATAGAAATGACATCACTATGTGATGTCTTTAGACTTATGCATAAATTGGAATTAAGTGAGCAGTTACAAGAAGTCATCAGTCTCGCTCTCTTTCAGAGTCATCAAAGTCCAATGGCAAGACAAAAGCCAAAATGACTTTTTGTCATGGCTCAGGATGCAGTGGATGACTTCTACTTGGAGGCTGGCTTCTTTGATGACTAATCAAGCTCTAAGTGTTCACAGCACCTGCTTCAACTGCCTTCATGGTCATTGGAACAAATTGTTCTCTTCTGCCTGTTATGTTGGGGGAAGGCTTTGAATGCCTGGGGTAGAAACTTCCCTAACTCACCAATGGGTTTGAGGCTGTTGGTTACCCTCAACCTGGTTTAGCCTGCCTGCCAAGATGGTTTAACAGGGTATGGACACTGTGTATACTATAGATTCTTGGAGCCATAGGTGAGAGCTGGGTGGCAAATGGACACCAAAAGAGGAAAAGAGTCCTATAAAATACTCAGCAAGACCAGACCATATGAAAAAGGAAGCTTTAAATATTAAGTCTATGTACCCAGCTGAGAAAACTCAGGAACCAGAGGAGGGTAGCTCGATAAAAAACATTTGAGTGAGTTTCAACCAAGGAAACATAATGGATAGAGCATTGGACTTGGCATATTGAGAGAACTGGGTTTAAATTCTGCCTGACATTTACTAGCTGAATTTACATGGGTAAATAACTTAATCTCTATAAGTATCATCTATAAAATGGAAATAATAGCAGTATTCACCTCCCAGGATTGATTTAATTTTTAGCTGAGATAATGAATATCTAACAGCACTCCAGCCAGGCTTAGGCAGGTCTAGCCAAAAAATTCAAGGAGTTATGTTTCTTCTTAGCCTAAGGAGAAAGAATTCTAAGGAGAGATAAGAGAAGGGAGAATTGGAAGGCAGAGTTCTCCCTAGTAAGAATTTTTGGGGATCATTTGAGATAGTGAGAAGAGAAGATACAAAAAGGAGAGGGAGGTAGCAGGGTATTTTCCTCCAATCAAACAAAGAGGTAGTATGACAATGGCATCCAATGGCAGCAATATCTACATGTCTCTTCTTCAAATCCAATCTACCATATATGACTATGAGAGGTGACCTCTAACTAAAAAAGAGGAGAGGTATGTGACTATTTTTGTTTTCCTCTCTCTCTCTCATATATTTCTCTCTCTCTCACACACACACACTATTTCTCTCTCTCTCTTTCTCTCTCTCTCTCTCTCTCTCTCTCTCTCTCTCTCTCTCTCTCTCTCTCTCTCTCTCTCTCTTTCTCTCTCTCTCTCCTCTCTTTCTCCCTCTCCCTCACCCTCATCCTTTCCCTCACCTTCACCCTCTTCCTCTCCCTCTCTAATTGCAAGCATTTACTCCAGTGGCTGGAGAACTAAGAGAAAAATATGCATGAGAGAAGGATGGTCCTTGTCTCTACCTTACTTCAGATGCATGTGACTAGGACTGAATCCTAATTATATCCTTTTATTCTGTGAAAAACAGAATTTGAATGACCTTCTCTTAATTCTCATAAACATATATTTGATTCTGCTCTTGCCTTTCATTTTATCTTTTTCAGAAATTAGGACTTAGAACAACTCTGAGAGTTATATAGGAAAGAGTCACTTTTCTTAGCACAGGAATGGGATCTCACCTTCTCAGTTCTTTATTTGAATTATAGTGCTCTAACAGGGCCAAAACGATGAGCAATTCATATTTTAATAACTATAATCCAAAGGCAGCATTGCTATGAACTTTGAACCTTTTAAAATCTTCCTTCTCAGACATGAGCCTAATATTAGGTTACATATGTAAAGCATAAAGTTCACCTTAAAGCACTCAATAAATATCAGTTATGACAAAGGAGTAATATAACAAGGATTAGAGTATCAGGTTAGGAATTGGATGTACTTGAGTTCAAATCCTTACTAGCTGTGTGATCACAGTCAAGTCATTTAACCACTATGAACCTCATTTTCCTCATCTGTGATATGGAAGCAATAATGCCTATCATTTATTTCACAGGGTTGTTATGAAGCTCAAATGAGATGATCTATGTAAATATTAGTACAAGCTTTATAGTTCTATAAATTTCCAATTGTTATTATTATGGGAGTATTTTATAGATCACCTGGCCAGAAGCAAGAAATAGATAAGGAGTTCAGGGAAAAGATCATAAATCTGTCCCAGGGCATGATATAGTTGGGATTGTGTACTTCAGGTACCTGAATATCTGTCTTTCTCCCAAAAGGGTAAACGCCTTTTTTAAAAAAACAAAAACAAACCCTTACTTAATGATAATTGAATTCTTGAAAAGATAATGAGGAAATCTACTATTCTCAACCGTATTTGTACCAAAAAGGAGTTGGTTACTGAAACTAAATGAAGGGAATCTTGGAAGGAAATGAGTTCTTCACTCTACAGCTCAAGAATGTCGAGAGGAAAGCTAGGCATATCTAGACACTAGGGATGTGCTGGAGCAAGCTTGAACCAGCTTGAACCAGTGAGAACCAATGGTTAAATTTTCATTGTGAGTTTTTATACCTCAGAATTTACAAAAACTACAAGTTAGAGCTTAATTTATAGTTTTTTTGACTATATAGATTTAAGGAAATGATGATGAAAATGTTAAAAATGCATATTAAACTTAAAAGTATGTCTTTTGCATATTTTTGTGGCAGATATGGTTGTTAAACACTTAATGGCACACTTCTACCTAACATGAACCTTAGGTTTTGAGAGAGTAGATTTTAGAGTTCATAGAATGAAGAGGTAAGAAGCTATGGTTTAAAATTCAATAAGGAGAGGGAGCCCAAGAAGGATGAAAAGTTGTCAAGAAGTTAATTCTAACAGCACAAATATGAATAATTATGAGAAGGAAGGAAAGTAGAAGTTGTATAAAGTAGAAGTTGTATATTGATGTAGACACAGGGACCTCAGTGACCAACTTAGATTTTTAATCTATGGATAGAAGATGGAAGGAAAGATAGCAATGGAAAATGAATATAAAAGAGTCAGAAGATCCTGTAAGAATAGTGTCAGGAGAGCTAAAATTCAGAATGAATTGAGACTGAAAATGAATCTTAAAGAGTACAAAGCAAATTTTTGTTTTTGTTTTTGTTTGCTGTTTGTTTTAGAAACTGTGATGAGGGCAAGAGGAGGACCAAAGAAAGGATAAGACAATTACTTAAATTGGACAAACTAAAAAAATAATATGTATATGTGTGTATGTATGTGTATATATATATATATACATATATATATATATACAATTGTGAGAAAGTGGACTTCTTAGTTCCTTTATCTACCAAGGGCAATGATTTTCAGATTGGAAAAAATAGAACAAAAATTTGTTTATCAGGGACGCGAATGTTAAAATAAGTGAGGAGGTAGAAAGAGAGAATCTGGAGTTCAATTTGTCAAACCTGGAGGAAATACATCCCAGGGGAAAGAATGGATTGGATTATGCTTGCTGAACAGGTGATCTTGGAAAAAATTACAGAGAGTAGAAGAGGAACCATAAGAGGAATAAGAAGAGGAATATTTTCCAAAAAAATTGAAGTTGGTGGAGTATGTTAATTCTATCATTGATCTTGACTTTAATAATTGGCAAGATTCTAGACTGCATTCATGAAAATTTAGTGCAGTTTCAGGAATAGGTCATGTCAAACTAACCTTATTTCCATTTTTCAAACAGATCTATTACATTCATGAGTTGGGAAAAGCCCTAGACATATCATACCTCAATTTTAACAAAGCACTGGATAGCCAGTCACCTGTGCTGGAGAGCTGTCGACTCAATGTCCACACACTGTTTAATGATTCATCTATAACTGGTCAATGACCAGACCTTAAGAAGAGTCAATAATAGCCAAATGACAACCTAGGGGCAAAATGTTCAGTTCAGTTCCCTGGGATCTATTTTTGGCTCTGTGATGTTTAACAGCTTTATCAATGAAGTTGATGAACATATTAGATGTCAATCCTACTGAATTTGCAGATGACGCAAAGCTGGGAGGCATACTGAACACACTGGAGGACAGAAACAGAATCCATAAAGAACTTGACAGGCTAGAACAATGGAGCAAATCTATGAATACAGAATTTACTAGGGATAAAGGTAAAGTCCTATGCTTAGGTTTTTTTAAAGAAAATCAATTGCAGGAGAAAGCATGGCTAGCAGCAGTTCAAGTGATAATGATCTAAGGACTTTAGTGAACTTCCAATCTTATATGTGTCAATGATGTGAAATGACAGTCAAACAGCCATACAGTTGTAATCTGCTTTAATAGGCAAAATAGGAAAAGTGATTGTCTCATTCTACTATGCCCTGATCATACTATATGTGTTCATTTCTGGGCACTATATTTTAGGAAGGATGTTGATAAGCTGAGGACCATCCAGAGGAGGGTAACCAGGATGGTCAAAGAAGAGAGAACAAAGCATTAATTGAAGGTTTGGGGAATATTTAATTAGAAGAGGAGAGATAGAGATACCTAATACTTGTCAACAAATGTCTGGACTCTCTATTCTCTGGCCAGCTATATTAGGCAGGCAAAAAGCTTTTTCACTGCTCAGAATTAAATAGGTACCATGCTCAGTGTTTATCAAGGTGAATGAGGGTAGGGATAGGTGTGTTAAGTCCCTTCCCACTTCTAAATCCTGTACCACTCAAAAATTCTGGGCTCTCCTTCAGTTTGGAAATGAAACAACATACTTATCTGTCCTTGGTTTACTTGATTCAACAGAACATCAAGGATGTATGGCCCATAGAAATGGGTCCTTAATTAGGATGAGGTAGGACTTTGTGGCTCATTCATGCTTTTCAGTTCTCCCTAGGAAGCAGACCTGTTCTGAGTCTCTGTAGTCCCATGCTGATGCAAAGCAATGGAATCCATGGAGAAGGGCAGGGCACATGATGGCTCAGTCTTTGTACATTTATTCCTTAAGGGACCTGCATTTGGGGATACTTTTTCTAATCCCCACTTCTCAATCTCTGCCTTAAGGGCTCTTGTATTTTAATTGGTACAAAAACAAAGTACCTTTTTTTGCCTTTGCTTTTAAATCTATGCCTCAGGGATCTTTGGGTATTAAAAATGGTTGGAGGATGAAAAAAGTGGATGATGTATTGTGTGATTAGCCATATACGGTTATCATACATAGAACGTACATGAACATTGTTACTTTTATAAGGCCTTGCAGCTTCCCATTTGTTTTTTACATAGAGCTAACAACAGGAACTAGTCTTGTGATTTCATTGGTATTGGGAACTCTCTGATGAAGAAACTCTCTCCTTTGCCACTTATAGTTTGGTGGACTTCTCTAATGAGACGTTCAATGATTTGGCTAAGTTCACACAATCAATATATTCCAGAGGAAGGACTTCAACTTGGGCTATCCTGATTCCCAGTTCAGCTCTCTGCTACACCATGATACCTCTCTTTGTCTTTTACAAATTACATACCTAACTGAATATAGAGATATTTGATACAGGAGATAGAATGATGCCCTTAAAGTCAGGAAGACTCAAGTTCAACCTACCTCTGACATTTACTGGCCATGCGACTCCCAGGCAAGTTATTAATCCTCTTTGCGATTCATTTCCCTCATCAAAATGAGGAATATTAGACTCGATTACCTCAAAGGTCCCCCTTTTCATCTATACATCTTTGTTCCTGTGAATAGGGTAGAATGCTAATATAGCAAGAATTCAACAGACAGGCCAAAGGGTTTTAATAAGGGTTTCTGTGGGTGTGTTTATCCAGTAGTGAGTGGCAGTTTGACATAGTGAATACACAGCTGGGTTTGGAACTAAGAAAGACCTGAGTTCAAGTCTTGTCTCTGGCACATATTGGCTGGGTAATCCTGGGAAACTTATTTACCTTTATCCCTCAGTGCTCAAGAAAACTCTTTAAGACTGTAAGTTGTAGAGCAATTGCTCATCTTCCTTTATACAGGGAGTTTCCTAACCAAGAGTTCTCTACCACAATTAAATCAAAAGTCTAGACCAAAAAAAAGCTACTTAATTTAAACTAAAAACATCTATATCCTTACTTAAAGTCTCCTTTGTACAAGTATGCTTTTGTGGTTACATTGAATTATATGCATATGGTCAAAACCCATAGCTCACTTAATTGCTCATTTGAGCTAAATTAAAAAAAAATTTAATGTCTATTGATAGCTTTACTTTTATACCACTTTCATTTCTGAATGTATTCTTCCCTAGCCAGTCATTTGAAATAAAAAAATGAAGAGGGGGAAAAAGTTCAAAAAAAATGGGTTATAAATTTCTATAGTATTGTGATGTTCCCAAAAATATAACAGTACCCTGGTTTCCTATCCATTAGGAGACAGAACCTGGCCTCCCAACATTTTTTTCCTTACCTTGGATCAGTCCTCTTTTCCTATGTCCCTGTTGTCAATTAGCCAACTCACTTAACCCATAGGGAAAACATCAGTAAAATAGCATTAGCATAATTAGATGTAGGGGAGGAGAAGAGTTAGTCCACAAACATGGATTCCTTTCTGTCACTACCTTTACATTTGTTTAGCTATTTGAATCTATTATGATCAATTTCCTCCCAATAGTACTTTCATTTTGGAAAGCTGACCTCTAGATTCTATTCTAAAAAAATCTGTTCTTATTATCCAAGAGAAATAATTCCATGGAAAAAAATTCTTTGTTTTCTGTTTACTTCCATTTAACTTTACCCAAATTCAAAACCCCCAAAATACCTAGTAAGGTTTTTTTTTCCTCATTAAGCCCACCTATTCTGACAAAGATTTTCTGTGTTCCATAAGCCAAAATTCTTTAAAAATCATGTTTTTATCAAGGCTTCATCCTCCTACCAAGAGCTCTCTCTGCCCCTCAAGTCCAAACATTCTTCTTCGTACATATCTAATAAGTCCCAATGTTCATAGCAAAGCTTCTTCTCTCTGCCCCACATGACAGGATAAACCCAAGCTCCTCACTCACTCTTTTCTTGTAGTCTTATTTTATAGACTTGGACTAAATGTAGTTTCATATTGCCCCAATGGATTTAAATTTGATATTGTATCCAGAGAAGACCCTGGCACCTGTAATTGAACCTTCTCTTCAAACTATTGCCATCTCAACTATGGCTATAAGGCTAAAAGTTGCAGATACAATTTATCCATTTGTCATATATATATATATACACATATATGTGAAGATAAATATGAAGATATATATAGATTTACTATTTAAAGGTATCATTTGGAAATAGACTCAAACATAGTTGGTGCTTAATAAAAGCTTGTCTAATTTTGGCAAAAGGAAATTGGTTCAATATATTTTGACAAATGGAAATACACTTGCATATATATGCTTATCATGGTCCCTAGCATATAGTAGGTCCTTATTAAATGTTTATTGACATATTTTATTTGAAATCAATACAAGCAATTATTAAGTGCCTACTGTGTGCCAAGTAATGTTTTCAGGTTCTAGGGATAAAGAAGACATAAATTGAAACTGCTCTCAAAAAGCTCATATTCTCTTGGAAGGAATAACATATATACATGTGTGCCTATATGTCCACATGTTTGTAATATGTATTTGCATACATGTACATTAACAAGTATGCACAAAGATATATGTGTGTTCGTGATGAATTAGTAGAGGTTACCTTTTACAAATAGTGACTCCTACAACACTCCCATACTGCTCATTCATCTCTATTATATCTAGATATTCTTTTTTAGGTCTCTAGGAAGTATAATATAAAAAGAGGGAAGAACAAGTTATTATTGCTGTTTCAGTTGAGTCTGACTTTTTGTGACCCTATTTGGGTTTTCTTGGCAAAGATACTGGAATGGCTTGCCGTTTCCTTCTCCAGCTCACTTTATAGATGAGGAACTAAGGTAAAAAGTTAAGTGACTTATCCAAGGTCACACAGTTATCAAGTATCTGAGACTAGATTTTAACTCAATTGTCCTGACTCCAGGAATGGTACTATAACTGCTGGTGTGAGGAAGTTATCTAATCCCTAATCTCTCTGAGCTGAGACTATAGAAACAATGGAAAAGGCATTGGCCTTTGAATCAAAGGCACTGTGTTCTAATTCTATGTCTGCTGCTTAGTCTCTGTGTAACCCTGATCAAATTATTTCAACTCTCTGTGCCTCTGTTTCTTTTGTTTGAAAAATGAGTGAATTGGGCTGGATGAACTCTAAGGTCCCTCCCGTGAACATAAGCACTAGAAGCTTCTGAAGCCTCGAGATTGTCAACACCGCCTTGCCCTTCCCATTTCCCCCATCAAGAGCATCTCTTCCACCCCCACAGCCAGGTGGTGTCCTTCAGCTGCACCTGTCCACATCAAGGCCCAGCTGTTAAGACCCCAGGGCATTCTCCAGAATAGCAGCAAAGGCTTCCTATGTCAGCAGAGAAATGTTAGTTCTTCTGAAGAAGGAAGGCTCATTGCATAGTTCTTTCATCTGACTGTCTCTTCCCCAGAAACCATCTGCCAAATTAACTCCCGGCATTGCCGTTTGGGGAGCATTTCAGCTTCTTAACCAGCTGAACTATTCCTCCAGTTCATATCCATTACTTTTCTTTCCTGTTAGGAGTTAAATATTCCTGTCATGACTTGACCGTTTCAAAATTGCCTGATAGTTGTATCATAAAACAATGGCAAGCCAGTCTAATTGAATCTTTCTTTTTTTAAGTGCACACTGACATCTGATATGGAATAATAATGCTTAGCACTTACAGACAACTTTTCATCTTCAAAGCACTAGGCTACCATTAAAGGCTGCATTTGCAGAAGATAGATTCTCTTTCTCTGTGTCATACCAAATTGCAACAGATTGAATTTGAGAGGGGTGAGGGGATGAAGAACAAGGAACTCTCAGCCATGCTTAAAAAACAGTCTGAAAATATGTACTGGGGGGCACCTCTGGAGAAAATATTATTCCGTGTTGGATTAGTCTCTGAGGCAGATGAACAATTTTATGCCCATTTTAAAGATAGGTAAACTGACATAATATAGATCAGGGGCAGATTATCTAATGACCTTTCCTGTACTTTCTGCTCAACAGCATTAGTTGAATCATGAGTAAAGCTCTGAGTGGGTGGAGTCAAAACATCATAAATCCAAAAAAAAAACCCCACTCTTATTGTTCAGTCATTTTTTCAGTTGTGTCAAACTCTTGATGACCTCATTTGTGTGTATAGGAAGAAATGGTTTCTTGGCAAAGATACTGGAGTGGTTTATCATTTTCTTCTCTAGCTCATTTTACATATAAGGAAATGGAGGCAAACAGACTTAAGTGCCTTGCCCAGGGTCACACAACTATAGTGTCTGACATTAGACTTGAACTTTGGAAGATGAAACTTCCTAACCTTCAGATCTTTGTACTACTTACTTCACAGGGTTTTTGTGAAGAAAATTTCTTCCAAGCCCTTTAGCAAAATGGTTTTCTATTGCAGCGTTTCTTTGACATTTTCAGCACATTATGTCTCTAAGCATCTTGTTAGTCTTTGTACCCAAAGAGTAATAACCATCTTTGTTAAAAGATACCACCCAGATGTAGGATATCTGCCTCCAAACAAGTCTGTAGGTAGGACTTGCACTTTGCCCCAATACATTTCAGTCAGCCTGGGGAGTAAGACCACAATTCTATTGCATATAAGTAAAATGTAAGCACTCTGAGGGCAGGAACTATTTTTGTTTTGATTTTGTACCTCTAGTGCCTCTTACATAGTTGAAGTTTCATAAATCATTGTTGTTGGAATGGATTGGATTTACTGAAAATTGGTAACTTTGTTTTCTACCTGGCTCTTGGGTAATGTACCTTGGACAAGTAACTTGCCCAGGCATCAGTTTTCTCATCTATAAAATGAAGGAATTGTATTAAGTGAATTTTAATGTCCCACTATAAATCTATGATCCTTTGAGAAGTATAAGGGATATTCAGCAAAGAGTATTAACTCTGGTATGAAGACTTCCTGAATCCTTTTTAGGGCTGTTCATCTACTTTTGGTGCCTTCCTGTTACCCAACTCTTACCTGTAGGTCCGAGAAAATGTAGCATGATGAGATTTTTTGGAAGATGAGTTAAACCAGGCTGAAGGTAACATACAGGTCTCAAAGCCATTGGTGAATTAGGGAGATGTCTACCCCAAGCATGTAAAGACTTTCCCCAGTAGATGGATGGATGAGAACAATTTGTTCCAGTGGTCACAAAGGTGACTGCAACAGGCAATGTGAAGAGCCCAGAGCTTGATCAGACATCAAAGATCATCAAAGGTCATCCACTGCATCCTGGGTCATCACCAGTCATCCTGATTTTTGTCTTGCTACTGGACTTGGATGACTGTGGAAGAAAGAGTAAGGCTGTCTACTTTGTGTAACACTGTCTCACTTAAATCCAATTCACAGGGCAGCTAGATGGCTCGGTGGATCGAGAGCTGGGTCTGGATTTGAGAGGATCTGGGTTCAAATCTGAATTTGG
Organism: Gracilinanus agilis; assembly: GCF_016433145.1. NCBI lineage: Eukaryota > Metazoa > Chordata > Mammalia > Didelphimorphia > Didelphidae > Gracilinanus > Gracilinanus agilis. Next base: position 293,037,471 of record NC_058131.1, read on the forward strand.
ACACTTCCTGGCTGTGTGACCCTGGCCAAATCACTTAACCCCAATTGCCTAGTCCTTACTGCACTTCTGTATTGGAATTATTACTTAGTATTGATTCTAAAATGGAAGGTAAGGGTTTTAAAAAAAATAAAATAAATCCAATTCAAAAGCAAGGCAAACCATCACCCTGTAATTTCATTGGTCCTCTTCGAAATTGAAGGCTGAACAACAACAAGATCCTATGATCTATAATTAAATACAAATTGTCTTCCACCCGCCTAACTATACACCATCCCCCAAACTACTTGGTTGTATCAGAAATGAGGTGATGGAAAGTTGACTCTCTTTATTTTCGTTTTTCATGTGTTACAGATTTGAATTAAATTAAGTTAGTCACATGAAAACATGTATGAATCCTGTAGTTTTCCAAGAATTATTAGAACCAGGTCTTCAACACAAGATATGAGTCTATAAATATTTTCAATGGTTGAGGCCGTAATTATATTTTGGTGCTGATTCATCCTTAAATGTTTTCATATTTCCACATAGATGTCCGGATGGGCTTTGTGTGTGTGTGAGTGTGTGTATGTGTGTGCATATGCGTGTACATAAAATACAAATAACCCCACTTCAAAGGGGCAGTAGCTGAGTTACATTTCTAAACATTTTGTGATTTCGAACAGTATCCTGATAGCATAGAGCCAACATTCCATCAAAGTGGTTTGCTTCAGTAAGGGCTGTACCGGTGTGGTATAAATTATAAATCATATATTCTGTTTTACATGTGAAATGGGAGCTCTGAGGTGTATCGCACTTGAACAGATGGACTCGGGGTATTTTCATGTTTTCGGCTGCTTATGTTTTGCTTCTAATGTCATTTTCAAAGACTCCATCATTAGCTTCAGACACACACAGGCAGGGAACTTTCGACAACTAAATCTGGTTAGTGGCAAATGGTCCCAACCCTTCTGACTGAGATAGGACATTATGGGGCGGTAGAGTGGGGGGAGGTTTGGAGAAGAGCCCACTGGCAGAAGTGGGGGGGGGGAGAAGACTTGAGGCCCTGAGCTCCAGAACAGTGTTCTTTCCCCACTGTGATAGCTGTGTCTATGACAAGGGTACTAAATGGTGCCTCTTCTGGAGCCTTGCTGCTCACAGGATCCTGGGTTTTTCATTAGCAGTCAGTTTCTAATTCTCAGATTTTCATCTTTGAGGCTATTGATGTTAACTGTGCCTCCGCAGTCAAAACTCAGGATAAAGGTTTAAGATTTGACTGCTGAAATAGGGTGAGGCAGAGGAATCAGAGAGAGGCTTATGTCTGGGGGTTTGCTCTATATCTCTTCTCTCAGGTCCTAGTTTGATGTGCTAATTTCTTTGCTGTCACAGCTTTTTTGCCATTAGATAATAATCCCTTCCGTGTGTAGAGCCCTTTATTCTTTTCCAAGGGCTTTCACATTCATTATCTCATTTAAACTTCATATAGCTCTGTGAGAGAGAAAGCAGATATTATAATTCACATCTGACAGATGAGGAAACCAAGGCAGAAAATGGTTATGTGATTCACATATAGCAAGATAGTGAAAAAGCTAAGACAAAGGTCTCTTGACTCTCAGTCTGTCTTTTGTTGTGGTTCAGTTGTGCCCAACTCTACTCAGTACTGGCAAAAGGTACTGGAGTAATTTGCTATTTCTCTCTCCAGTGTGGCTCCATTTTACAAATAAGGAACTGAGACAAGTAGGATTTAAGTGGCTTGCTGAGGGTTACATAGCTAGTAAGTAAATGTCTGAGGCAAGGTTTGAACTCATGAAGCTGAGTCTTCCTGACTTCCATCCCAGCCAGCTGGTGCAGTAGATTGGATGGGAATCAGGAAGACCTGGGTTCGAGTCCACCTCCAGACATTTACTAGCTGTGTAACCTTGGACAAGTCACTTAAATCTGTTTGTCTCATTTTCCCCATCAGTAAAATGAGATGGAGAAGGAAATGGCAAACCATTCCAGTATCTTTGCTAAGAAAACACCAAATGGGGTCATAAAGAATCAAACATGACTGAAACAACAAAACAACAATACTGCTTGTTTTTAGACAGAAAGCAGGTTCCTTGAAGTCCGTTTCGTTTTTATCCTGGGACCCTTAGTACCCAGCACATGACCTGGACCATAGTGAGTGCTTAATAAATGTATGTTGATTGATTGATCAAAAGAAAACTGATGGATTAAAAACAACAACAACTTGAATTTAGATCCCAACTTTTCTACTTGACCTTGAACAAGTCACTTAAACCTTTCTTGGCCTTCAGTTTCATTATCTGTCAAATAAGGGAATTGGATTAGATAATCTTGAAGGGCTCTTCTGTGATTATGCATATGGGTTATTATTAGTACCAGGTTTTGGGGACGTATGGTAAAAAATTTATTCTGACTTGTTTTGCTTTAAGCCAGTGCACATAAAATTTGAGTCAGATACTCTGAGTTTCCTACTGACATGTCAATTCAAAGCTTCAGTCTCCTTCATTCCCATCTGTTTGAATGAGATTGACCTACAGATATTGCCCTTAACCTGTGTCAACACCTGCTTGCATCGTATGCTACTTGGCTGCCATGAATATTTTAAGTTGGTTGGCTGCTGATCTCCCAAGAAAGCCAGACTCCATGGAGGCAAGTGGGTAGTTGTACAGCAAGGCATGGGAATCGTGGATACCAAATATCTGTTACTCAAGCAGAGATGAAAGAGGAGTCAGCAGGCACTTTCCAGAGTAGAAATCAGCCCAGGTGGGCGAATCACGCTTATCCTCGACGAGTTGTGTGACAGAAATTTTCTTCATGGCAACTGACCGGACTTTGAAAACTTTTCTGGACTGCTTGTGTTAATAGGTTGTTAATGATTGATGCAGAGGTCTTTTATGTCACCCAATGAAAGGAAGAAAGAAGGCCCTGGCTTTTGAGGTGACTATTAGAAAGGCACTCTTGCACTGCAAAGTCTGGAGTTTAAAACATTTATGTTGGCTGAGCTTCAGATGGGTTTCCACAACAGCTCCGGCAGAGGAATAAAACAATCTTGCCTAGTGTATCCTTCCTTTGTTCTTTCAGTCAAACATTAAAAATACAGCAGGCTAAAAGGATAAAGTACATTTCATAGATCCTCCTCGATGGCAGGTACAAAGACTAGGAGAGGTCTGAGGTGGGCTTGTTGAACACAGAAGACAAATAAACAGGAGATATGGCATAGATTCTTTAGAAATTGGCACTTCAATCTCATTTCATAGTGTGACTGTTTTAGCACTCATTGGGTACAATGTTCTTCCACAAAGAGAGATGACCACTGCTGCTCTTTTTCCCTAGGGATCATACCAACCATCATCAAATTATAGATTCCGAGCTGGAATGGTCCTCAGAGATCATCTATTCCTCCCCACTTTGTTTTACAGATGACAAAACAAAATCCCAGAGAGGTTAAGGAACTGAGTGGCATATGATATAACGGCTAGGACACAGAATATGAAGCATTCCATAGAGTGTTAAATATGAGGAAAACCTAGATTTGAATCCTACCTTACTTACTATGTGAACCTAAACATGTCATTTAACCTATCCAGGTCTCAATTTCCTCTTTTGTAAAATAAGGGACTTGCATTTGATGTACTCTAAAGTTCCTTCCTGCTTTAAGTCTAGTATCCTGTCATAGAGTCTTTAAGAGAGAATTTCAGAGGGACGTATTCAGTTTTTGAAGAGTGTGAGGAAAAAAATCATTTCAGTTCTGCTCTCCTAGAGTAGAATGTCTCAAAACACTCAAATGTGTGTTTAACACCATCAATGTGGATCTTCCTTACGATAATACAGATGGCGTCCAATCCATACTTTCCCATCCTGTGCCACTCTTGTCCATATCCTGCCATGGGACCCACCCAATATCCTAGTTTGTCTTACTCAACTTCTTTTGAATTTGTAAGGATACCAATGGTGTGTATCAGTAGTCTGTTTAGACTTTGTTCTTACCACATGACTAGTTTATCCTTTTTGTTTGTTTAATGTAGCATTTCTTTGATAACATCCATTCCTCTGGTTTCTTATAGTTCATTATTTGTTGTGAGTTGCAGGCTGCTCACACTTACCATATGCTCTTCTATTATCCTGAGTGATTCCCATTTTTAATTCTTCAGAGACTTTGTAGAGATCTAGACCTCCAGCCATATGATACCAGCAGAATATTAGCATAAAAAAAGATTGGCCTTTATTTCAGGGAAAAGTTGGAGATCATTAAAGGAACTATGTGATTTCCTAAAAGCAATCAAGCCTACTTTCTTCTTTCTGCATAGCTCTGGTTTCAGCTCATTGTTGATTTGTCTGGCAGGTCCAAGAATTATCTGAATATAATGTGAATTGGATTTTCCCTGAGCTCAAAGGGTAATGTCCATTTCTTTAACACACCTATGAGATTATAGGCAGACCTCTTTGCTCTTACCAATCATAATCCACTATAAAATTGCAAAATCCCACTTTATATTAGCTGGCCATTCACCTATTTCAAACATTTTTTCTTGTGCCATTGATTCTTCCCTATTACATTTTTTCCACTAAATTTCATGCTATTTGTTTGTTTCGTTTTGCTTCTGGAACCAGAGAAAGGTGATTGTCCCATTGTACTCTGACCTCCTCTGAAATATTATTACTATGTACAATTCTGTTCACTATCATTTCAGAAGGATACTGATAAACTGTGTGTTATCCAGAGGTTCCGGGTTAAGATGGCGGCAGAGTAAAAAGCAGCTCTTAACCTCTCCTGACCGAAACACACAAAACTCCTCAAGGGGACATAAAAACAAGTCCAGATGAACAAAGGAACCCCACAACAGGGTGCAGCATGGAAGGTACGTGGAATCTGGACATTTCCATGCTATAAAGGGGTGAAACAGCTCTCACTAAATCGCTGGCTGAGCAACCACCCCCCATTCCCCCCACACACAACACCTATAGCGCCGAAGCCAGTTAAAAAGAAATAGAGCAAGTTTGGGGCACCCATCCAGTCATTGGCAGCTCCGGGGCCTGTTCTTGAGAGCAGCAAGATTTGGGACCCCAATAAGCCAAAGAACGCACCCGAAATTTGAGCGCGGGAGAGCTCAGGTGCGGAGGAGGCGTAGGTGGAGGCAGACAGAGCCAGGAGCCAAAGTTCTGAAACCCTGAGTGGGGATACGACTGTGGAAGCAGCGCCCTGAGACTTGTAAAGGAACCTCCAGCAGAGGATCAAGCAAGGGGGTCCACCAGGGGGCTTGACCTTGGAAAAAACCAGACAGACCTCAGGAGCCAAAAGACCACGGCGAGGATAAAGCTGAGAAGCTGCTGGGCTAATGATGGCTACACAGACTCAGGAAGTTCAGAAGAGAAAGATTAACAACAAGAAAAAGAAGTCTTTAACACTCGACAACTTTTACACAGAGAAAATCCAGACAATCAAGCAAACAGAGGAGGAGAACAAACAAGAATCCAGACCCTCCTCAAATAAGGAAAACGGGTGACAAGCTATGGAAGAGTTCAAAACTGAGATTCTGAGGAAGATGGAAGAGATCTGGCAAGAAAATAACAGTTTGAAAGGTAGAATCTTACAATTGGAAAGTGAGGCTCAGAAATCAAATGAACTGATAAGCAAATTGAACACCAGAAATGACCACATTGAAAAGGAAAACCAAAATATTATAGCCGAAAACCAGTCCCTAAAGGCTAGAATCGAGCAATTAGAAGCTAATGATCTCTCAAGACAACAAGAACAAATAAAACAAAGTCAAAAGACTGAAAAATTAGAAGGAAATATGAAATATCTCAATGAGAGAGTGACAGACCAAGAAAACTGGTCTAGAAGAGAAAATTTGAGAATAATTGGTCTTCCAGAAAAACCAGAAATTAATAGAAACCTGGACTCCGTACTAAAAGAAATTATTCAGCAAAATTGCCCTGAAGTCCTACAAGAGGGCAATATAGACATCGAAAGGATTCATAGAACACCCACTACATTTGATCCAGAGAAGAAAACGGTTAAAAATATTATTGCCAAATTCAAAAGATTTCAAGCAAAAGAAAAAATCTTACAAGAAGACAGAAAGAGACAATTCAAATATCAAGGAGCACCAATCAGGATCACACAGGATCTGGCAGCCTTCACGCTAAAAGATCGCAAGGCTTGGAATACAATATTCAGAAAGGCAAGAGAACTGGGCCTGCAACCACGGATCAACTACCCATCAAAATTGACTATATATTTCCAGGGGAAAGTATGGGCATTCAACAAAATTGAAGAATTCCTAGTATTTGGACAGAAAAGAACAGGGCTAAATGGAAAGTTTGATATCCAACCACAAAAATCGAGAGAAACATGAAAAGGTAAATAAGAAACAGAGGGGAAAGAAAGAAAACTTATAATTTTTAAATTTGCTTTTCTAAGGGCCGCAGTAACATCTAATTATATGTATCCCTATGTAGAGAAATGTTATGTATAATTCTCTGTAGTGAACTCTATTCACTATTATAGTATCCACTATTATAGTAATCAGAAGAATAATTCACAGGGTGAGGGTGGAACACTAAATAATCTAAGATGACATGGGGGATGGGAAAGAGGGGGTGAATAACAGGGGACACCAAGAGAAACTTGAGTGAATAACAAAAATAGGATATTCTATTACACACAAAGAGGGTATGGGAAGGAGAGGGGACAAATACTATTAAAAGAAGGAGAGGAAGAGAGTATTAAGAGGTAATAATCAAACCTTACTCTCAGTGTAATCAACCCGGAGAGGGAAGAGTAGCTATACTATCCATTGGGACATAAAACTCTTATCTAACCCTTCTGAGAAAGTCAGAGGGGATAAATCAAGGGAAACAGGGGAATGGGAAGATCAAAAAAAGGGAGGGGAGAAGAAGGGGGAGGGAATTCATAAGGCCATTAAAAACAAAAAGTGGGGGGAAAAAAGGGAGGGGGTAGAAAGGGAAGTCAGTCAAGGGAGGGGATAAGGGATAGGGTCTTAATAGCAAACCACTGCTTTTAAAGGATATAGTTTAAGGGAAAGGGGTAGGAATAGGGGAGGAAACGAAAATGTCAGCAAATGCACAACTGATGATTATAACTCTGAATGTGAATGGGATGAACTCGCCCATAAAACGGAAGCAAATAGCAGAGTGGATTAGAAACCAAAATCCTACCATATGTTGTCTACAAGAAACACATATGAGATGGGTGGACATACACAAGTTTAAGGTTCAGGGATTGAGCAAAACCTTTTGGGCATCAAATGAGAAAAAGAAG